>NC_045440.1:5164807-5286929 GCF_002776525.5 Piliocolobus tephrosceles | reverse complement strand
TCTGCCCATGTACTCCAGGTCTCCAGGCACATCACGTCCCCTCTCTGGATCTCTGTGCTGGAATAAACCATCAGGTGCATTTTAGGTCTACATTGTATGACTCACATGCTCCAATCTGACTTTCTTCTCCCGATCCCATCACCACCATGGTCCCTCTCAGGCCCTCCAGGACACTGGCTGATTCTGGATGAGAAGGAGAACAAGCATTAAACCACTGCACAGGAAGGTGACCGTCCCCGCACCGTATCCTCTAAGCCAGGACATTTGGTCGATTGACCAGACTGATCCCCGTCCTGGAGATGGCACAATGGCCATCGCTGCCCATAGCTGGAGAGCAACCAGCAGAGGAAGGGGGATGCCTGCAAGTCACACCCTTGTCCCTGTCCTCTCCAGCTGGCAGGCACTTCAAGCGGGATCCGAGCATGGCTAGAGTCTTCCATAAAACATGCACTTCATTGAAATCAGCAGGAGCTCTGGGTGGAGGCCCTGGAGTTGCCTATCGCCTCTTCCCCATAGGAGACGTCCATGTGTTTTCTTGCATCTCTTCTACCTCCACTCCTTAGTCTCTCTTTGTCTAATAATTCCAACCTCCATCTTTTCTATCTGCTTTCAAAGCTCTCCAAAAATATTCTCACCCTGGCCAGATGCAGTGGCTCATGACTGCTATCCCAGGACTTTGGGAGGCAAAGGCAGGAGGATAGCTTGAGTCCAGGAGTTCGAGACCAGCCTGGGCAATATGGCAGAAGCCCATCTCTACAAAGATAAAAATATTAGCTGAGTGTGGTGGTGTGCACCTGTAGTCCCAGCTATTTGGGAGGCTGAGGTGGGAAGATTGTTTGAGCCCAGGAGGTCCAGCCTGCAGTGAGATGTAGCTGTACCGCTACTCTCCAGCCTGGGTGACAAAGTGAGACCTTGTCTCAAAAAACAGTAACAACAACAGCAAAAACTATCTTCATCCACCACATCCAGCACCCAACTAGGTTTGAATGCTCCCTAAATCTCAATGACTAATCTAATGCTGCTTCTCTACCTGTCATTCTCTGCTTATACTTCAAGGGTGAAATAATGAAGCTTCTTTCTGACTCAAGCCAATTCTCTATCGAACTTCGTATCCCCCTCTTCTCAATGTCTGCTAATGTGTCCAGCAGTATAACAGCCATTTCACATATGCGATGTTATTTCTCCGGTACAACAACTCTGTGGTGGTTTTTTAACAGAGCAAACAGTATATGAAATGTTAAGGGTCTTACCCAAGTTCTTACTGGCGGCAATTGGCAAATTTAGAAATGGAACCAGTGACGATACGATTCTGAATTCAAGTCTTTGCACTACAGTGTTTTGGTACTTTTAAAAAGTCTCCAAAGAAAATTATTTTGTTCTTCCTTTATATTATAATACTATGTGTTCCCTTTTTAGTCCAGTTACTGTGAACTCCTGAGACCTGAGACATTGCTATATTCATTTCTATCCCCCACAGGGCTTTATACAGCCCTGGGCATACAGCGAATGCTTAATATTTGTTCAATTGAAATTATCTAAAGCACATTCCAACTTCTAGTTCCTAAAAAGCCTGAGATTTTACAGACAGGAGGTTAATGACCCTTTTTTTCTTTCTGTTTGGATGAGAAAAAGTTACTATGCCGTTGAGCTGGTGCAGGCTGTGCCGGAGGGCGGGGCCGACCTTCGTTCAGTGCTGAACTCCAGTGCTGCTCCACTTCTTATGACAGCTGTTGGCATCTTCTTGCAGTTACTGTTGATAGTTATCATAAATAATCTGAATCTTCATCTAGTTCAGTGTCCAATTCAAATCTTGCTAATGCCAACACATAACTGACCTGTGCAGGAATCAGGCATAACCCTGCAGCTGGTGTGCCTAGATCTGGTTGGCTTTGCTCTGACCATTTGCTTTGTTGTGGAGAACAATTTGGGAGTGTTGCGGACAGTAGGCAAGGCGTGAATGATCAGCTGCACGAAAGACAGTGAAGTTCAAAGCCCAGACACAAGTAACATTTCTTCAGATGTTCCATCATTTCAAGGTAAGCTGGAACTGGAGAATTTTGAAATATGATGTCAGGGACAAGCAAAAGGAAGTGGACTATGTGTACGGAGACTCAAAACTTGCATTCTAATGTAAAATTATTTAACTAGTTAATTAACTCAAGGCTAAGCAACTCTGGGCAGGGTCTTTCTCCCGTTTCCCTAAATGGCAAGGAGGAAAAAACAAAATTGAATCTGTTGCTCTGTTTCTGCAAGTGTCAAAATGAGAGATTAAATCTCCTGTTTCTAGGTTCCCTCTAACTCTTATAGCTTGTAACTCCTATCTCTGGCCAGATCATATCAAATGTTTCTAAATAATGAGGTAGACAACATGACCAAGGAGCAAAGCCCCTTTGAAGGCTTCCTACACCCATTGATTCCCTGTTAAATGTTATGTTCAAACAAGACTTAGCTGTATAACATAAAATGCTTTCATTTCTGCCCCTAAAGTTGGGCAATTGGAATTAAGAGTCCTCTTTATGATACTGAGTGCATATAATATATTGAACAGAGCTGACTTTTGTTTGCTTAACCAAAATAGTCATGTGCTTCCTCTCCCCCATAACAGTTACAAAAGTTCATCATGATCATTAATAATGCTAGCGATTTCTAAAATTTATTGAGTGCTCACTATGCACTGGTGACTGTGCTAAGAAGCTGAGGGACTGCGTGAAGAGTTTACATATGCTGGGGATGAATGGCTGAGAAGCGTCTCTGCAGTGTCAGTGTGGCCTCTTCCGGGAAGGTGTAGGTCCTTTCCATCACAGAGGACGAGGTATTCTCTTATTGCTTTCCCCAGGACAGAGATTAAGGCGTTGGTTACATCCACTCATAGCCTCCCCAGAGAGGAATCCCCTCAGATTCTGCCTAAGCAAAATCTGCTATAGGAACACTATTAAACCTCAAACAAAGAGACATATATTCAATAAGTGAACTCTCAGAATCCACAAACTAGACAAACTCCAAGCACAGAGACATGTTACAAGAAGGTGATGCAGTGAACTTTAGGATTTTTTGAGTAAGGACAATGGATTACATATTAAGTTTTCTATTCCTCAAAGAAGAAATTCAGTACTGGTGCTAGGTACATTTTATGCCCACCTGGAGATTTTTTTTCTAAGGATCCCAACAATTTATTCTAGAATCTTATTAGTAAAAGAAACTACAATAAATATATACATGTGAGGTTGTATTAATTAAAAATTTATTCTGTTGAGTGCATTTACAGAAAGATAATTAGTAGCTGTACGCCTGAAAAACCGGAGGATAAGCATAAGTGGTCGCCATGTCATCCTTTTCCTTTTTTTGTTTTTTGTTTTTTTTGTTTGTTTGTTTTTTTGTTTTTTTGAGATGGAGTCTCACTCTTGTTGCCCAGGCTGGAGTGCAATGGCATGATCTCAGCTCACTGCAACCTCCACCTCCCAGGTTCAAGCAATTCTCCTGCTTCAGCCTCCCAAGTAGCTGGGATCACAGGCATGCACCACCTTGCCTGGCTAATTTTGTATTTTCAGTAGAGACGGGGTTTCTCCATGTTGGTCAGGCTGGTCTTGAACTCCCAACCTCAGGTTATCCACCCACCTCGGCCTCCCAGAGTCCTCGGATTACAAGTGTGAGACACCGCGCCCATCCCATGTCGTCCTTTTCTACAAGTACTTGGAAAATGACCTTCCACCCAAACAGAGGATTTAAGACTGGCCATTTCCAGGCCGGGCGCGGTGGCTCAAGCCTGTAATCCCAGCACTTTGGGAGGCCGAGACGGGCGGATCACGAGGTCAGGAGATCGAGACCATCCTGGCTAACATGGTGAAACCCCGTCTCTACTAAAATACAAAAAACTAGCCGGGCGAGATGGCAGGCGCCTGTAGTCCCAGCTACTCGGGAGGCTGAGGCAGGAGAATGGCGTGAACCCGGTAGACGGAGCTTGCAGTGAGCTGAGATCCGGCCACTGCACTCCAGCCTGGGCGACAGAGCGAGACTCCGTCTCAAAAAAAAAAAAAAAGACTGGCCATTTCCTTCCAGCTTGAGTAAGAACCCAGTGCTTATAGATGGATTATAATTACAGTGAATATTATCTACCATTTATCTCTAAGGAGGAAAAACATGAAACGGTTCTCAAACAGCACATTTTTGCATTTTGAAATTTTAGTGCTACAATTCCTTGGCTCAAAATATTTTAGCTGAGAAGAATATTTTCTCTGGTGTGGAAGCATCACCTATTGAACAATGTCAGAAGGAGAAAAAACTGGCTTTGTTGGAACTGGTTGTTCTATAGCGGCAGGCATCAGGTTCAATTAATAGAGACCTAGCTTGAGAGCACATGCCCAACCTACATCATCATAACCTACCTGAAGCCTAAAGAAAACAGTGTCTAATCATTCCTAGAGAAGGCTCTTCTTAGCTGACTTACCCTACAAGATCCTGAACCATATTAAGTGGAGCTTATTAAGTACACAGCAAATACCCCATCTGCAAGCCATCTGCTTTTCAAGTCCAAATGAACTGTTCGTACAAAAACGGTGCCAAGTAGCCTTCTAACTTTTACTTCTAGGTTTCCCCAGAGCTATCCAAAAGTTGGACTTTTCCTCCACCTGCTAACTCTTGTATCTAAATTGTTTCTAGAGACTTCTTGTGAGGGACTTTAAAATATGCTTTTTAGTTTTTACATTGGAAACATTCCAGAAGTTTCCCACCTCCTCCTTCCATCTCCTTCATAGGCATTAGGTTTTAAACAGATTAAACGTGGAGGTTTGATTTAATCAGATTGTTTCCTCTCGATATTTGGAAAAAAACCAAGCTGTTTCAATGGCAAATCAATGCATTACCACCTTAGAGCCACTTACAAAATCAAAACATATTTGTGCATCTGAATTCTTCACTGGCAGAGAACAGCTTGTACCCTCTCTGTTGATTACATCCCTGTTACTATTGATTAAAACAAAAAACCACAGAGTATCACAACTTTCAGAAGGTTAGGGAGAATGGTATGGTTGAGTCAGCATTCCAAATCAGATCAAACAAAGTATCCAACCTACTGAGGAGATGCCGAATTTGGATTAGTCGCTGATGTCAAATTCAGTTTAGAGACCATTTTTTTCAGAGCTCCCTATGAATCCAACTTAATAGCAAATAGAAAGACAAATTCACCCACAATATGGTTCTGGAGGACAACGAACCCAGCAGCGATGGGGCTTCGCTGGCTGCAGTTTAATGCTGTTAGCTGCTTCAGAGTCAAACTGAATACTGGGGGGACAAACTGCTGACACACAGTATATGCCCTAGAAGCTGACTGCTGGAACGGAAGGAACTCCAGCTAGACCACCAGGAAAATCAGGAAACAAGTGACAGCTCAAGCTGAAACAAAGTTTCACGTGGCCAGACCACCTGTGGGACAAACTGATGTATTTATTATTGTCCAGAGAATCGCTTGATTTTACAGCTACCAAGAACTTCAGCAATCATGACCTATTTCTCAGCATTTTTTACTGTTTTCTTTCCCTACATTTATCCATTAAAATATGTCTTTTGCTAGTTTCTGTCCTGGGTTCTTAATTCACCAAGCACTCTTCCTCAGTAACTTTATCACTCTTACATGGATGACTCTCAAATGTTTATGTCCAGCCCTGACCTTTCTCCTGAGCTGCAATCTCAGACATTTAACAGCCTGCTCGATATCTCCCTATTGATGCTTCAGTAGCACATTTAATTCAAGGGGGTGAATGAAAGCAGCTCACTCTCTTTCCCAGTAAGCCCTTGCTTTGCCCTCTCATTACATGAGTAACAGCCCTGTGCTGCAGCCTCCTGGCACAACCATCAGTGTCCAGCCATCCGTCTCTCTTGCTCATGCTGCCTCTGCAATACTGCCCCAAGGTCCCCTCCTGGCCATGTCCTCACAATGCCCCTGTGGAGGCCTCAGACCCTCACCTGGGTCACTGCAACAGTCACGCTCTGACACCTTCTACTACCCAGCCCTCCACATCCTCTGGACAGTTATTTTTCTAGAACACAGCTCAGTTCTCATTTGTTACTTCTCTGGTTGCAAAACTCAACGCTTCCTCCTTGCTTTGTAGATTCAAGTCCAGATTTCTTGAAATGACAGTTACCAGTGCCCATCACCTGACCTCAGTCTCCTTTCTTGCCTTATATCCCACTCCATCCCTGACATCCCCAGTTTCTCTCCTCCCCTTGGGCCTCACACGGGGCTCCTTAGAGAGGCCAAAATACAGGAATCTGGACCAACAATGCACAGGAAAGGCAAGACAAATCCATTCCAAATATACAAATAAATTTTCCATCATTAACACAAAAATAATTGAAAAAATTTAAAATGTAACCAAGATTATATCTTCATGTATCAAATAGGCAAAAATCCAAAAATGTGGTAACATGCTCTGTTAGTGAAGCTGCAAGCAAAAAGGTATCCTCAAGCACCGCTGGTGGCAGCATACGTTGGTAAATTTTTCGAAGGTGATTTCGACACAGCTGTCAACATTTTAATTGCACTTGCCCATGGTGATTGCTTGAGAAGAATGGCCACAATACTTCAGCCTTCCCTGCCCCCATCCCTCTGTGAGGTGTATTAGTTCATTTTCTCACTGCTATAAAGAACTACCCCAGACTGGGTAATTTATAAAGCAAAGAGGCTTAATTGACTCACAGTTCCACATGGCTGGAGAGGCCTCAGGAAAGTCACAATCATGGTGAAAGGTGAAGGGGAAGCAAGGCACGTCTTACATGGTGGCAGGCGAGAGGGACAGGAGAGAGACAGCGAGGGGGGAACTGCCACACACTTTTAAACCATGAGATCTCATGAAAACTATCACTATCGTGGGAGGGGGATGTCTCATATGATCCAATTAGCCCCCACCAGGTCCTTTCTTCAACACATGGGGATTACAATTCAACATGAGATTTGGGTGGAGACACAGAGCCAAACCATATCATAAGGAAAGTGTCATTCATCTGGGGTAGTACCTGAGGTTCACTGCCTCATGCCAAGGAAATGAAGGATGTGGACATATAGGGAGTGAGGTTGAGTGGAGGTTTAACAGGCAAAAGAAAGAGAAAAGCTCTCTCTCCTGTAGAGAGAGAGGGGCTCCAAGTGGGTCTTCCAGTCCATGGTGAAGTGCAGGGGTTTTTATAGATGAGCTTGAGGAGGCAGTGTCTGATTTACACAGGACACAAGAGATTAGTTGGGCCAGGTGTGCCATTTGCACAGCATGTGAAGAGGTTTGCCACCCCACCCTAATCTTTTATCATGGAGATGGGTTCTGTACCTGGCCCCACCATGTTTCCCACTCTTTCACTGTACACATGGTGACAAGGAAAAGGGAAGATGGTGCCTCCATGTTGAACATACCTTGCTTCCAGGTAACCTGTGGCTCAGCTGTCAGCATTCCCATGTGCAAGCTTCCAGCTTGCTTATCTATGTTTGCAACCCAATTTTTCAGGCTGCTCTTTGTCAGAAAAGAAATGATTTGGGGGCTGCCTTTTGTTAAAAGGGAAATTCTGCCAAGGACTCTCTTACCCTATCTGTCTAAATAATTTCTTTTTAGCTCCTGTATCAATAAGCAGACACTGCATGAATATAATGTGAGTCATATCATCTGACTCCCTTTAGGATGGAATCTATTTCCCCTCCTCTTGAATCTGGGCTAGTCTTGTGACTATCTCTGGCCAATGGAAGGCAGTGGTGTGCCAGTTTTGAGGCTGGATCTCAAGATGTCTTGGGTGCTTCTGCTCTCTCTGGACCCTGCCTTCTCTGTGTGAACAAACCCAAACTAGCCTGCTAGAGGATGATCAGTACGTACTCCAGTTATCTCTGTCTTTCCACCAATAGACACCCAACCATCCAACCACCAAACATATGGGAGAGACCACCCTAGACTTGCCAACCCCAAGTCAATTTTTCAGTTGCCTGTAGGGACTGACCAAGCCCAGCCAATCTCAATGAAGCTTTGTCCATATCTGCAGAACCACCCAGCTGACCTGTAGATTTATTAATAATAAATGCTAAGTGCTTATTGTTTTAAGTCATCAAGTTATGAGGTGGCTGGTTATGCATAAACAGCAAACTGATATACCCACTGAGGGACAAATTCTGCTTCTAGAAATTTATCGTACAGAAATACTTACACAACTACAAAATTACCATAGCTAAGGTTATTCACTGAAGCTTGTTTGTAACTTCAAAACAAAAGTAGTTTGGAAGCATCAGTAGAGAACTGTTCATTAAATTATGGTATTCCCATACAATGGACTGCAATAAAACTGTGGAATCATTTTCCACAAGGAAGGCTCTGGGTGCACTCACATAGAATATCTGCCAAGATATACTAGCATTTGCAAGCTAGTTTACACAGCAATGTTTATGACAAGCTACCATTTGTGTGGAAAATAATAAAGCAGTAAGTATGTGTTTCATTGTATATACAAATAAATTATTTGAAAAGATACCCAAGAAACTGAAATTTTTAGTTGCTTCTTGGAAGACAAATGGAGTGACTAGGAACAAGAGTTATAAAGATAATTTTTACTATTTTTTTCTGTCTTTTGAACATTGACCCAGGTTAACATATTACCTGTTTAAAAAACAAATAATTATTCTAAGTAGCCCAGAAGACTTTGTACTTGGCTATATCTGGTCACTTACCAACATAGTTATCTCTGCCTGGATAGGACTTACAATTTTGTTAAGAGATTGTTTAATTAATAATAATTTTAAAAAGTGGCCTGTGCTAAAACCACAGAAATTAGCAGGAACTTTTAACATCCTCTGGTGCCATACTTGTCTCAATGCACATCCAAGTTATCTGGTCACAGGGCCTCTGCTGGGCCCTCTACTGTAAGAGGGAGCTCTTTATAGCACCCAGGTAAAAGAACTGAAAGAAAAATGCATGTTTCTAAAAAACAAGTAATTTTATTAAAGTTTCCTTACAGAAAGAGCATTGTGGATGAAGACATTGTCACTGCACTACTTTTTAACTGTGAAGAAATCGCCAATGATCAGAGGAGAGTTAAATAAATATAGTTACATCTGAAGAATGAAACAGTGTGTAATTTTTAACACCATGGAAAACTGTACACCATTATATAAAACACAAAAGATAAAGGTACAAACTTGTCTATCCAGTAAGCTATCAACTACATGAGAAGAAAAAAAGCCTTGAAGAAACAAAAAGACCTGAAAAGAAATATAGCAATATAGTGACAGTAATTGTTCATATTTGTTTCTCTTCCTACTTCGTATTAGTTCCTAAATTTTCTGTAACATTTACATAGTATTTTTAAATTAATATATAGTAAAAATGAGAAACATAGAGTAAGTTTGCCAACAATCTATTATGTCTGATTACAAGATACAAAGAAGTAAATAAGAAATAACATTAATTGTAATAATCAAGATACGCTAAATGCTGTAACAGACAAGCCCAACATCTAAAAGAGCTTTTCTCTTGCCCACTTACAGTTCAGCACAGGTAGGGAGGAGGTTCTCTGCTCCATGCAGTGACTGAGGAACCAGGCTCCTTGCAGCTCCCAGCTCTACCTTACTCAAGGTCCTGAGAGTGGTCTTCATCCACCTCCTAGAAGAGGAAACAGCAGGAGGAGCACATTTGGGAAGTGTGTTATGGCCCAGGTCTGGATGCGGCCTGAACCTCCCGGGCCACACTCCATGGCTACAGTTCAGCATGTGGCCCCATCTAACTGCAAGGGACACTGACCGAGTCCTGTAGCTATGTGCCTAGAGAAAGAAACAGCAGCCATGGCAGACTTTGAGCCTGTCTCTGACATAATCATTGAAAGGTTCACAGAAAAAGAGAACTTTGAGCCATTTCTTAAAAGTTGGGAATGACATAAATTGGGGAAAAAATAGGAAAGAAGATTGGCTGGATAGCTTGGCATGACAAGGGCAGAGAAAGATAATTAGGTAAATCACTTTCAAGAGAACAAAGAAAAGAAAAAAGAGCTATTAGAAGACCAACCTTAACATTTTGTACTTTTCATCAAAGTTAGAAAAACTTGCTTTAGCATCTAGCAGGGCTGAGTTCCACTTTTAACTCTACCTCTCATCTCTGCATGGTCTTGGACAAATTATGCATCAAAACCTAGAATTCTTGAGTGTAAAATGAAGGTAATAATGCCCAGCTTAAATATTATGGTATAATGTTAATAAAATACATAGAATTAATTCAACAAATGAGAGACCTTGCCATTAGATATTTTCATAGTGCAGAGTCAATTCTGATTCACATTTTTTTCTAAAATGTAGGACATTTTAAGTATCTTAAATCTATTCCTCATTTGTCATTCTCTACTTTAAACAATAAAGAAACCAGGACAAAAAATAACTATTTTTCCACTTCAGTAAACAAAAAGGTGAATTATTGAGCATATAAAATGAACATATTTGACTTATTAATTTAAACAATGGCTGAATCAGATAATAATTATGAATGTATTTATTCTACTTACATTACATGGTTTCATGCAATTGAATGACCACTTCTTTAATTAAGGGATTTCAGTATTTCTTAGTTTTGATCATTTATTAGCACAACATAAGACTAACGGGATGACAAAAGAAATTCTCACCGGTTCTTAAGAACTTTCACAATGTAGGCCGGGCGCGGTGGCTCAAGCCTGTAATCCCAGCACTTTGGGAGGCCGAGACGGGTGGATCACGAGGTCAGGAGATCGAGACCATCCTGGCTAACACGGTGAAACCCCGTCTCTACTAAAAAATACAAAAAAAAAAAAAACTAGCCAGGCGAGGTGGCGGGCGCCTGTAGTCCCAGCTACTCGGGAGGCCAAGGCAGGAGAACGGCGTGAACCTGGGAGGTGGAGCTTGCAGTGAGCTGAGATCCGGCCACTGCACTCCAGCCTGGGCAACAGAGCCAGACTCCGTCTCAAAAAAAAAAAAGAACTTTCACAATGTCAAACAACACGGGAAACATCAGAAAAACAAAGACGAAAATCATTCTAAAATATTTTCTTACTGTAACTTTTGCCATTTAAACTCACATCATCAGTTTTATTTCATGACTTGTCATCAAATGTTCTTTACTTTCTCTGATGCTTTATTTTGGCCATTCTCAGAGACTTTGGGAATCAAAACTTTCTGGGTCCCAGTCAGATGGTAATAAACGCTTCTGCCCTTTCCCTGACTGACGCCTTCTTCTAGGGGCTGTATTAGTCTGTTTTGATGCTGCTGATAAAGACAAACCCCAGACTGCGTAATTTATAAAGAGAAAGAGGTTTAATGGATTCACAGTTTCCAAGTAGCTGGGGAGGCCGTATCATGCTGGCAGAAAGTAAAGGTACATCCTACTTGGTGGCAGGTAAGAGAGAACTTGTGCAGAGGACCTCCCCTTTATAAAACCATCAGATCTCATGAGACTTACTCACTATCACCAGAACAGCATGGGGAAGACCTGCCCCCATGATTCAATTACCTCCCACCCGGTCCCTCCCACCACACCTGGGAATTGTGGGAGCTACAGCTCAAGATGAGATATGGGTGGGGATAGCCAAACCATATCAGGGACTTCACCACCTGCCCCATGCCTAGTGCTGTGGTGGACCCTGGGGAGCAAAGATGAAAACCCTGATTCTCTGCCTGAGTGGTCACATCCAGAGAAGGGAACTCGGGCAGCTATAAATCAGTGTGGGTGATACCTTGTATGCAGTCAAGGATCTGACCCAACCTCAGGGAATTAGGGAACTTTCTCTTTGATTTCTTGTAAGTACAGTATTTATGCCTCGCTGTTTATGCAACAGTAACAAAAACCTGAAACTAGGTAATTTGTTTATTTTTGAGACGGAGTCTCACTCTGTCACCAGGCTGGAGTACAGTGGCACGATCTCGGCTCGCTGCAAGCTCCGCCTCCCAGGTTCAAGCAATTCTCCTGCCTCAGCCTCCCGAGTAGCTGGGACTACAGGTGTGCGCCACCACCTCGCCCGGCTAATTTTTGTATTTTTAGTAGAGACGGGGTTTCACCATGTTGGCCACGATTATTTCAATCTCTTGACCTCGTGATCTGCCCACCTTGGCCTCCCAAAGTGCTGGGATTACAGGCGTGAGCCACCACACCCAGCTGAAACTGGATAATTTGTAAAGAACAGAAACACATCTCTCACAGTTCTGGAAGCTGAGAGTCCAAGAGCAAGGCCTTGGTAGGTACAGTGTCTGGTGAGGGCCCATCTCTCCCTCCAAGATGCTGTCTTGTTGCTGTGTCCTCCAGAGGGAAGGGATGCTACCTCCTTACCTGGAGGAAGGGGCTGCAGGGGAAAAGGCCCAATGCCACGTGAGCCTCTTTTATCAGAACCTTAATTCCATTCAGGAAGGAGAGGCCCTCATGAACTCATCATCTTTTAAAGGCCCCACCTCAACACTATTGCATTGGCCATTATGTCTCAACCCGCAAATTCTGGAGGGGACACATTCAAATCATAGCAATTTATAAACATAAACTACCCTCTTGTTTATGCCATCGAAGAGAGAGGAACCTAAAATAAGGGAAAATGCAAGCAAAGGAGAACTGCTCTGTGCATTGCCTTGTTTGAGAGCTCTGTTTGTTGGAAAGGCCCTTGGAACTGACAGTGTTAGTAGCCCGAAGAGGCTACTTGAAGGGTATAAGTTAATATATAGCCACATTGTTCTCTAGGTACAAGAAAACAATCATGGTATCCAGTTGCACAGAAACACAATCCTTCCCTTACAGAATTCTGTTGAGTGCATGCCTCCTAAGGATGCAAGCCATGGCCCCCAACAGCCATGCACAAGCTTGCCTATGGGAAAATCAAATGAAATGGAACCTGTGGCTGAGGCTTTCTTGGAAACGAAATGAGTGTCTGGGAACAAGAAGCTTTAGATTTACAGTGCTCTTTTTTTTTAATGTTTCACATTGTGATGTTCAAACTTTTGCACCTGTGGTGATGTGAAAAACCATGTTAAGCCTTCACTACATGCCAAGACTTGAACATTGATTTTTAAGACTGAGCAAGTGAAATCTGGTTCTTAAATGTCTCAATTCTATTTCCACAGCTAGAAACACCCAGAAAACAAGAGGCCCTTTTGCAAATCACTCAGAAAGGTGTTTGAAACTGAGGTGATAGAGGCCAGCAGGAAGAAAGGGGAAATAGGGTTTACCTGGAAGGAAAGACTTAAGGAAGATGTGGAAATTATACCCTGAGATAAGGGCAAAACAAGGTAAATAAGGGTAAACAAGGAATTCCATTCAGGTGCTGAAATCACCGCAGACATTTACTGGGCTCTGACTGTGTCAGGCATTGTTCTAGCTGGGTTATACATATTCATTCCATTTAGTCTCACCTGGCTAATGAAATGGATACTATTGACCAGGCACAGTGGCTCATGCCTCTAATCCCAACACTTTGGGAGGCAGAGGCGGGCGGATTACCTGAGGTCAGGAGTTCGAGATCACCCTGACCAACATGGTAAAACCCCATCTCTACTAAAAATACAAAAATTAGTTAGGCATGGTGGCAGGCACCTGTAATCCCAGCTACTCAGGAGGGTAAAGCAGGAGAATCGCTTGAACCCGGGAGGTGGAGGTTGCATTGAGCTGAGATTGAGCCACTGCATTCCAGCTTGGGAGACAGAATGAGACCCTGAAAAAAAAAAAAAAAGAAAGAAAGAAAAGAAAAGAAAAGAAGAATCTAGGTGGGGGTGACTGATGCCTGTCATTCCAGCACTTTGGACAGCCAAGTCAGGTAGATTGCTTGAGCCCAGGAGTTCAAGACCAGCCTGGGCAACATGGTGAAACCTTGTCTCTACAAAAAGTTAAAAAATTAACTGGCTGTGGTGGCATGTGCCTGTAGTCCCAGCTACCTAGGAGGCTTGAGGTGGGAGGATCACTTGAGCCCAGGACGTTGAGGCTGGTGTCAACCATGATTGCCCAGCCTAGGTGACAGAGTGAGACCCTGTGAAAAAGAGAAAGAGAGAGAGAGAGAGAGAAAGAGAGAAAGAGGGAGGGAGGGAGGGAAGGAAAGAAGGAAGGAAGGAAGGAAGGAAGGAAGGAAGGAAGGAAGGAAGGAAGGAAAGAAAGGGAGGAAGGGAGACTATCATTACCTCCTTTAGAGATCCAAAGCAGAGAGTAGGGTTGCCAGTGGTCAGTGACTCACCCAGCTTTCCAGCCAATAGGAGGTATAAGAATTGAAGGCAAGGTAACTGGTCTCCAGAGTCGGCATTTATAGCCTTTATACTCCAAAGAAGAGCAAGACACATGCAATGTATTAGGTAATACCTGTAGCCACATGTAATTTGGTTGATTCAGAATTGACTCAGAAAAGGTATAAATCCTAGTGAGATTTTGTATGACCTGAAGTCATATGTAAAACATATACACAAATGAAATACATAGAGGTCCTGTTTTGCACTTGGTCTAATCAACTTTATATATCTGTTTGGACTGAGAGCTCCTATATCTCTAACTCAATAATAATTGCAAATATTCTCTAGGAGTTTGCATACTATTTACTAAGCTCTCCTCTCAGCACGGTGCATACATTCACCTATTGCAGCCTCAGAACAGCCTTAGGAGGTCGCGGATTGGTTAAAATTATGCTGTAGGGAAGCCAAGGAGGGTGAATCATCTGAGGTCAGGAGTTCATGACCAGCCTGGCCAACATAGTGAAACCCCATCTCTACTAAAAATACAAAAATTATCCAGGCAAGGTGGTAGGCACCTGTAATCCCAGCTACTCAGGAAGCTGAGGCAGGAGAATCACTTGAACTGGGGAGACGGAGGTTTCAGTGAGCCTAGATCATGCCATTGCACTTCAGCTTGGGCAACAGAGCAAGACTCCATCTCAAAAATAAATAAATAAATAAATAAAGCCGTAACAAGCACACCTCAAAAGACATGATGGCCCAAGCACAGCAGAAGTTCATTTCTTGCTCACATATAACTTTTTCTTTTTTTTCTTTTTGAGATGGAGTCTTGCTCTGTCACCCAGTCTGGAGTGCAGTGGCACGATCTCTGCTCACTGCAACCTCTGCCTCCCCAGTTCAAGTGATTCTCCTGCCTCAGCCTCCAGAGTAGCTGGGACTACAGGCGCTCACCATCACACCTAGCTAATTTTTGTATTTTTAGTAGAGATGGAGTTTTACCATGTTGGCCAGGCTGGTCCCAAACTCCTGACCTCAGGCGATTGCTTCAGCCTCCCAAAGTGCTGAGATTACAGGTGTTAGCCACTGCACCCAGACTTGCTCACATATAACTTTCATCAGTGTTCCTATTGGAAGGTGACTCTCATGTATTGATTGATTGAACTATTTGTTTATTGGCTGTTACTCAAGAACTTGGCCATACCTACCTAAAGGGGAAGTAAAATGTGGTCTAACAGTATACCCAGGAAAAAGGGTGATTTTTTGGGAACAGCACTACAATCTTTGCCATGGCTAAGTATATAATATCCCCATTTTATAGGTTAGTAAATTTTTGGAACAGGAGATTAAATAACTTAACTTACCCAAGTCATACAGTTGTTAAGTGTCAGAGCCTGGATTCAAACCCAGGCAGTCTGGTTCAAGACTCTTAATGGAGGTGATTATTTTTCTCCTTAAAGACGTGATGAATTGAAGGAAACACCTGTGGGTACATCGCGTTCCATTTCTCAGCAGGACAGGCAGAGAAGTAGCACACTTCCTTCTTTTGAAGCCTTATCCCTCCTTCCTTTCTTTCTTCCATCCCCTCATTGCCATTTAACTTATGGTTTAGTGGATTCTTGCACAAGATTTCTCTATCAAGAGCTCCTACCAATACTAAGAAAGTTTTTGGTATTGAGTTCCAAATTTCAAAACTCTTATCACAGACTTGAATAGAAGCAGCAGTTCCTATGGTACTGTGGTACCTGAATGACAGCAAGTCCTCCAGCCCAGTAAACTCCTACACTGAAATAAAATGGATGAGTGAGAGTCCTTTTTTTTTTTTTTTTAAACAGTGGAACTTGAAAGTATAAAGGATATTTGATCAATGATAAGACTTTTTTCTATGAAAAAAATACTTTTAGATTCTGTAAGATTTTTTTCCCTAAATGCTTTAGTCTCACTTCTCTTACATCCCTTTGCCTTTATTTCTAAGGCCTGGATCCACATTGAGCTAATATTTGAAAATAAGAAGTCTCATAAAGGAACTATATTGTACTTACGACAAAGCTGCTTGTTTTCAGTGCTGTGCTCACAGTAACTCTTCCCTCTCAGTAAGCCCTGTCCTTCAGGGCTCATTCATCTCTACCTTTCCACACCCCGCTCAGTTCATGCCATCGTTTGATCTCTGCTTCCCCACACAGCCTGCCAGCGGGCAGGACATGGAATGGCCCCATGACTCTGGGCCTCCCCGCAAGCAGAGTTCTGGGTTCTCAGAGTCTTCCCAGTTCTTAGAGACAAATCTCCCCAAACACTGTTGTTCTGTCTGACGACAAATCTCCCTGCTACAATCTCTGTTTCTACCCTTTGAGCTGACCCCCAGTCCTGACATGGTCACATTAGACAGCACCTACTGTCCTCCCATCCCACCCTCCTGCTTTGCACGAAAGTTAACTAGCTCTACAGCCAGATCATTGTTTTTTCTTGCATAAATATAGCCAGTCCTTTTTTCTCCCAACTAGCCACTGGTGGTGAGTTCCCATTGTGCCTCAGAGCGTAAAGCATTACTATTGAGACCCTGGATAGCACTGGGGAAATACCACGTTCAGATACCTAGGTTAGTCACACTTAGATTATATTTACCAAACAGCTCCTTTTTTCCCTGGGCAGACAGTTGAACAAGATTTTCAAACCTCCCTTTTAGTTAGGTGTTGCCATGTGCTTGAGTAATAGCCAAAGAAAAATGAATAAAAAGATGTGTACCACTCCCTCAATCCTCACGCTAATTCCTTTTCCATATAATGCCCACAAGCACAGCGTCTTGGAAGCCACATTTTTTAAGATGGCAGGATCACAAGAGAGAAGGAACCTGGGTCCCTGAGTCACTGTTTGAAGGACAGCCACCTTCCCATTGGAACACCTGAGAGAAGCTGTATGTGAACAAGAAATGAACTTCTGTTGTGCTTGAGTCACGATACCTTTTGGGGTTTTTTGTTGGTGTTGTTACAGCATTATTTTAACAAATCTACAACCTCCTAGGGCTATTCTGAGGATGAAATGAGTGAATGTATGTATCCTGCTTAGAGGGGAGCTTCGCAAATAGTATGCAAACTCCTAGGAAATGTTTGCAATTATTATTACCAAAAGTTAAAGAGATATGCAGGTTCTCAGTCTAAGCAAGATAAATATAGTTGATTAGACAAGTGTTAAATATGACCTCATTGTATCTCATTTGTATTATTTTTTTTAGATAATCAAGTTTCCCACTAAGAAAGCCACAGATGAATGGGCATCAAGTATCATTCATTCAACAATCAACCAAATTGGACTGAGCACAAACTGTATACCAAACCTTAGGGTTCATCCATAAAACAGCTTTGCTACTTGAAGTGTGGTTCTCAGACAAGCAGCATCAACATCACCTGGAAGCTTGTTAAAAACTGCAGACTCTCAGACCCCCTCCCAGACCCACTGAATCAGAAGATGCATTTTGACAAGTTCCCTAGGTAGCTCATATGCACACTGAAGCTTCAGAAGCGTTCTAAAAATGGATACTGTCCCTGACATCAGGGCACTGTCCATCCGTGAAAAGGAAGAGCAGAAAGTAATTAACCCTGGCAGGGAAAAGCAGGAAAGACTTTACAGCTGAAATGTTTTTGTTTTTTAATTTGGATCTTGAAGGATAAATCGAAGTGTACCAGATGCAAAAATAAATGCAGGCCACTTTGATAAAGAAGCTAGAGTGTAAAATGACAGAGCCATGAAGGTCTGTGATCGTTTTCTGTGAGGTTGCAAAGACAGTCTGTGCGCTGACTGTGAGGGCAGAACCAGAAAACATCTTCAAATTTAAGTACACAAGGAGCTTAGACCCAGACCCCAAAATCAGAGCACTTTGCAACCCGCTCCCCTGCATGCCAGACCCTAAGCTTGGAACAGGAACCTTATCCTATTCATAAAATTGAACAGGCAATCTCCAACTATAGGTGTCAACATTTTTATGGGGCTTATGGTAAATACCCCTGAAGATATCCAGCCCTAAGCCCTGCATCAAGAGCCTCTGAGTGCCCTGGAGGAGGAGGAGAGACTGCTCACTTGCCTAATATCCTGGGTTCCCTTAAAATCATGGGAAAGTCCACCTCCGCTGGGGCAGGGGTGGTACAAAGCAGGATGATGCTGAGCTTACCGGGTAAGGCAGCGACTATACTTATCTGGGGGGTTAAGAGAGAGCAAATGAAAATGGATCCCTGAAAACATGGCATCATCCGCATAAAGTAAAAACAGATGGACACATGATGAAGGCTACTTTCTTGTTTTCATATCAAAATAATTTAAATTGCATTTTAAATTGTACTCTGCAAATGCTTAAAAATTAAAAAATCTTTGAGGTTGCAGGGCAGCCCCCAGGACGAGGGACTTTCTCACAGGGCATAAGCATTGTGTCTGCTCATCTTCCCACTGATCCTACAAAGCATTTGCCACTGCCAGTCGCATTTTCTAGGGGAAGAAACGAAATTGGAGAATCCAACCGTATTTAAGGGAAACTGGGTTCTAGTCCTGGACCCATCACTTATTACCTGATACCACACTCCCTCTAGAAAACATACCCCTCCCATTCCTGAGTCTCCCCAGTGGCTAACCCCAAGCACATCAAGTTTACAGTTGATGGCACACACCGTATGGCTTTGCATATTGTATTAAATAGGATTACCCATGCCCTTCAATATGTATCATGAAGTTGATTCTCCTCCCTACTCCAGCCTGGGTAACACCATGCTGTACTATACACTTCCAATACTACCAACTTCCCAACACTATCAAGTGTGCCAAGCCACACAGCATTTCCAGTAAGGCAAAGTATATGTTTTAACTGGTAAGTTATACCAAGTGTATGGTACACCAGCTATACCACACACTTTGCCTTACTGGAAATGTTGTAATGGCTTGTGGCTAAATTTCGCTGGTTAAATATATAAGCATTTTATCATGCTGCCACTGAAGGTGACAAACCTTCCCTGTCCCCTCCTTGTGTCTGTGTATAGGCTAATCTCCTCATGAAAGCATTTGTGATTTAAAATTTCATTTTGCCTTTGCCTACAATATACGATTTCCACAAGAGCTCTGGGAATACAAAACGGAAAGGCAAGAACCATCTTGATAATTCTCCCTCCAGCCAGCGAAGCCGTCCCTGGGAAGATCGTCCCCTCCAGCACTCATCAAACGTAATTACCCTGGAGAGGGAACCTGGTTTGGAAAAGTAAGACCGTTTCCATTATTACTTTCTTGTATTAAATAATAAATATTTAACATGATAAAGTTAAAGCAATCAAGATGACAGATGACAAAGGAAAAGGGCAAGAGGACAAAATTACTGCTTGCTCTCCAGGGAGTTCTTCCCAAGCAAAATAAACAATAAAATACTTTCATTATTCTTTTAGCATTTTCTTCTAGCTTTATTTGAGAATTAAATTCTCCCATTGGGTTTAACCTGAGACCTAGTCTAACACTGAATCTTAGATGTTTGACTTCAAACAGACCACAAACTCACGCAGGAAACCCGGGATTTATAAAACAGTGTGTGTAATCCAAAAGTGTTTACAAGCTTTGATGAGCAAGTCCAGATTCAAATTCTTTTTTAACACACTAATTTTCTCTGCCACAGAAGGAATTTATATTGTGGGAGCAGGCGTTCTACATGCAGAAGTTTAAAAGAGAACAATAATACAGTTCCTAGCAGGCAATATCAGGAAAAACATAATGCTAATACAATGAGAAATGCTGAACTGGTTTTTTAATATGATTTTCTTAACACTTCTAAAATGTTTCAGTGATTATTGCAATAAAGTTGGTGCCAATTCTTCTTTATGTCCAGAAACACAAGATCAATTTGGACCTTAAATTTGCACGGGAACCTTGCTACTAAAGCCTGCTTTCTGAATAGATGAAGGGGCAAGTATCAACAATATATGATTCAAAGAGCCTAGATTTTTTTTCCCAAAGCAAATCTTACAACTTGGTTGCCTGAAATCTCACCATGAAGGCACTTTTGATCTGGTACAAAAGTAGCCTAAATATTGCCGAGCTACATATAGGGAAAGGGATGGAGTTTTATTTTTTGAGCACTTATTTAGTCCCAGGAATTTGTTAGGCAGCTGGGTGCAGTGGCCCATGCCTGTCATCCCAGCACTTTGGCAGGCCAAAGCAGGAGGATCATTTGAGCCCAGGAGTTCAAGATCAGCCTGGGCAATATAGTAAGACCCCATCTCTACAAAAAACTTTAAAAATTAGCCAGTCATGGTGGCACATGCCTGTTGTCCCAGCTACTCAGGAGACTGACAGAGCCAGAGAGACAGAGCCAGACCCTTTCTCAATATATATATATATATATATGCATATAATATATATATTAAAAATATATATAAGGTACTTAACAAGTTATCTAGTATATATATTTTTAATATATATGTGTATATAATATATATATATAAATATATAAGGTATTTAACAAGTTACCTAGTATATATATTTAATATATAATGTATATAAAATATATAATATATAATGTATATAAAATATATATATTATATATAAGGTAGCTTATGAAAATATATAATATATAAGGTAATGAAATTTATATAACTTAATAAGTTACCTAATATATAATATATTGTGTATATTTTATATTATATATTTTATATTCTATATATTATATAGTATATTTTATATATATTATATAGTATATTTTATATATATTACATTTTATATATATTACTTATTTTATATATTATGTATTTTATATATTATATATATATATTTTTTATATATATATATATATGGTAACCTATTAAGTACTTTGATCTTCCCAACAGCCCAATAAGGAATGTTAAATACACCTCATTTCCAAATGAGAAGCCGGTCTCACAGAAATGTAAACACATCATCGTCTGTCCATGCGGACAGAGGGGAAGAGTGAATGTTGGTAACAGTTTGATCATTGCCAGAGTTAATCCCTGCCTTTGCAGTCTACCACCCTATACACCCCAGAAAGAACATGGCATTAGGACTGACGGGCCAAACCCCAGGAGTGATTGGTTTACACTCTTGTCAAGTGGCTGAGAATCCATCGTTTCAGCTTGACCCTCTTGGATCAGCCCTAGAACACTGGAAAATAAGAGGACCTGGGTTGAAACAGCCCCATTCATCTCTAACAGGCTTGTCTAAGTATCAGAGAGACAGCAGCCAGGGCTCTGCTGTTTGTACCCATAGCTTCTCCAGTTGTGGTAAAAGTCATTTGTAAAACCCTAGGGCATCCTAAAAAAAAAAACATGCCCAAAGAAGCAGACAGAAAAGCGAGGAAGGGACTGAATGCTATCATTTGCAATAGCTTCTGGATAGATGGATTGGAGGGCCCAGGGCTGGCAGTTAAGGATGGTTGCCTGGGTTCTCCTGATGCTCGACAAATTCCAGGCACAGTCTCCTGACCTTTTGCTACCTAAACTTCTATCCAGGTCCCTACAATAATGGAGCTGTTTACAGGTTTTAAGTGAATGATGAGATAATTTATGCAAGTATAGATTTTGCTGGAGTCTTAAGGGTCTTCATAAAACATCTGCAAAATCAATGAAAAGTTGTTGTTTAGTACAGTAAAAAAAAAAACCCAAGACTTCTATTTGAGTGGATAAATGTCTCTAAATGTGTAAGGGTTAAGGAAGAAAAGAAACCAACTGCCTCAGGAGGCATTCAAATTAATCCAGTGTTTCTTGAAAAAGTGATTGTGGAGGAGTCGTAAATCTCCTCATTGTGCCACTAATTGCTACCAAGGAGAGCATTCCAATGCAGGCTGCCAAGGCTGGGGAGGACGAGGTTCCCTCTTGAGTTCTTTAAAAGCTGGGCCATTGGTGAATTCTGAAGGAGTCTGTGAACCCACACTTGAAGGTCTCTTTTAACCACATGGTTCTATACATCCATACTTAAAAATCTCAAATTTTAAGACTCTTCCAATTACAAAACAGTTTCTATCAATGCAGTGTTTTGAAACTTTAAGTTTTAGATGATAGGTTTGCAAGAGAGGGGAATTATGTTTGTTATCTACTGTGTATCTAGGTGCATGGTTCTCTCATTTAAGGCTTCAGTTTCCATGGAAACAGACTGTGGGGCAATGTATGGTTATCAGAAAGATTTCCTTTAACACCTCCCACTCTTTCAAAGGTACTTGCAACCAACCTACCTATATAAAATCTTAAATCTTTATAATTAAATTTATATTTATTAAAAGTACTAAGCCCCCAACAGATAAATAGAAACAATGCATGAAGACACAATAAACACTTGTCCTTCATTCATGCAGTATGACTGAGTGTTCCATA
The DNA here is from genome assembly GCF_002776525.5 of Piliocolobus tephrosceles. Taxonomy (NCBI): domain Eukaryota; kingdom Metazoa; phylum Chordata; class Mammalia; order Primates; family Cercopithecidae; genus Piliocolobus; species Piliocolobus tephrosceles. The sequence continues at coordinate 5,264,423 of NC_045440.1, read as the reverse complement.
GCTTTCAGGCATCAAGCCCATCTCTGAGGGAAAAAAGAGAGAGAAGACCCAGCTTCTAACCAGTAGACACATGCACTTCACACACTGTGGAACTGATTAACAAACACTGAGAAATGCCAGCCTGACTAGTAAGAACAGAACAGCAAACATACAGAATTAAAGAGCCCCATCCTTCAAGTTACCAACTTGGGGAAACAGTGATAGCGACCAGTGTTTGTAAAGCACTGAAACAGCAGCTCTGCTGCTGGTTGCTTTTTGAAACATCAAATCCTTGGATCCAGTTCTTCTACTTCTGAAAAATAACTCTAACAGGAAAATAGGTTATGCATAAAGATGTTTAGAGTAACATTATTTTTAATTGTGGAATACTGGGAAAAAATGGATATTCAACGATAATGGAATCACTGTATTCCATTGGCAGAACTGTATTTAGGCATTAAAATAATATCCATGAAAATTATGAAAATAAATGGAAAATTCCTACTTATGTCAAATCTAAAGAGAGGAACTTGCATGCACAGTTTGACAGTTACCATTAAAAAGTTTATGTTTAGAAAACAAGCAATGGGGAAAGGATTCCCTATTTAATAAATGGTGCTGGGAAAACTGGCTAGCCACATCCAGAAAATGGAAACTGGACCCCTTCCTTACACCTCATACAAAAATCATCTCAAGATGGATTAAAGACTTAAACATAAGACGTAAAACCATAAAAAACCTAGAAGAAAACCTTGGCAATACCATTCAGGACATAGGCATGGGCAAAGACTTCATGACTAACACACCAAAAGCAATTGCAACAAAAGCCAAAATTGACAAATGGGATCTAATTAAAGGGTTTCTGCAAAACAAAAGAAACTATCACCAGAGTGAACATGCAACCTACAGAATGGGAGACAATTTTTGCAAATCTATCCATCTGACAAGGGTTAATATCCAGAATCTACAAGGAACTTAAACAAATTTACAAGAAAAAAAAAAACATCAAAAAGTGAAGGATATGAACAGACACTTCTCAAAAGAAGACATATGTGCAGTCAACAAATATATGAAAAAAAGCTCATCATCACTGGTCATTAGAGAAATGCAAATCAAAACCACAATGAGATACCATCTCACGCCACTTAGAACAGCGATCATTAAAAAGTCAGGAAACAAAAGATGCTAGAGAAGAGGTGGAGAAATAGGAACGCTTTTACACTGTTGGTGGGAGTGTAAATTAGTTCAACCATTGTGAAAGACAGTGTGGCGATTCCTCAAGAATCTAGAACCAGAAATACCATTTGACCCAGCGATCCCATTACTGGGTATATACCCAAGGGATTATAAATCATTCTCCTATAAGGACACATGCACACACATGTTTACTGCAGCACTGTTCACAATAGCAAAGACTTGGAACCAACCCAAATGCCTATCAATGATAGACTGGATAAAGAAAATGTGGCACATATACACCATGGAATACTATGCAGCCATAAAAAAGAATGAGTTCATGTCCTTTGCAGGAACATGGATGAAGCTGGAAACCACCGTTTCACCGAACTAACACAGGAACAGAAAACCAAACAACGCACGTTCTCATTCATAAATGGGAGTTGAACAATGAGAACACATGGACACAGGGAGGGGAACATCACACACTGGGGCCTGTCGAGGGGTGGGGGGCAAGGGGAAGAAGAGCATTAGGACAAATACCTAATTTATGTGGGGCTTAATACCAAGCTTATGGGTTGATAGCTGCATCAAACCACCATGGCACATTTATACCTATGTAACAAACCTGCACGTTCTGAACATGTGTCCCAGAACTTCAAGTAACATGAAAATTAAAAAAATAAAAATTCAGTAAGAATTAAAACTCGGTATAATTTCCACAGCTCTGGAGTAGGTCCATTGCTCAAATAAATACCTCTCTAATTTATTGACTGATGGCTGAAAAAAAAGTTTGCATTCAGATAAAGACTGAACATTAATATTCCAAATTATAAACAATAGTCCTTTTTGCATAATAAAATTATGGCATAATTTTCCTTCTTTCTATCTACATATTCAAATTTCTGTAATAAATATAGTTGGCCCTCTGTATCTAACCACAGATCAAAATATTAAGGGGAAAAAATAGTGCAATACTGAAACATGATACAAACAAAACTATAGTATAAGTATTTACATAGTATTAGATACCATAAGTAATCTAGAGATGATTTAAAGTACAGTCATACATTGCTTAGTGACAGGATACGTTCTGAGGAATTTGTTGTTAGGTGAGTTTGTCATTGTGAAAACATCATAGACTGTACTTAAACCTAGATGATGTAGCCTACTAACACCTGGGCTGTATGAGATAGCCTTTGTCTCCTAGGCTACAAACTTGAATAGCATATTACTGCAACACAGTGTTAAGTATTTGTGTATCTAAACATCTCTCATCTCTAAACGTAAAGTACAGTAAACATACAGTATAAAAGATTAAAATGGTAACCTTTTAGGGAACTTAACATGCATGACGGTAAGTTGCTCTGGGTGATCAATGAGTGAGTGATGAGTGAATAAGAAGGTCGAGGACATGACTGTACACTACGGTGGGCTTTATAGAAACTGTGCATTTGGCCTACACTAAATTTACACAATCATTTTCTTTATCGATCATAAATTAACCTTAGCTTACTGTAATGTTTTTCTTTCACAGGTTTTAAATTTTCTAACTTTTGACTCTTTTCTAATAACACTTAGCTTAAAACACAAACATGTTTACAGCCATACCAAAAAAAAATTATTTTTTATGTCCTCATTCTACAAGCGTTTTTCTATTTTTAAAATTTCTAATATTTTTTAAGTTTGTAAACTTTTTTGCTAAAAACTAAGACACACACACATTTGCCCAGGTCTATACAGGATCAGAATCATCAACATCAGTGTCTTCAACTTCCCCCTCTTGTCCCACTAGAAGATTTTCAGTGGCAATGACATGCATGGAGCTGTCATCTATGCATGTTAACATTTTTTATAAGTAGAAGGAGAATACTCTAAAGTAATAAGAATAAAATTATAGTATAGTAAACACATAAACCAGTAGCATAGTCCTTTATTAGCCTGGTCACATCTTATGTACCGTACATCATTGTAAGTGCTAGACTTTTACACAGCTGGTAGTGCAGTACGTTTGTTTACACTGGTGTCCTCACAAACACCGAGTAACGCATTGCGCTATGACATTAAGATGACCACAACATCTGTAGGTAATAGGAATTTTTCAGCTCCATTATAATCTTATGGAACCATCATTGTATATGCAGTCTGTCGTTGACCAAAATGTGATTATGTGGTGCATGGCTATATATGGGAAGACGTGGGTAGGTTATATGCAAATATTATGCCATTTTACCTATGGGGCTTGAGCATCCATAGATTTTGGTATTAATGAGGGTCCTGGCATCAATACCTGCAGATACGGAGGGACAGCTGTATACAGTAGTCCCCCTTGTCCACGGTTTTGCTTTCCGAAATTTTAGTTAACCATAGTCAAGCATGGCTCAAAAATATTAAATGGGAAATTCCAGAAGTAAATATTCATATATATTTTTGCAGATTTTCATAATTGTTCTATTTTATTATTGGTGTTAATCTCTTGTTGTGCCTAATTTATAAATTAAACTTTGCGATAGGTGTGTATGCACAGGAAAAAGCGGTGTATATAGGGTTCAGTACTGTCTGACATTGCAGGCGGGGGGTCTCGGAACAAATCCTTCAAGGAGAAGGGGGGCTACATTGTCACTCTTCATTGCATCACAAAACAAGACTGGGGTGTTTCTGCCAATGCATTTCCTCTTTTCCGTGATTATCCTTCACCACAAAATGGCCAAAGAAAAATTACATTTATAAAACAGACACTACCTAAAGAATATATGTAAAATTTAAACAGTACACCCACAGCCCTTTCCAAAAAGGAAATGTAGGATTTGCTTTTAAGACCACTGAGAATGGTCCGAGATGACTGGCTAGGATCCCTCAGCCCTGAAACAAGTCAGCGTAAGTCCAATAATGGGACTGTACCAGAGTCCATTGGACTTCAGGAGTGCAGGAGGGTGTCATGAGTTACACTCCACCATTTAAGGTCAGTTTAGACAATCTGCTGCCTTTGTGGAACAGTCATCTACCCCAGTTTGAAGATTTGCTTTTCCTAAACCCGTCACTGACAAGCAAGATGTGGAATTGGCTCTTTCAGAGACTGTTTCCTGATTTTTCAGGTGAACTCCCTTTAAGGGGGAACTCCCTGCCTTAACAGGTCACTCTGAGGTTTTACTTAGCCGTAATTGTGAAAACACCTTGGAAAGTTATGCTGTGCACTCTTTTTTGGCCACCCAGAATGTGTGAGCCCTACTCCTGGATTTGGGGAATTCCCTGCCTAAGAAATATTGGTGAGAGGTAGAAAACTCCCTCCTCCCTAGTCAGAAAAGGGCACAGGCTACGCCAGCCTCACTCTGTCCCTGGAAGCTAGCGTGCAGTCCCTTGCACAGCGAGGCTGCCTCCCAGATGCACCTGGTCCACATGAGCTAGACCAAGAGATGCTCTGGCCACATTGCAGCTGCAACAAGGTCCAGCTCCTGAGCCAGTGGGAACCCCAGCAGCACTGTGGACAACTCCAGCATCAGACTAGAGTTTGACACTAAGTGGGGTGAACAGTGATGTGTTCTTCAGAGCAATTTTATGGCAAGGTTTGAGGTATGTGCCTGATTCTTTAACCTTCCTGGCAATCATGTAACCTACCCAATATTCTTTTTTTAAATACCATCATTTCATAGTTCTTAAACCTGCCAGAGGTGACTAGGTTGCTTTGTAACAAAAAATGACTGATGGAAATAATAGGGAGTAGTATTTTTCCCAAAATAAAATATGGTATTAATACGTTAACCTTTTTTAAAATCTCTGACTTTCAACATCTCTAACTATTAAGTGCACAGTTAGAGATGAGCTCTCAAATATAAATTCAAGAGGTATTGCCTCCCTTGTTTCAATCTAAATTTATATTCTAAATTTCTTTATTAAACTTTCAAAAATATTTTGCTAATATTATTTATAATAAATGGTAAATACAATTCAAATTAGTAGTTAATGTGAATTTTATTTTCATATCAATTGAGAAAATTTAGAATTCTGTAAAACTTTCAACAGCATTAACTTGTTAAACCATAAAAGACGATTTTAGTGACTACATACTAGAAGTCTAGAATATTAATATACGTAGTTAAGAAAAGTTTATGAGCTAATGTCCAAATTATCTGACATTCAACAAAGTTCTAATAACAATGTTTTGGCAGAAAAGAAAGGTTTTCAGTCTCTGAAGAGCAAATGACTGTTCATATCATCTCTTGCATTGCCTGAGTCAGTAAATTGCCTAAATCATGTAAATTAAATAATGTTAAATTTTCTGCTCAAGTATGTCTTCTAGACTCATACTTTCAGGCTGTTAATAGTGAGTCAGAGGCTACCACTGAAAAACTAAAGAACTCCGGTAGGGATGTAAAAGACACATTATTACTCTTGCAGGTAGAGACCAAAATATGAAAAGATGTATTTGCTGAAAAAACAAAGCAACACACAGTAAGCAGAGAAAGATACAAAATAACGTAGGTTGAGGCAGAACCAACAGAACTTTATTCATGACGCAATTTCAGAGTCTGGTAAAAGTCGTTTTTTCCCTTCCAATGTTGATCAACTCACGGGTACCACAACCAGAACATGTAAATATACACAAATACACAAACACGCTCACACACACAGCACACCCCACACACATATAGACAAATATACGATTGGATTTGCAAGCTTTCCTCGATATGGAAGGCTTATAGATAAGAAGAATCAGACACCACTGTCATTCACACTGAGTGCCCGTATGAGTCAGGGTTCTCTAGAGGGACAGAACTCACAGGATATATGTATACATGAAGGGGAGTTGATGATGGAGAACTGACTCAACACAATCACAAGGTAAAGTCTCACCACAGGCAGTCTGCAAGTTGAGGAGCAAGGAATTCAGCAGTGGATCAGTTTGAGTTTCAAAACCTCAAAAGTAGGGAAGCCGACAGGGCAGCCTTCAGTCTGTGGCTGAAGGCCCGAGAGCGCCAAGAGACCTTGGCAAACCACAGTGCGAGTCCAAGAGTCAAAAAGCCGAAGAACTTGGAGTCTGATGTCCGAGGGCAGAAGCATCCAGCATGGGAGAAAGATGAAGACTGGAAGACTCAGCAAGCCTGCTTCTTACACCTTCTACCTGCTTTTTCTAGCTATGCTGGCAGCGAGGGGATGGTGCCCACCCAGATTACGGGAGGGTCTGCCTCTCCCAGTCCACTGACTCAAATATTATTCTCCTCCAGCAACATCCTCACAGACACACCCAGAAACAAATACTTTGCATCCTTCAATCCAATCAAGTTGACACTTAATATTAACCATCACAGGGCCCAGTAAAACAAATATTAAAGGTATGTGCGTTAATAAACTATAAAAGAAACTTCTAGAGGTGATCTAGTCCGTTGGCTCACTTCCGCATGGAAAATATGAATGCTTGCAGCCAAAAAAAAATGTAGAGATTCTTTTTCATTATACACCTTCACCTTTGTATTTTCACTAGAAGAAGAGCCAGGGATCATGGAAGCTTTTGATACATGATATCATGCCTTTCTTAAAATGAAAATGTTATATTATTTTGTTTGAATGTGGATATGATAGAGTGAAAGAAAATGCAGTTTCAGAAACGATGTGATGATGGCGTTTCGGGTCTGCCTTCCTCGCCTCTGTTAGATTTCGACTTGTCAGCAAAGGCAGACCGGGAGCTGCTGGAGCTTAGATTCCAGCTTTTTCTTTTTTTTTTTTTTTTTTTTTCTGGGAAACAGTTCAGTCCCACTCCTTACCTATTTGGAAAGAACTAGGAAATACAACGTACCTGGCAGGAGTGGAGGAACAAGTGCCGAATCTTTCTTCCACTCTCCACTCTGACAGGAGAAAGCAGCTCAGCACTGACTGCATTCAAGTTTTCGTCTGTCCAGCCCAGGATAGGGTACAATGCTTTATCGTATAAAATGTTGCCTAAACAAGGCACCTCCTGCTGTGGAGCTGAAGGCTGTGTGCTTAGGAAGGAAAGAGGAGGATTCACAGCAGGAAAGTTGCTCTGTGCGTGCAGGACTCATGGGTGCACACTCACAGGCATTTGAGAGAAAGGCCAAGTGCATTTCCAGATTTTTCTCTGCCAACATGTGGGAGGGAATGAGGATATACCGTGCCTCTGTGAGTGGATAAAAGGGAAGGCGATTACTCCAGTCTACATCAGTATCTCATGAACCACAAAGACAGGAACTTCTTCACGGCTAACAAAATGAGTCTTCAGGGCATCGTAACTCTGGCTGTAACTGTGGTAATCGATGTCGAAGCCATCACCCACATCACCCCGATTCATACCCACTGTTTTCTACAGAACCATAGAAATACTGAATTTTCCACAAAACGTCTTCATCATCTTTTAAATTTTTCTTGGCTTCTCATTGCTCCAGCCTAAGTCTTAGAAAGAGCAACACAGCCTGTTCCACAACTAACTGACAGGTACAAAGAAAGACTCGTGACGTCCCCGACTACAACAGCAACAGCATGAAAACCCTTTCCTCGTGCTCACCTTCCTCTTCTCTACCCCAAGGCCCTGAAGTGGCCAGACAGCCATTGAGGCATCTTCACTTTTCTCCTGAAACCCTGACCAGTACTCATAACCCCCCGACATTTCGCCCTTAAACACAGCCCTTCAACTAACCCAACAATTCCCCAGTGTGGTTTGGGAACCCACAGGGAATCTGAGAATTTCAAGCAGTCTGCAAAGACAAACCTATTTTCACAATATTACTAAGAGGCCATTTTCCTTTTCACTGTTCATCTCTCACAAATATGCAATGGAGTCTTCCAGAGCCTACCAGACACAGAATGTTAACAAAAGTTTGAATGCAGAAGCAGATATAAAAATCCAGCTGGTTTCCATGAAGCCAGATGTTACAGAGTTGCAAAAAATTTAAAACAAGCTACTGTTCTTACTGCATTTGTTTTTGTTTTGCAAAATAGTTATTTCCATAAAAATGTACTTTTATGGTAACATGTAATACGCTTATTATTATTTTTAAATGAATAATCTGTTTTGTAATGTTTTAATTAGTCTTAATTTTTGCAATAAATTTCAACAGACACAACCCACTTAAGCAAAATCTCATTGAGATCCTCAACAGACTTTAAGAGTGTAAAGGTGATCTGAGACAAAAATGTTTAAGAAGTGCTGGACTAGAATATATCACAGCCTCACTCCGCTACTCCCTGTGCTCTGCCAACCTGAGCTCATGATGTGGCCACAGGAAATCCAATGTTGTCTGTGTCTAAACCACTAAATGATTGGGCAAGGTCAGAGGCTGAGCTGACTCATGCTCCTTCTATCATTCGGGGTTTGATGGAAGAAGCAGAACCACTAGGGGGCATTGTGACTGAGGATTTGTTGTAGAGATTGGAGCTCAAGCAACTGTAGGAGCTCATTAAACAGCCTATGTGAGGAGGCTACCTTTTTGTCTGGGGCAGGAGCCTAAAGTCATCAGGACAGGCTGGCAGCAAGGAGAAGTGGACATCAAGTTGAGGAGCAAGGACACACTGAGAACTTCAGGATAAGCTGGAGCCCCAGAGAACGACGGGAACCTGCTTGAGCCTCCAATAGAAGAGGCCTGTGGCCTGCCGCAGAAGCTGTTCCTTCCTCGTGGAACTAAACAAGCACCTAGTGCAGGAGGCAAAGGCCCTGGAGGAGGAGATGCTCAGGACCAGAGTGGCTGCTGGCTCATCCCAAGGTGAGCCAGGAGCTGAGCACCAGGGGCTTGGGCTGCAACAGAGCTTCATGCCCTTCACAGATCCTTCCATGTACAAGTATAAGACCCAGACTTCACTTTTACCTCCAAACCTCACGAGAAACCTTTCTTGTGACCCATCCTAACTCGTAATTGTGCAAAGAAAACTGTGGCATGTGTGGTACCATCTAGCTCAATGAACACAGGACAGATTCACTCACTACCACTGGTTGACATGGGAGTCCTTTAACTCAGCGTCCAGATCTGCAAGCCCTCAGGAGTGCTCAGTATTCAACAATCAAGTGAAATTCGTCTTGGACTCTTCATCATTTTCTGTTCCTTTTAAACCATCCGATACCTCCTCTTCCAGTATTTCTCACCGTAGTCAACCTAATGCATTAAAAACAAAGCCATCCCATGTGAGCACCCAATATCGCCTATATTATCTCCTAGTTCCACCATTTATCCAACTCCTCATCTTACTCTCTGGCATATTTTAGAATCTTAATAAATATTATTAGCCATGGCAGCAGGCACCTGTAGTCCCAACTACTCAGGAGACTAAGGCGGGAGGATCAGTTGAATACTTTTACCTCCAAATCTCAGGAGTTGGAGGTTACAGTGCACTGTGAAGGCACCTGTGAAGAGCCACTGCACTCTAGCCTGGGGAGGAGAGCAAGACCCCATCTCTAAATAAGTAAATGTATTGATTTAGTCAAATAACCAATCAATGACAGAGTGATTACCTGGATTCTCAGTGGTATCCATCCCTCAACCCAAGTCAATTCTTCCTCTCACCTTCATTAAATCTTTCAACCCCTCTTTTATTTCTTTAAAAATATTAAACATAGATTATCTTCAATAATTGCATTAGCTGAAGTCCAATGGGTCTGATTCTGCTGTTTTTTCTGCTGGCCTGCTTTTTTTTTTTTTTTTTTTTTTTTTTTTTAATCGAGATGGAGCCTCACTCTGTCACCAGGCTGGAGTCTAGTGGCATGATCTCGGCTCACTGCAACCTCCGTCTCCCGGGTTCAAGTGATTCTCCTGCCTCAGTCTCCTGAGTAGCTGGGACTATAGGTGCATGCCACTATGCCCAGCTAATTTTTGTACTTTTAGTAGGGACAGGGTTTCACCATGTTGGCCAGGATGGTCTCGATTTCTTGACCTCGTGATCTGCCTGCCTTGGCCTCCCAAACTGCTGAGATTACAGGTATGAGCCACCACACCCAACCAGGAGCCTGCTTTTTTTTTTTTTTTTTTTTTAGGAAAAATGTTACTGTGACCTCATGTTTCTTGCAAATTTATCTTTGGGAATTCATTGAGGCCAGAGTTGGAAATATGCTCTTCTACAGAGATTTCTGAATTTATTTCTGCCATACACCCAGAGGTATATCAACCTAAAAGAAAACCAAGAGTAAATTGAGGTCAAGTGATGTGGCATGACTTGGAGCTGTCTAAACATGTAAGAGCTAGTTTATAGTTATGAGTTCATTAAGGCAGAATTCTTCACTTCTACTGAATATCAAGATTTGAGACATAAAATTCCTGCTCACTGTTACATTGAGGTGGAGGGCCATGTGATGTTAAAGTTGACTAGTGGCCCCTTTTTAGACTCTCCCTTGAGTGGACCCAAGGCTTTGGTTCCTGTCCCATGCCCCATGTCATAGGTCACTCCCATCTATGAGAGAAAAAACTCAGTCATCTGGGTTCAGCAATTGCAAAAGTTGACTTCATTGCTCTTATGATCTCTCTGGGTTCTCAATTTTCTCTTTGTTTTTGACTTCTGGGGCTCATGATTTCCCTGCTAGAACACACATTTTCTCCCATATTTTAGTCATCGATTTTAGTTGTTTTGAGTGGGATGATCAGTCAGGTTAACTAATGAGCAGTACTGCTACAAATGTAAGTTTTCATTCACTTTCTTTTAATAAACATTTTTAAACCTCTGCTATATGCAATACAATTTTAAGCACTGACATAGAAACATAAACATGATATATTATCTACCCCCAAGGAATTCAGAGAAGACTGAGAGGCATAAAACATAGATCAATAATACAATAATGAAAATACAATATCATATAATTGGTGTTCATAGACAGACATAAGCATGGGAGGCTAAGGAAGTACAAAGAAGAAGGAACTTCACCCCTTTGCTTGGGAGAAAAGCACATGAAAGCCACAGCAGTCCCCAAATGCCAATTATCACCAAGATATAATACCATGAGCCTTTACTTCTCACTCATCCAACTATGGGTAGGCTGGGCTCAGCTCAACTTGGCTGGGTCTGACCAACTTTTGTTCTGAACTACAGGTTTTGTTTAGGTTTGACTGAGATGTCTATCATTCTTCTGAGACCAGCAGCTGCATGTTTTCATGCTAGCACAAATCTCTTGAAGGAAAGAGTAGAAAGATATCACATCCCTTATTCCAAGGCTCCAAATCCACAGTCACTTTTTCCCACATTCAACTGGCCTCAGAAAGTCACGTGGCCACACTCAACATTTATGGGGTAGGAGGTGCACCCCTCACAGGGATGTGAGGACAGAGGAGAAGGTAGTGGGAAGGTGTGAATATTTGTCAAGGAACAGTCTAATCTAACACAGAAGAGTTCAAGAGCTCATATTTCAATTTCATTTTAAAGGGAAGTAGGAATTCAGAAGATGGATTGATATGGTTTAGCTGTATGTTCCCACCCAAATCTCATCTTGAATTGCAAGCATGGGGGCCGTTTCCCCCATGCTGTTCTCAGGATAGTGAGTGAGTTCTCATGAGATTTGATGGTTTAAAACTATGTGACAGTTTTCCCCTACTCACTTGCTCTCTCTCCTGCCACCTTGTAAAAAAGGTGCTTGCTTCTCCTTCACCTTCTGCCATGATTGTAAGTTTCCTGAGGCCTCCTCAGCCATGCAGAACTGTGAGCCAGTTAAACCTCTTTCCTTCCTAAGTTACCCAGTCTCAGGTAGTTCTTTATAACCATGTGAAAATGGACTAATACATGGATCAATTCAGGAATTAAGAAGGATCACATGCAAAATGGTCCTGAGCTAGGTTTATAAGGCCACAGTGGCAGCACCAGGCCCTCTCGTCATGCACAGGAGGGGGTAGAAGATGGCACCAGAGTAGACAGGGCCCAGGGAAGAGCAGTCTGTGTCTTCATAAGCCTCACTCTGCATGCAGCAAGGAGCCACCAAAAGGTTCTGAGTCTTTTCACCACAAAAAATAAGTATGTGAGATAAGGCATGTGTTAATTAGCTCAATTTCTTGATCTAGAAATATTCATACATTCCACAATGTACGAATATTTCAAAACATCATGTTGTACACAATAAATATATACAACTTTTATTTGTCAAGAAAAGAATCAATTTAAAAAATACATAAAAACTAAATTCAATTTTTTTAAAAGGTGTTACGCCAGAACAATATAATCAGTCTGCATTTTATTGAGCTCATGCTGAAATCTCATTAGATAAGAAAGGGGAACTGGTTAGCTGTATGATTAAATGACCCAGAAAAAAATAATGATGAGAGGTTGAATGGGTTATAGCAGTAAAACTAATAAACTAAGGCTCAATTCAGGAGCCATTTAGGGATAGATTAATAAGCTAATAAAGGTATAGTGCTTAGCAGCGTCTGATGCAATATAAGTTCTCACTAAATATTAGAAGCTACTATTAATAGTAGCAACAGAACCTGATAATTTTGTGAGGAGTGGGAGTGGGAAGATAAGAATAAGGTAGAAATATAAGATGCCTTTAAGAGTCTAATTTAAATAACCAGATGAAATATGTTTTTTCAGAGGAGGAAGAATAAGCTTATAAATAGAAAAATGACAAATTCAGTGGCAGATACATTGGCAACAAAAAAGAAAAATTTCAAAAGTTACCAGAGAAATTTCAGAGGAGCAAGAATCAGACTGACAGTTGACTTTTCAACAAGAGCAATGGAAGTCAGACAAAGACAATGCAATGCTACCTTCAAGTTGCTAAGGAATCCCAACACCTGTCACTCTAGAATTCTATATCCAGCAAAGTGATACCACAAGAATGCAGGTGAAATAAGGAGGAGGAGACAGATCCAATTATGTTCACACCTGCATTTTAAATAGCCCCAAACCAAAGGAATGAATCATTAAATTATGGTTTATGCATATAATAGAGCACTATACAGCCATGGTTCTTAAAGTGGGGTGCCCCTAACCACAGTATCAATATCACCTGAAAACTTGTTAGAAATATAAATTCTTGGACTCTGTCCCAAACCTACTAATTCAGAATCTCTGGCTGGGGGCCAGCAATCTGTGATTTAACAAGTCCTCCAGGGGACTCTGACACACCTTGAAGTTTGAAGACAGTTGCTCCGCAGTAATGAACATGGACAAACTACAAGTTCATGCCACAATACAGGTAAGTACTCAAAGCGTAATACTGTAAGAAAGAAGCCAGAGTCACGAGAATTCAAATTGTATATTCCACCTATACAAAAATTGTTTTTTAAAAAAGATAGAACTAAATTGTTTAGGGATACAGAATCGAGAGGAAAACTATTAAGCATAAAAGGAAGTGTTTAACATTATCTCTGATAATCTCTTAGTGATAATTGGTGATTAGGGGAGAGAATAAGGTGTTATTATTAGGAAAAAAACATTTAGGAGCCCTCTGGTTGTTGAAAATGTTCTATTTCTTGATCTAGAAAATTATATACCTTTTCACTTTATAATTTATAATACATATAAACAACATATTTTCTATACACTTCTTTGTACATGTGTATTTCACTATATATTATATATACCACATATTATATAATATATAACATATTTATATGATACATTATATTTAAATAGAAAAAAGCAAATAGGAATACCAGTAACAAGTAGAGTCAAATCCAGTAAAATTTATCTGAAAAGAGAGAATCTGGAAAGGACCACAGCCCTGGGAAATAGAATTTTAAAATGCATTAAACTGAGTTATATTTGAGAGATGTGTATCTGTTTTATTCCTGCTGTGCCCCAGTGCCTAGGAGCCTGTTTGGCATACAGTAGGCACTCAATAAATATTTGTTGAGTGAATAACTGAAAGCATGGAAGTAGATGTCAGGCAGCCAGCAGGAAGTGAAGCAGAGTTTCCTCTGGAAAATAGAGATGGAAGATATTCAAGGAAAAGGAGAAAACCAAGATGCTACAGGCACTTTGAGAGGAAAGAGTTTAGGAAGCAAACTGAATGGCCCCCTGGGGAAAGACATCAATCATGACACTAACGTGCAACTGAGGTCATCTGTCCCCTAGCCTGACAGTCCCCAACCTTCTTGGCACCATGGACCAGTTTTGTGGAAGACAATTTTTTCCACAGACGGGGACGGGGGTATGGTTTATGGATGATTCAAGCATATTACATGTATTGTGCATTTTATTTCTATTATTATTATGTGATAATATATAATGAAATAAGAAAACAACTCACCATGATGTAGAGTCAATAGGAGCCTTGAGCTTGTTTTCCTGCAACTAGATGGTCCTGTCTGGGGGTGATGGGAGACAGTGACAGATCATCAGGCATTAAATTCTCATAAGGAGCATGCGACCTAGATCCCTCCCATGCACCGTTCACAACAGGGTTCACACTGCCGTGAGAATCTAGTGCCGACACTGATCTGACAGGAGGCGGAGGTCAGGTGGTAATGCGAACGATGGGGAGTGGCTGTCAATACACATGAAACTTTGCTGGCTCACCTGCCACTCACCTCCTCCTGTGCAGCCCAGTTCCTAACAGGCCACAAACAGGTACTGGGCCGTGGCTCAGGCACTGGGGACCTCTGCTCTAACCACAGGCTCAGAGAAGCAGGAAAACATTTCATATCCTCTCATCAATGCAGTGAGAATTCTGAGAACCTCCATACCTCCCGGAGAGGGGCAGTGCATCTTGTAAGCAGGATTTTGCAGTCATGGAGAACAACTAGAAAGAGAGGGAACAAGGACAACTAGGAAGAACACATACACTGAGCCCCTGAAATGGCACCAGATGAATTTGGGGAAACTCCATTACTTAAAGAATAAATGGAGAAAGTTGAGCATGAGAAACCCCCGTCTCTCATATTGTATCGGGGTGTCTTTAACCATTCGCTTCCCCTGGTCTGACGCTTGCAACGACAGTCTCTATGCCCAGGCGGCAATCCTACCCAGCATGGACTCACTCATCGTCTTTAGCCCTAGCCCCGTCTCCTTCCTTTCTCATCACAGAACTCTGAGAACACCCTGAGATTTGTAAGTTCCCTTTCCTTCAATTCCTCACACTCTTTCGGGAACACATTCAATAAGATCCCACAAAGACTCTTGCTCTCTGAAATCCCAAGAACACTTCTCTCTGGCACAATGACTTTGACGTAGGAACCACTTTTATTTCCTTGGACTTGGCCAGCTTTTCAGAATACGTAGACAACTGCTTCCTCATTCTCTCATTGTCTTCTCATGGTCAAGTCATTTTGCTCAAGCAACACAGACCCTGTTAATTTTCTCTTCATATATGACATTGATTCTATCTCATTGAGTTATGCCCAAGGAACCCCAGCTCTCTCCTTTAAGTAGAAAACAAGCAGCTCTGTGTGTTGAGCTCAAGTTTACTTCTCTGCAGAATTCTACCCACAAATCATTTTGAAGCTAATTCACCTCAAAATGAACAAAGCAACGAAAGAGCAGATCAGTGCTTTTCCCAACACTCTTCCACAGCAGGTTTTTGTTTTCCATCGAGTTGAGCTAATCTCACACATCTTCAGCCTACCTGTCCTGTGGTCTACGAGGACTGGCCGAGACTTTCCAGATACATGGATTTTTGTCTAATGTGGCTATGAGACCTCAGTCAAGGGAGAGAGATAGGACCGCTTTACAGTGTCTCATTACGAGAACATAAGAGGGTGACTTCCTGGGATTCTCTTCCCGCTTTGAAAGGTTCTGCTGGCATTTAGATTTACAGTTCACCTTCTTTGGGGAATTTATTTAGTCCAATATCCTTTCCTAGACAGGCTGCAGTGTTCCTATCTGAGCCAGTAAGTGGAACTTTGAGGCTCGTTAGGGGTATTTAAAACAAAAGAGAAAAGAAATATTAATCCCAAATATTCCCACTCGACAACCCACGGCAGGCAGACACAGAGTGCTTCAAGTCTCGCTTGACAATCAGTGCAGGGCTCACGCTGCGCTTTTCTCCAGGTGGGAAGTCACGTGTTGATATCCAGTGTGTGTGTCCTAAATTGTGAACTCATCATGCATAGTCCAGGCACAGGCATTGTTGTGATTCCCTTTGTCACACGGCAATCACGGGGCCACACAAAAGTAAGTGCTTCTCAGGCTGGGCATGGTGGCGTGCACCTAGTCCCAGCTACTCTGGAGGCTGCGTTGGGAGGATAGCCTGAGCCCAGGAGTTCAAGGCTACACTGAGCTGTGGTGGCGCCACTGCACTCCAGCCTGTGCGAGACAGCGAGAACCAGTCTCTAAACGAAAAACAAATTTTAAAAAGTAAATGCTTCGAAGGGGGCAGTGAAGGGAGGTGAAGGAGGTCTGGAGGGGGAGCAGTGTGTCCTGCATCCCAGAAAGTGGGCGGCAGACCAACACTGAGCCCTCTGCTGCTGTTGCCCACATCCCCTCCTCCTTACCCAGACCTTCCCGCCCTTCTGTCCCAACTTTAACATTCTGCAAGCCCCTCGAGGGGCTTCACTTTTAAGACTACCTCCCATGATGTAAGATCCTAGAATTCTCAGCATTCATTGGCCCAGAATTCCAGAAGTCCATCACCAGATATAAATCAGACACCCAAGAGCATGTTACTGTCTGAGTTTTTTACAGGCCTTAAGTGATCACTTTGGAAAAGCCATCTAAATACGCTCACATTTTAACCTGCATGAGCCTATGTTGAAAGCTACCCACGTAATCACAACGCAGTCACACGCTGCCTCTTGCATCACGACTATGTCACTCATATATTTCCATGCCCAGGGGAACTGTCCCAAGAGTAGCAAAGGGCTTTGAAGTTCTAAAGAAAACCAAAATTGCCTGAACTGTTTGTATTTGGATCGGCCCCAGCAAAGAAAAGCTTTCACTTTTCTGTTATAATCACTTCCAGGGATGTTGCATCAAAAAATACTTCCCGAGGGTTCTGGGAGTCCTGCTAGGGCACCTGATGATAACATCCTAGTGGAATAAACTCCAACAGGGAAAAACGTTGCAGCGATTCTCGGAGGCTGATACCAGGCATTTCATGCCAATTAAAATCTCTTGGCGAATTTATCTAATTGCAAGGCATTCTCCTTCCCTGCCCATTCAGTAGTATCTCAGCCTGCAAACGCAGTGTTACTGAAATCACTACAGTGTTTTCACGTGCTTTGTGGAGCTGCAGAATTTCCCAGTGGGTCAGTAACTGGTGTATATCGCTTTACATTTTAACAGTCTCTCTACAAATTCAGAATCAGAAATCAAATGTATTCATCCTGCGGTGATTTGCTTATTGCCTATGAATGGCACTTAAACAAGAGCAACAATGCACTTTTCACTGAAACGGGTTTGATTTCAGCATTCTGGCAAGCGCTTGGAAAAACCCCCTGCTTCATTCCCAGTGCATAAATCTCAGTCCTGCACTCTCCGTTTCCATAAAATGAGAAGGGAAGAGGGGAGGAGCTGAGCATTAACAGGTGGCTGGGTTTGGAAGACACATTGGGTTGCATTCTTTCATCCTCCCTTTTCCTCACTCAGTTCAAGCTGGTAATCAGGGGTAAAGTTGCTCTAAAATGCAAATGGACTGCCTGATAGAAGGGGCTGCTGTGAGGAGATCTCCATGAGAAACATGGCTTCTGCTAAAACCGTCAGCAGAACCCCGGTATTGCATCACGGCTCCTTTGAAAGATTCAAGACACACAGAACCAGTATGTCTTCGTTAGAATAGAAGCTCGTTCAATGAAATTGTTTGGCTTTAAATCAAGAGTGGCTTTAAAGCAAGACTGGATGGCCCCAAATGGAGCTGCTTAACACAACAAGGCATGTAATAAATGAGGCATGAACGACGGATCCCGGCAGTGCTCCTACCAGCCAGTCACCGGGTGTTTTGGAGGAGCATTTCTTTATTAGCAACCCCATCAAGCTCATAAAGTTTCCTGACAGTTTCGCCACTCTCTTTTTAAAATCCTGTCCATTCCCTTTGGAGGCAGGCTGAAGTTCAGGAAACATGCATCTGAACTGAGAGTCTCTTCCACGGTCTGATGGCACATACCTCAGTGGCATGTCATCTTCTTTCTTCTCTTCTCTCCCCCTCCTCTGGTTAGGTTTGTCCACTATTTCACACGAAATTTATGAAAGAGGTACCGGATCACCATGCCTTTCTTCCCTCTAGGAAACCCTTGTTCAGGCATCAGGATCCAGCCCAAAGGCGGCCTTTCCCGGCTTTCCCCTCCACTGCTGACTGCCCCTAAACCAAGGAATCGAAGCCAGTAGCCACGGTGCAAGGCAGACGTGTGTGTTAGTTGTCGGGATGTTCCTGGGGAGCTTCCACTGTACATGCATAATGTCTACAATTTGAATTTGAATTAATATGTCTCGCAAGCCTCATGCAAGTGGCCGTTCCTCCGACAAAGAAAGTAGCCTAAGTAGAAAGTGTGGTGGAAAACAAGGAGGATACAAATCAGATGGTAGCAGATGGAAGAGAGAAGAGGCAACAGGCCTCAGACTCCTGAGGGCAGAACTACGAAGACGGGAAGTGAGGGAAGTGGTGCATTGAGCTTGGGAGAGGGGAGGGCCCAGTTCTCGAACCTGGGCAAATGGGTATGTGGCACAGTGATTCTCTGAGAAAAGGAACAAGGTGGAGTGGATCTGGAGAGGGAAATAATGAGTTTTCTTGTATTCAAATTTTTTGCCTTTCATAGAATTCTACTTTCAATTCTCAGAAGAATGAGGCTATAAATCATTTCTAAAATTAAAAATCACACTATAGAGATGATGCCATTGTGTTTGAAAGCAACCGTTGTCTCTGCCAGGCTGGGGGAGACATTTTTTCAGAGAAGGCACCTTCTCTGACTTCAGGGCAACTTCGTTCTCGCTCAAGGCAGAATCAGGAGAGGGCAGGATTGAGAGCTGGCGGAATGCTGTTTTTGGAACTCTGTGTTATAGACACATTTCTTTCTCCGCCAGCTTCCTTTGCTCGGGCTGTCACAAGTGCCAGGTGTAGCCTGCCTTCTGAAACTGCAGAGATTTAAAAGAAAGACCCCGTGGCATCTTCCAAGACTGAATGCTAGCTGCTCTGAATGCAGCTGTCCCTCAGTCACTCTCAGTCTTGCCCTTCAGGCATTTCAGGGAGCTCCTTCTGAAAGCATTGCATCCCTTTGTTGCTCTTGGCCAAACTCACCAAACCCGCTTTTTGCCTTGTGACTGTGTGCTTTTCTCTATGTAGCTGAGTCACGGCCAGCCTGGAGCTGCCCCCTCCCCTACCACCTCCCCCTTCCCTCCGCCCCAGGACCACTGGTAGGGTGATTGTGTTCAACTTAAATCGATTCTCACCTAAGTGTAGCCAACTGTCAGGACTCCCATGATTCTGCAAGTAGCTTTTCCATCCCTTAGGGTACACAGAAATTCCCCTTAAAATGCTCCACCCAGAACTCACAACGTGATGCCATGAAGTCTGTTATTCTGTGATGTCATTAGATGTGGAGGGAACAATGGGTGGGCTTGCTTTGTCAGAGTGAGCTTAAAAACTCAAGCTCTAAGGACTGACTCATCAAACCATAAATCTCCAACTCTTCTGCCTGTCAGTGTGTCAACTTGGGCAGGAAATTTATTGTTTCGACAATTTATGTTCTCATCTGCACAGGGAGATTAAAATCGTCCCAGCCTCAGCCTCATTTTTGTTGTGAACTAAAAGAAATGATGAGTGTAAAGCGGTTATGCAGTGGCCAGCACATAGCATGCGCCCGGTTAACAATCGTTGTTATCAAAATGTATGTCCCACAAGCTACGTCAAAATGAGCTTCTAAGAATTTGATTAATAGTTTCACATATATGGTTTGATAGAAGAAATAAGACCCAGTGTTCCATGGATCAGTAGGGTAATTAGAGTTCTCCATAATCTATCGTACATTTCAAACTAGCTAGAAGAGAATAATTCAAATGTTTCTAGCATTAATAAAGGACAAATATTGAAAATGATAGCTATTCCAAGTACACCAATTTGATTCTTACGAATTACATGAATATATTAAATTATCACATGTACCCCCGAAACTGTGGCTATCTATTATGCATCAGTTAAAAATAATAAATAATGAAGGGGTCACAATGGAAAGGCATTTCTACATAGAAAAAAACATCCATTGATCACTAGAATGTTAAATGTACATTTCACTTCTTTTCAATGATTGACTTATTTGCTATTGGAAAAACTTGAACCTGAGTTTGGAATGTTAGCGAGGAGTGACTTAAATTAGTTGTATATTCAGAGCTGGTGAAACAGTTCTGTGTATATATATGTGTACACACACAGACACACAGGATCACTAGAAAGTCTGCAGTTCATCCATGCCACCTCTCATGCCTGTCTGGATTCTGGAGTTCTGAGACCAGAACAGACTATGCAGGACAGGAGCATTAAACCTGAACGTGTGCAATGGGCCTGACAAACAAGAACCCTCCTGGCGCTCCGATCACTTAACCTCCCCAGACCTTGGGTTCTCGGGCTGTAAAATGACCTGTATGGCCTCTCCCATCTTAACACTCTGCCATTTCAGGAAGACGGCTTTTAATTGCAAGTAGTAGGTAGCGGTTCTCAAACTTTCTTTGCAAAGGCAATGCAAGGTGTTTATTTAAACACAAACTCCTAGAAACCATCCTGAGAAAAGGATCATTGTGGACCTTGGTGCCCTCTGAAAACCAACTTGAAGGAAGGAATCAAAGCTGCATTGGCCCGTTGTCCTCAGCACATTGTTCTCTGCACCTGAAATGCTTTCCTCCAGGTGCCCCTGCTCACCTGTCGCCTTTGAGCCCCGCACATCGCTGCCTCCCAAGCACTTCTGCTATTGTCCTGTTCTAGATGTGAGCTTTTCTGTTTTTCTTTTGTACTTTTTTTCCAGTTAGCTAAAATAATAAGCCACAGGATTAGAAATAGGTGTGTTACTTCAACAAGTAATTATTTTCCTGAAAATGAAAGCTGGTGGGTCTATTTTAAGAGTTAATTAGCTGACAGGGGAACCAAATGTACCCTACAGTGCATTTCAACCTGCATTTCAGAAAAGTAATAGGGAATCACCTGCCAAGTTTCAGTGAATCCGTGAAAACAGAGAAGCAAAGTGGGCAGCCAGCGCACCCAGGCAATCGGAATTCACCAGAGAGCTCATCTAATTTTTCTCAGGGAGAGTAATAATAATAGTAATAAAGATTTCCTTTCATTTAATGACTGTAAGTCATCTTTCTCTCATTGCCATACTGCAAGTGGAACGATAGCCATAGAGGATAGCAGGCTCATGGCTGCCGGAAGCTGCAGACTTCACACAAGTCAATGAGGGAGTTTGGAGCGGTCCTTTCTGGTGAGGACTTCAGAGAGGCCACCTCTGCACGGCAGTCTGACAAGCGCCCAGAATCCTGACGTGTCATCTTGTTAGAAGGGGTCTCTTGGGTTTGTGCCCTACCAGGTGACATTCTGCCATTGCCCTGCTCCCTGGCTGAAGTCTCTATCGTTGCTTTCAATTTTGGGGAGACATTCAGCCTACCCCAACCCCTTTGAATGAGCTTCTTTAATTTGTGCAGAGGCATCACGGAACCGGGTGGAAGGCATTCCATCCCTACCAGGTGACTCCAGCCAAAGGGGCAGCCTTAGTGACTGCTTCCACCACACAGCCAGCATTACTGTCTGCTCCGTACCACCCTGTAATGGGAACAGGCCTCTGCAATGATCTTATGACAAGGGCACAACTGTCACTCACCCCACCGCAATGGTCTACTTCGCAGAGGGAAATAACAAAGTCATTATCAGCTACATTTGGATAGACTCATTCTTAACTGGGGCCATGCCCCGGCCGTCCAGCGGTAGTCTACAGTGAGCCCTGAGTCCCAGCCCTTGCTCTGGTTCACCATATATTTCTCACTACACATCAACACAATTCTGAACGTGAATCTCGTGTGTGCCTAATGGAAAGGATGGTGCCGGATGGTCAGGCAGTTGGTCCAACTGCAGAAACAACCATTTAGTCTTCCAAGAGGGCAGAATGGGGTTGAGTCTGAGGCAAAGCCCAAGGCCCCATGCCCACAGCCTGGACCTTCTCTGGCCAAGGTCACATGCATTCCACAGCTAGACACAGCAGTTAAGCATGAATGACCTGGAGAAAAGGGCACTCCCTCTCTGGCCTCAGTTTCCCCTTCTGTAAAGTCAGAGGATTGCTACTCAAAGTGTGATCTGTAGACCTGCATTATCAGTGTTCATAGATCATAAGCAAATTCCTGTCCCACCCCGGGATAGGATGACTGTCCTCTCTGAACCTCAGTTTCCTCATCTGTAAAATGGGGCTAAGACCACTTCTTACCTTTGGGGTAAAAAATGAATGAGATAACATAGGTTCAGTACCCGGTACCATGAGTGTAAAGGCTCAATAAATGGGACCAAATGAGCTAATCTTTAAAAATACTCACTTCTGACTTGCGTTTGACGGCATGATGCTTGCAAATGTCTGCAACCCTCTCCTCTGGCCTTTATACTTCCTCTCAAGAGGCCAGTTAAGAGTTAGAATCTCTGTAATTGATGTAAGACTCCATCTCAGCTTTGAGAAACTCAAATATAAAGAAGGAAGTATTTCTTTTTTCAGAGATTTGTACTTAGGAAAGCCAACCGGCTTCACCTTTCCCCCAAAACGTTCTTGTCTGCACAGTGGGACCTGACCCAGTGAGCTGTCTTGGAGGAACAGAACACCCACTGGAACCCTATTCCCTTTGTGTAAACAGCTCAGCTCCAAACCGCGGCCTTCCTGGGCCCCCTAGCGGCGGCAGGGATGCGCACAACGTTCAAAGTTCCGGCAAAGCCCTCAGGAGTGGCCCTGGCAAAGGCGGCCCAGGAATGCCGGGCGGTTTTGCACCCTTCAGTGCCCCCAGTCTTCGGAAAGATTGAGCCCCAAGGCAGGGGCGCTTTCCCTGAGTCGGGACAGGTTCAGTCAGGTTACTCAGCTTGTAACCTCCTACCCCTGTCAGCCCCATCCGGACGACACAGCCAAAGCCCCAAACTATGATTTGAGTATCAACAGTATCCCCAGACGGAATACAGAAAGGTGGAAACGCAGCGGCTTTGGAGTCAGAAATACTTCGATTCCAGTCCTGGCTAACCTACTTACTAACTGAATATTCTTAGACTAGTTACTTAATCACTCCAGGCCTCCATCTTCTCATTATAAAACAGCGGTGACAGTGCTTCTCTCATAGAGGAGCTTCCATTATTAAATGAGAACATGCATATATATGTATGCATATAAAATTTCATACAGCTGTAAACCAGAATATAGGTTCATCTATCAATGCATACACACACAGAGAGGGAAGGCACCTGGCCCTTGGGAAGCACACACTTGTAGGTACCGATTACCGTAACTACCCAGGCGAACACACCTAAAAACATTGAAAAATTGTTTTTGCACTTTTCATGTTTAGATCTGAAACAACCTCTGAGTTACACTAGGACCTGACTGGTGGGGATAAGCCTCGGATACAGGAGGCCTGGGGCAAACAACTTTTCTAGTTCTCTGACTCAACAAATGCAAAAGCAGCCCTGAATATGCAAAGGCATAAGAAAGATACAATGGACTTCAGGGATGTGGGAAAAAGGTGCCGGGGCGGGGTGCGGGGGGCGGGAGGGGCGGTGGGGGGAGGGATAAAGGACTACAAATTGGGTACAGTGTATACTGCTCAGGTGAAGGGTGCACCAAAATCTCCCAATTCACCACTAAAGAACTTACTCACGTAACCAAATACCACCTGTTCCCCAAAAACCTATGGAAATAAAATAATAACAATAAATTTTTAAAAAATTAAGCAGCCTTGAAAGGAAAGGAAATCACAAAAGAAGAGCTGTGAGTATTTGGATGCTAAGAGGGGAGTGAGTGACCCAACTTGTCTTAGGAAATGCGATACTGGGTTTGAAGCTATGCGGGTGCACAGAACTGGGGAATTTTAATTAGAAGCCAGACTCTTTCCTTCTTGCTCCTTCCCAGCTCCCTGGGCCACTGCCCAAACAGGGCTCAATCTAAAGTGCGTGAGTCAGCGACACGTGGTAAAGGTGTCTCTTTGCCAGTCAGTAGAAAACCCAAAATGTGGATAAGATGCAGGTGTTGATACAACCCTCCTAAAGGCTGTCCTTTGGTTTTGCTAGAGAGATCCATGATCAATAATCCATTCTTCTAACCCACCCAACAAGAATCAACAACACTGTTTATCTGAAGGAATTACTAGATGGAAGAACACAAGCTAAATCAATACTATCTCTAAAATCTTTAGAAAAATAAAGCTATTAATTTGATCCAGTGAAAAGAGTATTGAGCATATACAAGAATAGGAGGATGTAGATAAAATCCAGTCCTTGAGAAGATCACAACTCAATGGAGGAGAGAAACATATTTACTCCCTAAATCAACAGTATAAAATAAATGCACATTTAGAGGGACAAACAGTACTAAGGAAACATTAAGAAAGGAAAGTTTCCTTCAAATTGAGTTTTGGTGAAGCTGTTATATGCCAAGTTTTGTGCTCCACAAAGTAAAAGAAAAATGAATCAGATTTCTTCCTCCGCTATGAGGAGTTTTGCATCTCTCTGGAAAGACAGATGTTTAGGAAACAAGTTATAATCCAATGTGATTATGGTAAAGCCGTGTTCAGAGACTACAAGAAGCTGAGGAAGGGAGAGGCATGTATCCATGCATATCAGGGAGGGCATCCTGGAGGAAGCGGCCTCGGGGCAGGTGGGGGGCGGAGGATAGGGAAATTGACTGACCAGCTCCTAGACTTTGGGCACCATCTTAAACCCAAATGGTGATGTCTAACCTCATGATATTGGCAATGGAGTCCAGAAAGTCTCCCACTACTTCAGGGTTTAACTCTGTTAAATTCTTCATTCAATATCGCTAATATTAAGCGTTGGTTCTCTGAAGTGGTTTTATCTTCCACTGGTCAAGAGTTGCCAAAGCTAAAAGAATTGCCTCTTATGCTCAATCTGTTTGTAGAAGAAATGGTTGATATCTACTTTCTACAAATCATTATCTTAATGGAGTGTCGCAAGACCACCATCCTTTGACCACATTTCTTAATGAAGATGGAAAGCATAAATGGATAAAACCAAGCACTTCTATTCTGGTATTGCCAAAACTAGTCAAATGGTGTTGCATAAATTGGACTTAAACATCACTTGTTACATGGGTGACTGGTAGAGGCTACCAGGGTATGACAGCTGTCATGAGGAGGGCTCCCAATCAGCAGGCTGGGAGAGGCAGAAGCTGTTCCTGTTGCTAGAACTTTCTTTACGGATGCTGATACTGAATCTGGAGGTAGTTCTTTAAAAGTTTGTTTAAAAGTGGCTCAGGAGTTCAAGACCAAGCGGGAAACATGGCGAAAACCTATCTCCCCAAAAATACAAAAATTAGCTGGAAGTGGTGGCGTGCCTGTAGTCCCAGCTACTTGGGAGGCTGCGGAGGGAGGATCACTTGAGCCCGGGAGGTCAAGGCTGCAGTGAGCTGAGATTGCACCACTGCACTCCAGCCTGGGTAACAGAGTAAGACCCTGTCTCTGTCTCTGTCTCTGTCTCTCTCTCTCTCTCTCTCTCACACACACACACACACACACACACGAGTGGAAGGCATCATCCTGTGTTGCAGTTACCCAAGTGCTGTCCCAGTGTACAATATAAAGTTCTAGTTCTTCATTATCTTAATGATTTTTTCTTTAGCTTCAACAAATGACTTTCATGGTTGATCAATATCCATGCAAAACACTTTAAAAAGCCCATATGGATATTAATTTTCTTACTTTGACATAGAGAGTAAGGACATGTGCAACACCAACATGCAAATATTAGAATTGATTCATTTTGTTTTCAGCTACATACAGTCTGTTGTGATTTTGCTTTCAACCTGCTGAATATTTCACTTAATTGTTATCTGCCCAGTTTGAATATCAATCCTTTTTACTTTTTAGGTAATATGCATTATTTTAATGACGAAAGCATTACATGTTGACTGTCAAATATTATTCCCTACATTCAAAAACTAAACACAAAAAACAAAAAAGACTTGATGGGGAAATGGTGGATTTGGGACTAGGACAGGCAACCTTCAAGATGAGCCTGGAACTCATTATCATTCCAGATGTGAGGAAGTGCTCAGCACAATGGTGAGAAGACTGTACAGAAACCAGCACAAAGGGCTCCCATTGGCCATGTCATGAAGGGGATCCCAGGGGCCACATTGGACAATTTGAGCAAGGAAATAGTGATACTATCTCCTGAAGTAGGAATCCGTGAGTCCATGCTGAGATAAGTAAATGAGTCAATAAATGGAAAGTGAAGAATGTTTTTTTCCTCCATCAGTGGAAAAAAAATTGATTAATCATTGTAAGAATTCAGCCAATAGGCCGGGCGCGGTGGCTCAAGCCTGTAATCCCAGCACTTTGGGAGGCCGAGACGGGCGGATCACAACGTCAGGAGATCGAGACCATCCTGGCTAACCCGGTGAAACCCCATCTCTACTAAAAAATACAAAAAAACTAGCCGGGTGAGGTGGCGGGCGCCTGTAGTCCCAGCTACTCGGGAGGCTGAGGCAGGAGAATGGCGTGAACCCAAAAGGCGGAGCTTGCAGTGAGCTGAGATCCGGCCACTGCACTCCAGTTTGGGCGACAGAGCCAGACTCTGTCTCAAAAAAAAAAAAAAAAAAAAAAAAAAAAAGAATTCACCAATGATGCTGAATTGGTGGGTGACAGCTCAAGAGAAATGCAATAGTCCATACTCTCAGTACACCTCCATGCTGTAGAGGAAATCTGCCGGTACCTCTTTAACCAAGTGATCAAGGTTAACTTCACCAGTAATTCGACAAACTGCAACCACCTAATGTGTGGTAGGATGCATGAAAGGAACACATTGTCACTTCCATGGGATTGCCGCCAAAATTGCATAATCTGAGTCTAATCATCAGACAAAACCAAATGGAGGGGCATTCTTTAAGACAATAGGCCTCTAATACACAAAAATGTCAAGGCCTTGAGAGACAAGAAAAGACACAGAAGACATCCAGCCAGAAAGAAACTAAAAACGTAGGACAGCTAAATTCAACGTGTGGACCGGATTGAATCCTCCTATTAGAAAGGACATTATTGCAATGATGGGAACCCTGGATCGAGTCTGTAGGTTCAACTATAATACTATATTAATGTTAATTTTCTGATTTTGATGGTTGTATTGGCATTACATAGAGGAGTGTCCCAGGTTGTAGGAAATATTTGCTAAAGTATTTGGGCTCATGGGCACTGTGTTGTAACTTAACAAATTGTTCAGAAATAAAGCTCTTTGTATTAGTCCTGCAACATTTTTGCAAGCAGGAGATTATTTCAAAATAAAAACAAAAAAAGAGATGATAGGACTCTGAACAATATAAAAAATAAACTTTCAGAGGTGATAAGGGAAATGAAAAAAAAAAGACAAAATTTGTGACAATATTTGGAAGCCATATTTGACACAGAATGTATCATTGATGCTGTTTAAAATTAACTCAACGATGTTGAGACTTAACATCGACCATTTACCTGTGGATAAAGCAGTGAAAAACCAAACAGATAAAATAAATGTGCAAAACAATTATATGAAGGACAAATAAAAGAAAACCAACATGTTCAAAATTGTTCCTGAAGAAGAAAATAAAACAGAGGCAACAAAATATATCCAGTTTTACTACGAGAAAACTTTCCAGGAAAAAAACAAACAAACAACAACAACACATGAATCTGTAGATTTGGAAAAAAAAGAAAACACCCCATCCTACTAGTAAAATTGATAGAGAATTCATTGCTTAATTCAATATACAAGAAGAATCCTTCAGCATCTCGACATAATAACAAATCACCAGCAGTTCAGAGAAAATTTCAGCCTCAGGTACCTCAGCAGGACTGGTTGCCACAGAAGAGTGAAGATATGCTTGCACAGTAGTAATAAAAAAAAAAATGGTTTGCAAGTATTCCATGTCAATTTTACGAGTCATCATTTATTGGCAAGGAAAAAGAAAACATTCCTACCTTTCCAAGGACTGAGGATACAGGCGTCACATGGGATATATACACGAAGACTGTGGCAGAGTCTGCTGGCTGTGTCTCCTGCTTCGTCAGGGATGGCACTCTGAAATGAGGAAGGCACAGAGCCATCCAGACTTAAAATGACACTTTCCAAATTCCCTTTCATTCAGCTGTTGCCATGTTGATGAAGTTCTGTCCAAAGGAATCCAAGAAGTGCTGTGAGGGGCTTCCAGGGAGTTTTTCCCAGGGAGAGGCCTGTCCTCTGTCTCTTTCTTCTGACGAGGCCAGAGGGCTACCAGTCTAGATCTTTAGGACTTAGTTCACGAAGACCCAGTCATGGCCTGGGCCTGCCTGCTTCCAGACTTCTTTTGGGAGAGAGAAATAAACTCCTATCTTGATTAAGCCTCACTTGTTTTCTGATTTCAAACACCTGCAATAAATCAACCCCAAAATGACACCAAATGAAAGATTAAATCACAAATGCAGAAATCATTTGTATGAAAGAAATCATAGTGAACATTAAACTCTATTAAACATAAGATAAATTGAGCGGGCACAGTGACTCATGCCTATAATCCCAGCATTTTGGGAGGCCGAGGTGGGCAGATCACCTGAGGTCAGGAGTTCAAGACCAGCCTGGCCAATATGGTGAAACCCAGTCTCTATTAAAAACACAAAAAATTAGCCAGGCACAGGGGCCGGTGCCTATAATCCCAGCTGCCTGGGAGGAGAATCACTTGAACTCAGGAAAGGGAGGTTGCAGTGAGCTGAGATCACGCCACTACACTCCAGCCTGAGCGACAAGACCTAAACTCCATCTAAAAAAAAAATTAATTAATTAATTAATTAATTTAAAATTTTAAAAAAAACACAGGTTAAGTTAAAACAGTTGGGTGTAAATAGAGTTAAAATGCCATGACATGCTATTATAACATTCTTGAAATAAAAGATAAATAATATATAAATAATTTGATGATTGTGGATTGGGATAAAATCCAGACTGCGTCAGCAGGTGGATGCAGCCAACTGATGAATGCCGGTTAGAAAGAGGAGATATAAGGAAAATGTGCTGATTTGTTCATCCTTCATGGGAGAAATCAATACATTCAGTTTCATTTTTAAAATGGATGAATTAAGGAATATGGATTTAAGAATATTACTTGATATGTCCGTGTCAGCTAGGATTAGGTTTAGCTGATACTAAAAGAACACCAAAATTGTAATGGTTTAACATATTAAGAGATTTACTTTTTTTTTCCCCAAATAAACTGAAGCTATAGATAGGGAGTCCAAGGCTACTTCAGTTCAAATTGGTATAGAAATACAGGCTTATTCTGTCTGTTTTTCCTTTCGGCCTATGATATTTATCTCAAAATCATCCCATGTTCATAAGATGGGCATTGGAGCTTCAGCCATCATGTCTGCTTCCAAGCAGAGAAAAGAGAAGGAAAAGGGAGAAATGTTCATCTAAGTTGTCTTATATTCCATTGTTTACACATAAATGCAAGGGAAGGTAGAAAAATACAGTATTTTAGCCAAGCATATTTATGTTCCTCAACAAGAAGAGGGTTCTGTCAGGGAGGAAAACGAGCATGAATATTGAGAAGTGTGAAGACCTATATAGTGGCTGCATAGTCACCAAACTAATAAGAGAGAAGTAAACAAAACTCCAGAGCATGATTTAGCAAACTGCAAATATACTTTATTTCTAGTTGTTCCACAATGTTAAGGGGAAAAAAAATGGGTTGCTGAATGCTATGGGTTGAATTGTGTCCCACAAAAGTTCATACACTGAAGTCCTAACCCTAGTGCTTCAGAACATGAATTTATTTAGAAATAAGGTCATTGAAGATTTAGTCAGTCAAGATTTCCTTTTTGATAAGACACATTTCCTTTTTTATAGGACTCACCAAGGAGGGTGAGTTCCTATTCTAACATGACTAGTGTCTTATCAAAAAGGAAAATATGGACAAAAACATACACACAAACACACAATAAAGAACACCATGTGAAGAAGAAGGCAGGGATCAAGTGATGCTTCTGCAAGCCAAGAGATGCCAAAGATTGCTAAAAAGCCACCAAAAGCTTGAGAAGAGGCATGAGACACATCGTCCTCATAGCCTTCAGAGGCACCAACCCTGCCAACACCTTGATATTGAACTTCTAGTCTCCAGGACTGTGAGAAAACGAATTTCCGCTTTTTAGGCCACCCACCTATGGTACCATGTTATGACAGCCCCAACAAATACATTGGGGATCATTGTTTTTCTTTTTACAAACTTCTGCAGGTTTGACTTTATAACTTTTTCTTTTTATAAATGTATAAAGTTTATTTTATATATTCATATATTTTATAAACAGAATAAAAATAAAGATTTTTCTAAATAGGATGAGTTTGGCAATTTTTAATTTTTGTTTTATTCTATAAGTTAACATTTCATAGGAATCGTTGGCCTAAACATGTTGAACACATTTAACAGTGAAGCTATCTGAACACGGAACATGTCCTTTAGAGAGGACTTTTTTGTTGGCACATTTTCTAGGTTTGACCTAGACCTAGGAGTCTAGATCAATTCTTGTTTTCAATTTTTAGAAATGATGATCCTCCCTAGGAAAGCACCTGTTTAAATTAAAAGGTGGTGGTGGTGATGTCAGCCTGGTTGTTTTATTTTCCCAAATCCACACACAAAAACAGAGCACTTAGTTACCCAAACCAAAAAATCTGTGGTCAATTTTTTACAATAAAACTAGGTGTTAAGGTGTCTCCACAGACTCCAAAATAAAGTAGATGGGGATAAATTACCTCCCACACAAGACGGGCCTATCATCCGTCTTTGCATGGGAAAGAAAGGCAAAAAGGAAGATCCAAGAACAGCATCAAATGGTAGTCCACAGGTGTCCATGGGAAAGGAGAGGGGTTGGAGCTGAGACCAGTGGATGAATCCAGGAGGGCATGCCCGCTCAATGACAGTGAGTGCCAGACCCCAGGAGTCCCAGCAAGGCTACACCATAGCGACCTGGGAACCCGTAAAACTGACCCGTTCTCCCCTCCCCTCCACCCGGGAGAAAATGCTGGAAATGCAATCAGAATGAGAAGGACAGAGAAACCATGCATGAAGGAAGGAGAGGGTCTCAATAAAAGAAGGGAGCGGAAGAGAGACAGGGGAGTGCAGAGCCCAGATCACCACTCCTTTTTACACTAGGGGAAACTGAAGAGGAAGCTCTTTAACGTTGCAAAGGATGTCTGTACAAGGTTCTGAAAGTTAAGGAAACTTACTTCACACAAAGAAAACTGGGTAGAAAAGTATCTCAAGTAACAAAATTATTTTAAGAAAACTACAAATATGGAGCAGAATAACAACCCTACCATGAAAAGACACCAAAAATATCAAAACTATAACTATTTCTAAACCATCTAAAAATTTAAGAAAAAAGTAAAAGGCATTTTTTAAACCCATGAATCATAGATAGACACATTCAATAATGAGACAGAACTCAAAAACAATTAGAATAAAAGAAAAACATTTTAGAAATAAAGACTAACCTAGAAGGAACACAAGAAAAAATAACACAACACACAACACCTTAAGAGTAGAAGAGTGAAAAAAAATCAATCATAATCCAAAATGATAAATAGAAATATTTCAGAAAAAAGTGAAAAATCTTGAAGATAGGCAATAAAAATTCAACATATGTTTAAAAGGAGTTCCCCAAAGAAGAAAACTAAAGAAAAGACATATAACAAATAATAAAAACTATAGTTCAAAGAAACTTTCGTGAAACAAAAACTATTTGAACCCACATACTAAACACACTGAGTCCTAAAAATACCACCCGAGAATAACCATAGTCATTTACTATTAAAAGTACTTATTTTAAAAAATCCATTGGACATGTAGGCAAAAGTGACAGGTGAAGCCAGCTGAGCTTCTGGATCTGATGGGGGCTTGGAGAACTTTTGTGTCTAGCTAACAGATTGTACATGCACCAATCAGTGCTCTGTGTCTAGCTGAAGGATTGTAAACGCACCAATCAGCACTCTGTAAAATGGACCAATCAGCACTCTGTAAAATGGACCAATCAGCAAGATGTGGGCAGGGACAAATAAGGGAATAAAAGCTGGCCACCCCAGGCAGCAGCTGCAAGCTGCTCCTTCCCCTTCCATACTGTGGAAGCAATGGTCTTTTGCTCTTCACAATAAACCTTGCTGCTGCTCACTGTTTGGGTGGCCACTACCTTTATCAGCTGTAACACTCACTGCAAGGGTCTGTGGCTTCATTTCTGAAGTCAGCAAGACCACCAATCCACCGGGAGGAACAACTTCCCACGTGCCACCTTTAAGAGCTGTAACACTGACTGCGAAGGTCTGCCGCTTCACTCCTTAGGTCAGCGAGACCACGAAACCACCAGAAGGAAGAAACTCAGGACACATCCGAACATCTGAAAGAATAAATTCTGGACACACCATCTTTAAGAACTGTAACACTCACCTTGAGGGTTCACAACTTCATTCTTGAAGTCAGTGAGACCAAAGAACCCACCGGAAGGAATAAATTCAGGACACAAAAGGGGTCACTTAACGTATTAAGAAAACAAAACTAGCTTATTATCAGATTTTCTACATTAATGCTTTATCCCTGAAGAGTGGAATAACATAGTTAAGGTTGTCAAAAAAAAAAAAAAAAAAAGCCTAGAATTTTGTCAGAATCAGCAAATCTGATCTTCCAGTATAATGTACACTTGAGTAATTCAGAGACTATCGCTTCCATGAAAACTTCCTAAGGACTCTACCAGAAAACAAGCTTAGGGCAAACAAAATAACTAGAGGGACATTGACTTAAGTATTGTTAGATTAAATATGTAGTTACTTGGTGGAACAAGGTTAAATGAGGCTCAAAAGGGAGAGATCACAGTCTGTAATGGCCATATGATCTACAGCACAGATATAGGAAAAGCATGCACAAGATGGGGAGAATGGGCATAGCAGATACAAATATATGTTCAGGAAATCAAAATTTATAGTTGTATCAGTCCATTCTCACACTGCTATAAAGAAATACCTGAGACTGGGTAATTTATAAAGGAAAGAGTTTTCACTGGGTCACTGTTCTGCAGGCTATACACGAAGCATGGCCGTGGAGGCCTCAGGAAACTCACAATCACGGTAGACGGGAGAGACGGAGCAGGTACATGACAAGGCCACAGCAGGAGCAAGAGAGGGGAGGGGGATGCCACACACTTTTAAACAGCCAGATCGTGTGAGAACTCACTCACTGTTACAGGATAGCACCAAGGGGATGGTGCTAAACCATTCACAAGAAACCCGCCCCCATAATCCAATCACCCCCCTCCAGGCCCCACTTCCAACACTAGTGATTACATTTCAACCTGAGATATCAATAGTAACTGTATTAGTATTGGTATTCTGAGATCTGCAAAGTGGGATAAAGCAAATAATTATGGAATATTCTAATTATTTTTCTCCTACATCAGGAGTCTGCCTATTTTGTAAATAAAGTTTTATTAGAACACAGCCATGCACATTTATTTTCATAGCGTCAGTGGCTGCTTTCACAGTGCACTGACAGAATTGAGTAGTTACAACAGAGACCGTGTGGCCTGCAAGCCTGAAATACGTGCTATCTTGTCCTTTAAAGAAAAGTTTTCTGATATTTGTACTATATCCTTGAAAACCAGGATTGTCAGTGAGAAGAAATGAGACACAGATGTAAGATAAGTGGTCAAATAGAAACTGTGTGGTCCCTTGGCTTGCACAGTGGCTCACACCTGTAATCCCGGCACTTTGGGAGGCCAAGGAGGGAGGATCATTTGAGGTCAGGAGTTTGAAACCAGCCTGACCAACATGGCGAAATCCCGTCTCTACAAAAAGTACAAAAATTAGCTGAGTGTGGTGGCATGCACCTGTGCTCCCAGCTACTCAGGAGGCTGAAATGGGAGGATCGCTTGAACCCAGGAGGTTGAGGCTGCAATGAGTTGAGATTATGCCACTGAACTACAGCCTGGTGACAGAGCGAGACCCTGTCAAGGAAAGAAGGAGAGAGGGAGACAGGGAAGGAGAAGAGAGGGGGAGAGAGAGAGAGGGAGATAGGCAAAAGGAGAGAGAGAAAGGGAGAGAGAGAGAAAGGGAGAGAGGGAGAAAGGGAGAAAGGGAAAGGGAACGGAAAAAGAAAAGAAGGGAGGGGAGGGGAAGGGAGGGGAGGGGAAGGGAGGGAAGGGGAGGCAAGGCAAGGCAAGACAGGACAGTGTGTTCCCAAGTTTGAAATGGATATGTCAGCATGAACGATTGAGTTGCTCTATCTTCTACTTTAAATCTAGTTCTGTCCCCTGAAAAGGCCTAAAGTCAATGATCATAAAACTAGTAAGGTATACCTAACACCCAGATCATGGACCTAAAATATGATTTCTCATTTAAAAAAAAGAAAATAAAATCAAACAAAACATAGGCTTCTTATAAAAATGGCTGATTCCAGGTCTGAAGTAGGAAATGTACAAGACGAGCCAGGTTTATCTGGAAATATCAGATGGCAAAGCAGCTGCCAGAAACCACCAGGATCAGGTGCAACAGACTCAGGAGCCACCAGGAAGGGCTCCCACTGGCCACAGAAGGAATGATTTGTTTTACTACCCATAAAATATCCATAAATTGAAACTCTTCAAATATATTTTAAAGCATGAGTTTATGGTAACATTTTTAAAAACGATCAACTTCTGAGGATAACAAGGAGCCAAGTCATTATCATGAAAAGTAGTCAAAAGGAAAGGATCAAACATTTTTCTTGCCTTTTCTATATTCAATTGTAATTCACAAAAAGGTACCCTGGGATACCCAAATAGATGAAGGGATGCTTTTCCTTACAGAGATATTTCACAGAATAAATAACAACTGAACGACACAACGAGGATACCACCACTAGGAACCTTCAGGAAATTTACAAAGCAAGGCTTGAGCTGACATCAATAGAAGAGTGTGAAATGGGTGCAATGTGCCCTGGGGCAAGCAGGGCGCGTCACACTTAGAGTCAAACCAAGAGGTGGTACTTGGGCTGGATCACACTTCAGGATCCTGCTGCCAATTTGCAGCAAATACAGAAAACAGTTATATGTTGATGATATGGTCTGGCTATGTCTCCACCCAAATCTTATCTTGAATTGTAAGAGTTCCTATGTGTCGTGGGAGGAACCTGGTGGGAGGTAACTGAATCATGGGGGCGGGTCTTTGCCATGCTGTTCTCATGATAGTGAGTATGTCTCATGAGATGTGATGGTTTTAAAAGACAAAGTTCCCCTGCACAAGCTCTCTTCTTTTGTCTGCCCCCACACGAGACGTGCCTTTCACCTTCCACCACGATTGTGGGGCTTCCCCAGCCACATGGAACTGTAAGTCCAATAAATCTCTTTCTTTTGTAAATGACCCAGTCTCAGGGAATCTTTTTCAGCAGCGTAAAAACACACTAATACAGTTTAATTGTGCCATGAGTCTGAAATCTGCATAATCCAAACTGTGGAAAAATCTGCCCATGTAAGGACTCGGGTTCCTCAGCTGATAAATTGTAAGATGTGGAAGGGAAGCAATAGATCACAAACCACGTGAAACACATAGCAGTCTTTTATTTTTTTTTAATGAGCAAGATTTGAGTAGATGTATGATGTGCAAATAAAGAAATGTAAGGAAAGGAGGACAGTAAAATGAGGAGAGTGGTTAGTATCTGGGGAGGGAGGGGACCCAGATGGCTTAGGGCACAAGCTGAGACGGGGAGATCACGAGGTCAGGAGATCGAGACCATCCTGGCTAACACGGTGAAACTCCGTCTCTACTAAAAAAAATACAAAAAATTAACCGGGTGTGGTGGCGGTGCCTGTGGTCCCAGCTACTGGGGAGGCTGAGGCAGGAGAATGGCGGGAACCCGGGAGGCGGAGCTTGCAGTGAGCTGAGATCCCACCACTCACTCCAGCCTGGGCGACAGAGCAAGACTCCATCTCAAAAAAAAAAAAAAAAGATAATTTTAATTTTGATGAACTAAATTCTCAAGCACACATCTTTTAAGCATTGAGTGTGACAACATGGGACGCACGTGTTAAGCACTTTTGTTGCATGTGGAGGCCTGAGTGATGGTTTTGAGGAAATATTTGTTTTCCTTGTGTGACGGTTGAAGCTCAACTAGCTACTATTTCATGGAACATCACTTTTACTTGAAAGAGTAACAGACAAACTATGGTAATTCAGAATTGGGTCTTTAGAAAACATTTTTTCAAAAATGAGGAATACAATAAGATTTTATTTTTAAGTGAATCTTAGGATGTTGAAGAACTTATATACATTGGATGAACTTGACAGCTTTCCAATATTTAAAAATTTATTGATAGGGTGGGTGGTGACATTAACAAATGTACTTTTCAAAACTGTATTATGAAATGTGTCAATGTTTGTAAGATCTGCATAATTCAGCAAAGCAATATTTTCAAAGTGGCAATGCATGAAGTTATAAAATCATGACTGGGTAAAATATCCACTCCAAGTGCAATATAGACCAATGGGTTTTAAAGTAATGAGAGTATGAAAAGTATATCTATCTGAGTGCAGTGGCTCACCCCTGTAATCCCAGCACTTTGAGAGGTCGAGGCGGGTGGATCACCTGAGGTCAGGAGTTTGAGACCGGCCTGGCCAACATGGTGAAACCCCGTCTCTACTAAAAATACAAAAATTAGCAGGGCATGGTGGCAGGCACCTGTAATCCCAGCTACTCGTGAGGCTGAGGCAGGAGAATCACTTGAACCCAGGAGCAGAGGTTGCAGTGAGCCAAGATCGCACCACTGCACTCCAACCTGGGTGACAGAGCAAGACTCCATCTCAAAAAAAAAAAAGAAAAGAAAAGAAAGAAAAATTGATGTAGTTTTAGAATGCACGCTGCAACTAACCTTTAAGTAACTATACTTGCTGTGTTTTGGTCATCCACACTTATGTGAGAAGGCCATTAAAATAACACTTCCTTTTCCAAATACATGTATGAGGTTCAATTTTCTTTTCTTCAACTAAAACATATTTTAAGAGATTGAATTCAGGGGGAATATGCGAGTCTAGCTGTCTTCCATGATGTCAGACCTTGAAGAGGTTTGCAAAATGTAAAACGATACCACTCTCTTCATTAAAGTTATTGTTTTGGAAAATAGACTTCTCTTGCCTAAGAATGTGTTATTTATGTTAACCAGTAACAGATCTATCATTTGTCATGTTTAAAATGAATTCAAACTAATTTTTAAAATTTCTCAGTTTTCATTTTGAATGCAGAAAATATTATTATGCTTAGGAGATGGGCCCTGAGATTAAAAACTTTGGGAAACTCTTCACTATACACACAAGAGTGACAAAAATAAAATGAAATGTAAAAGGAAAGCTCCTCAGAGACCTTAGCAATTTTTAAGTGTCCAGATAAAGGATGATTACTGGAAACAAAGGATATCAGTTATCTGAATATGTTGCCTAGTTTATTATATGTACATGGCTGAGTTGAAGCCAAGAAGTAAAACATCATCAGCCAGCCTCACACGATAGACCCTTGACATCCAAAGGAGACATAAACTCAACTACAGATGGTACATAACATTCTAGGTGTTTTTTTCTCTTTCTGAATACTTTATTTTCAGTGCCATTTTCCACAAAGAAGCATTTCTTTTTTTTTTTTTTTTTTTGGAGTCTTGCTCTATCGCCCAGGCTAGAGTGCGGTGGTGCGATCTCGGCTCACTGCAACCTCCGCCTCCCGGGTTCAAGTGCTTTTCCTGCCGCAGTCTCCCAAGTAGCTGGGATTACAGGTGCGTGCCACCACACGTGGCTAACTTTTGTATTTTTAGTAGAGATGGGGTTTCACCATCTCAGCCAGGCAGGTCTTGAAACCCCTGACCTCGTGATCCATCCATCTTGGCCTCCCAAAGTGCTGGGGTTACAGGCGTGAGCCACCAAGCCTGACCCAAAGAAGCATTTTTTATTGCTTTATCAAAACAAAAAAAAAAGTAGTAAGAAACAGAACAATGTTGAATGCTAGCTGGCTGTCTCCCTCCCTCATGAGGCTGAGATTTCATCATGAATGTCAGCCTTACTATGATTTTGACTTAAATTTGAATTTTTTGTAATCCACTTGAAAATACATGCAATGATATTTATGAACATTTCTTAACATTTCTCCTTTTTTAGCAGGAAATAAAATATCTGCTGAGAGTTATTTTTGATAGCTTTTAAGTGTGGGGAATAATGGGTTGAAACAATTAAAATGTCATTGCTATCTTTTTTTCCCTTCCTCCCAAAAGACAGTCTAAGTGCATGAGTTAATATATTAGGAAAAGGGCATAATTTTAATATTGGGTTTCATTATCTATAATGAGGCTGTGATTTTTAAAACATTTTATTTAGTCCATATTTTACAGCAGCCCGTCTTTCTTCGGCTGCCTCAAATACAATACTGCTTCATCTGTGGACTGTATTTACCTGTTCAGTAATGCCCTCTCTAAAGGAAAAAGCCTTCAATAGAAATATTAAAATGGGAAGGATGACAAGAGAACATCTAGTATAATTCCTGACACCAATATGTGCCGGGCTGCCCAGGAAGCCTGTGGCACAGAAAGAAATGGGGTCTCTGTCCTGGAACCCTTATGTAGACTATTTTTATAACTATCTAAGAGATCATGCAAACAGATGCTTCATTGCTTTCTATTATTCTGAATCACTACCTTTTACTTTATGTATGTTTTCCATTATTCCAGTGCAACCTAGCCTCTTTTGGTGAAGAGGGGCAAAAATACTAGTTCTCTTCAACACAGGGGCGCTATTGCCAATTAGGTGTTCATTATTTATGTTCTGCCTGCCGTGGCTCTCTTTTCATGGACACCAATAATGTATACATTGAATCACCTTCCTGGTTATCCATATCATTTTTTTTTTTTTTTTTTTTTTTTTTTTTTGCTGTTGTTTTAGT
Source organism: Piliocolobus tephrosceles (assembly GCF_002776525.5). Taxonomy (NCBI): domain Eukaryota; kingdom Metazoa; phylum Chordata; class Mammalia; order Primates; family Cercopithecidae; genus Piliocolobus; species Piliocolobus tephrosceles. The sequence continues at coordinate 5,225,307 of NC_045440.1, read as the reverse complement.
CCCAGTTTTGTTAATGTGCTTTATTTAGGGGGAAGAGGAGCTCAAAGCTTCCAAGTCTTTGGGATGATATTCGTTTCCTGAGCTATTTTTTCTTTGGACTTTGGTGTCCAGAATTGTATTACTCAAAATCCTCAGTTGATCACACTCTTATCATTAGTCCACAGACGGTGCACTTTTAGGTACACATGCATGCATAAAAGCATGCACACATAACTATCAAACATAACTCTCCTGTATGTATGTAGTTGACTGACATTTTAATATACCCATCATTTATAAACCCACTACTCAAAATAAAAGCTAAGTCATTGGTAAACCATCCCCCTGCCAGTTGCTTCACAGCACCTTCCCATCCCTGTGCCTCCTCCCAGCCAAAGCAGTCATCATCCTGAACCCATTCTTACCATTTTCACCTTTCCCTTCTATTCATCTCCTCCCAGCCAAAGCCGTCATCATCCTGAACCCATTCTTATCATTTTCACCTTTCCCTTCTCTTCATCTTTATTGCAGGTAGATGTATTTTGTGGCTGTATTTTGGAGTTTTTCACCCTATATTTTCATCTTCAAGTAAGAAAGGCAACACATGTGGACAGGCTCTGATTCTAAAGTGCCATAAAACACAGACATCTCTAACAGTGTTCATTGAGAAAGGCAGGATAATTGCATTTTAGTTATTAAGCTTATTTGGAATTACCTTCAACTCAGACAAGGTCCACAGGCACACACACGCCTATACCAGGTTCACTACTGAGCACATCAGAAATGGCGAATTCTAGAAAATATGGAGAAATTTTACACAGTTCCCCCAGCTGAGAAGGCTCCAACTACCTTGGAATTTAACTCCAGTGTCATGTAAGCATGTTAGAATATGCAAGCATCTTTTTTTCCTGTAATCCAGTAAATTCTTAATATCTGACTATTAATATGCAAATATTTAAAAAGGAGTCATTCATTGATAAAGGCCCTAGATCTTGAATTTTTAAAGGTAAGTATATTTGTATAATTATAGTAGTTTTGAAAAAGAGAAGCTTGTAACTAGATATGGTTTATTATGTCTTTGTGATTAGTCATACTGAATACAATTTTATAAATCAGAAAACAGTGTTCTTTATTCAGTGGTTCCAGCTGTGGTTCACAGACTACTTTCATACTATTTATGCCTTTAGGTTTTCTCTGCACCTTATACTTGGCAGGCCCTGAATGAAGATTTAGAGCTTGATTGATTGATTGTGCTGAAAAGCACTAATTTTCAGGTGGCTCCAAAGCATTTCAGTTCTTTCGATTGGCTTAGTTCAAGCTCTTTGAATTCCTATTGTTTATGTTTCTGCAATCTCCTGCAAAGGACACCTTAATCATGCATTTTATTCCTCCAAAATTTCAAGGGAGGCCTCTGTGAAATCATCTGCCCTAAGCCAGGATACATGTATGCACGGCTCTCCTCACAGTCACAAGAGCCATCTATAAACCTGGTGATAACAAATTCCCCTAAGGATTGCGTTGAGTGCCCTCATATTTCATGATATAGTAAATGGTTTGAACAGTCACTACCTTACCAAACAAAGAACTAGTTTCTGGAACATGACCCTTTCTCTCTCAGTCAGAAAGCCTGACTCTAACAAGACCGAGGTCTGTTGTATACACACATTACTACGGAACTGTGGATGAGGAAGCAAAACCTGCAGTTACTCTTCACCAGAGGATGCAAATTCCTCACTCTAATGGTAGCTGTCGTCCTCACATTTGAAGCCATCTGAAGTAAGTGGCCACATTTAAAATAATGGCTTAAAATAAATTTTTAAAATAAAAATTTATTTTTAAACCACTGCCTACTCACAGAAGAGCGGCTCTGTTGAAATTTAATAGCATTCCTTTTTGGGTTTTCTTCCATTTCGCTTACCTGTGTCTTCCCTTACACATTGCACTGCATAACGCTAACGTAAGTAGGAATGCATGTCTGCAGCGTTATTTCAGAACAGGCAGGCCTGTTCTCCACTATGGTGGACTGCAGAGTTGATCAGGTGGTATCACTGAAGACATTAACAAAAGCCCTCATCCACACTTTCCTGCCTCTCTGGAGGTCAGACATTTCTATCATTACAGTAGGATTCTTTTGGCATTTGTGGATTGCTTTGAACACCAGACTCTGCTTTTAAAACTACCCATAACCTCAAGAAGCGTTGCATTATCAGCTCACACCGGAGTACTCTGCATTTCCTCTGGCCTGCCATCTCATGCATGTTCTTGCTCATTCTGTCTGCTTTCCTAAACTGCCCTGCTCCATGCTGGGACAGAAAAACCCCTCGCACCTGTCCAGAGCTAGCTCAAAGGAAACTTCTGCAAAGATTCTTCCGACTTGCCCTAGAACCAATCGCTATTTTTTTTCACCCAAACACATAGGGCTATTACTCCCATGACAGTATCACACGAGATTATGTATGACAGGACAGGATAAGACAACAGAATGTGGGTAAAACGTCCATACTCCCTGGTGGCTTCCTGAAGGTTCCAGTCTGGGCACCCCCTCACTCCTGGGCTTGCACCTTGATACTCTGAACATATCCACTAATGGGACACCCACCACTTCAAACACCGGCCTTCGACTTCTCCCTCTGATAAAACACTGCTTGCCCTTTACACCTGAGATAAAGTGTTCTTTCCTCCTGAGTTCTTTCCCTCCCAACTCCTGCTCCCCTCTCCCAAGCCTGATTTCAGTTCTCTCCATCAGAGGCCTCCTCCCTGTACCTCCCTATAATTTGCAGAATTTTTCCTCCTGTTTCTCCCACAGACTGTGAGTCCACCTAGTGCAACTTCAGTAAATATTTATCCAATGACAAAAATAAATCAATCCATGAATTGGTGACTTTGGCACCAGAGGGAAGAAATTTTGAAATTCTTTGTAAGTTATGTAAATTATATGAGATTCCCTCTCCTCATCTGTGGACCAAACGAAATGCAGCCTTCTAGGTTTTTGTGAAAAACAAGCATAACTTGTGCATAAACCATTGTGCGCCTAGGTTCAGTTCCTATTTGTTAGTCTCCTTCCTACTTCAAACAGTTATTCGATCGGGGAAGCTGTTGTTGAAACATGATGGAGATCATACACCAGTGGCCTAAGAACAATGCCGCGGACCACCACGGAGAGCACAGGAGACACTCCTGGGTAGGAAATGGATACAAAGAAGCAGGAAGAGAGTGATTAAATCCTTCATCCCATGGAACAGCAGCTTTTATTGCACCTACTCTTCTCCAGGAAGAACGTCATCACTCCTTATGCAAACAGGAATTACTGCCATTATGACCTGCTTTGCTTTCATTGTACTTAGTTAGCGACGTATAAATGATCTCATGAATGCTTCATTGTATTTTGGCAAAAAAAAAAAAGTGATGTCTTTCACCTTATTGAAAGTGTTTGGCTATGTAAACACAGTTACTGGCACGATGTGCCTAAATGTGGTAACAACAGTCTTATGCCCAGAAAGCTTCAAAAGAAAATGCCACCCCAATAACCCAGACATTACAAACACATTTATTTATAGAGTCTCTTAGGATGCCCCAAGATGAAGGTAGCATTAGCATATGGTGCTTATGTGGTGGTGACTTTTTATCCATCTTCGGGACCAGAACTTGAGCAGGTAAGTTACTTGGTATGGATAGAGCATGAGCGTGTTATCAAATGGAACCAGAGTCCACTCTCCTGGAGCAGTAAGACCGGACATCCACTCCAAGGTCTGCAGTGAGAGAAAGGAAGGAGTTTATCTGCAAGGTGCCAAGCAAGGAGAATCTAGCAGCTAAAGCTTCCGTCCAGAATTCCCAGATGAATCACAGGAAGGGTTTTGAAAGGGAGGGGTAAATTTCAGGAAAGCAGAAGTTACAGGCAAATTAGTAAATATACGAAGGTTCCACATTGGTTTTGGCCTTAAAGGACAGAATATTTTGAAGTAGGGGCTTACCGGTCATAGGTGAACCCATTTTTTCTGACTTGCAATTGGTTAAGGAAAAGGCTTTCTGTAAATATTTGGGGTCAGCAGAAAAGAACATTAGCCCCAGCTCCTGAGTATGACTTTCTCCAGACCCTCAGAACAGAGAGCAATGGTTCACAGTTCAGTCCTTGGCTCCCCCTCATCTGAGGTCTGTGTCCCCACAGATCTGTTTGGTGGGGGTTCAGGTTTCTGAAAAGCCACTCAGGAACATATGTTAAGATGTTACCCCAGCCAGGTGTGGTGGCTCACGCCTGTAATCCTAGCACTTTTTGGGAGCCCAAGGCGGGCGGATTATGAGGCCAAGAGTTCGAGACCAGCCTGGCCAACAGGGTGAAACCCCATCTCTACTAAAAATACAAAAATTAGCTGGACATGGTGGTGCGTGCCTGTAGTCCCAGCTACTCAGGAGGCTGAGGCAGGGGAATCACTTGAATCCCAGAGGCACAGGTTGTAGTGAGCCCAGATTGTGCCACTGCACTCCAGCCTGGGCAACAAAGCGAGACTCCGTCCCACCACCCCCCGCCAAAAAAAAAAGTTATTTTTAGTTTCTACAGGGAACCAAACATCCCATGATTCTAGCTTCGTTGGCTGTTTGTTTTAGGCTACTATTACCTTCTTGCTTATCAAGTAGCTCATTTACCTCTCAGGAGTAGCTAGCTGCCTGGAATTTCCCTTGAAGGAACTCAAGATTTTCCTTTATTTCTGTGCTAAGGGTGGGTGGTCCACAGGCCCCTAAAAGAGGTCCCTCCTCCATCTTAAGAGTGAGTAAAAACTTTGCCCAATTTTTTTAAAAATGTAATTAAGCAAGCAAAATTCTTACAGCAATTGCATCCGATAACTTCAGCTATGGATTTCGGCTCCAGCAACAATGACAATGAGCAGGCATGAAGTGTCTCTGGGCCAGTGAGAAGGAGCATGTTCTAGATCCCAGCTCAGGAGGATGGATTAATTAAACAAACATCAATATTACAGTGGGAGGGCACACCTAGGGACATTCGTTTACAAAACACTCTTCTTCAAGACAGTATCCTATGAATCCTGTACAAGTCCCATTTGCCACATGGAATCTCTTTTCTCACCCCTGTTGCCATTTTGTGTGGGCAACTTCTCATCTATTCATTCCAAGATCCTTTCCTGATACCTCGGTCTGATTTGCATCCTGAAGAGTTTGTGCTCTGCTAATCTCCCACGCATCTGTCTAGCAAAGTGGTCTCCCTGTCGGGGTTCCTTGTCTGTGTGCCTCTCTTGCCTGCAAGATGGTCCATGCAGGGCTGTGCTCCCTGTGTATGTGGTATGGGGTCAAGACACATGTATTGAATAAATACCCGACTCTAGTTGCAAGGCACAAAGGAAAAGGTGGTTTCTTTCGATTGGAGAGACCGGGAGAAACTTCACAAAGCATCCATTCTTGCATTCTAATACATCCTACTTACTTACCGGAAACTATTTTTTTTCCTTTAATAAATGAAACCGATTTTGGCTACACTGGAAAGCAGTGGAGGCAGTTTGCTCCCACCTCACCATCTCCAAAAATGACAGCTCTAATGACATTACTAGAGTAAAGAGGGACAGCTTTCACTTTTGACCATCCTGAGACAGGACTGGAAGCCACCTCTGCACTTAGCTTGTCAGTTCTCAAACTCCGTGCCTGCTCCTGAATCACCATTAGGCTCCAATACAATGGGGTCGATGCCCACTCTCCAGCCGCACACCCTCAAAAGATGGATGGGTTTTTTGTTTGTATTGCTTCATTTTGTTTTCATTTTGTTCGTGATATTAACTCCACTCTAGAACACAACACACTTCACAGTTTGCCTGGTTTGTTCTTTCTCCTTCAGTGTTATTGCAACTACTTAACCACTTGCACCACTCAAACTGCAGCACTGAGCTTAGTCTCAAAACTTTCAAGCAGTTCCTTTCTATATCCCTCTCTTGCATAACTGCATGCTCCCTATTACCAAAAATTCCAACATCTGATTTTTTTTTTTTTTTTTTTTTTTTTGAGACAGAGTCTGGCTCTGTCGCCCAGGCTGGAGTGCAGTGGCGCGATCTCGGCTCACTGCAAGCTCGCCTCCCAGGTTCACGCCATTCTCCTGCCTCAGCCTCCCGAGTAACTGGGACTATAGGTGCCCGCCACCATGCCCGAATAATTTTTTTTGTATTTTTAGTAGAGACAGGCTTTCACCGTGTTAGCCAGGATGATCTCGATCTCCTGACCTCGTGATCCGCCTGCCTTGGCCTTCCAAAGTGCTGGGATTACAGGCGTGAGCCCCATGCCCCGCCTTTTCTTTGTTTTTTTGTTTTGTTTTGTTTTGTTTTGTTTTGTTTTTTTGAGACAGAATCTCGCTCTGTCACCAGGCTGGAGTGCAGTGGCGCAGTCTCAGCTCACTGCAACCTCTGCCTCCCAGGTTCAACCAATTCTCCTGCCTCAGCCTCCTGAGTAGCTGGGAATACAGATGCATGCCACCATGCCCAGCTAATTTTTGTATTTTTAGTAGAGACAGGGTTTCACCATGCTGACTGGGCTGGTCTCCATCTCTTGACCTCATGATCTGCCCGCCTCGGCCTCCCAAAGTGCTGAGATTACAGGCGTGAGCCACCACGCCCAGTCTCTCATTGTTAACATATAGGTCATCATAGGATTAAGAACAGTAACTGCAAAACTAAGTACAAACACAGAAAATAAAACCCTAGACTCAAACACCAGGTTGGTGGAAATAAAAATGCCTGATAACCACCACAGCGCCACAGGCTGTTGATAAGACCTTGGGCTGACACACATTACATTGCTTGCTGAGGACCCGGGGAAGTTCACTCCACCAAAAGGTCTTTTCCAGTGGTAATTGCCAGCTTGGTATCAGAAGCCAGACTATTGAATTCAGGTGCCAACTTGCCACTGACTAGCTTTTGGATCTTTGGAAAGACCTCTAATCCTCTGTGCTACAATTCTCTCATCTGTAAAATACAGATCAGTGAATTAATGCTTGGTAGGCACCTACCATCATTTTGGCACATAGTAAATGCTCGATAAATGTTCACCGCCACTTCTACTTTTGCGGCTATTGGAATGCTTTACATTAATCCCCTGGTAAGCACCTTAATGTTAAAAATTTTCGGCCAGGCGTGGTGGCTCACGCCTGTAATCCCAGCAGCTTGGGAGGCCGAGGCAGGCAGATCACGAGGTCAGGAGATCGAGACCATCCTGGCTAACATGGTGAAATCCCATCTCCACTAAAACACGAAAAATTAGCCGGGCTTGGTGGCAGGTGCCTGTTGTCCCAGTTACTCCGGAGGCCAAGGAAGGAGAATGGCATGAACTTGGGAGGTGGAGCTTGCAGTGAGCAGAGATCGCGCCACTGCACTCCAGCCTGGGTGACAGAGCAAGACTCTGTCTCTAAATAAATAAATAAATAAATAAATAAATAAATAAATAAATAAATAATAAATAAATAAATAAATAAAACTTCTCCTCTTTTCCCAACGTACAATGTAGTACCCAAGCCCTATTAGGCATTTCAGTTAATATATGGATGGGTAAGCTAGAATTTATGAAGGTAGAGAGAATGGGAGAAAATTCTACAAACAGTAACAATCATCAAAGTATCAAAGTAGCTGGCCAGGAAAGTGGCAGAGAAGAGGAAAGTAAAAAAAAAAAAAAAAAAAAAAAAAGAAAGAAAAAAGAAAATTGGGGGAAATACAAGGCCAACTGATCCATGGAAGTTGAGCCAGTTGAGCCCAAAAAGAGACTTGCCCATCAGAGATGTGTGAGACTTTGGCCGTAAGTGTGCTCCAGCCTGGTAGAGAAGCATATGCTACATATTTACATAGATTTATTAGATAATCAGGAAAACTGGTGGGAAGAACCAGATTAGAGCAAGCATATAAAAAAAGAACTGGGAAGAGAAGAACAACTTCAAAAGATACAGGAAAAGTTCTGGTCCAGGGAGAAGCTTGTCTGGGTTAGACCTGGAAATAAGGGATATCATCTAATGTTTATTTCTTATAAAACTTTACTTCCAATGCCAAATAAAACTGAACTCTTCCACTATGACTATGACTATTTTTGTTTATAATGTGGTAAATTATTCTATGGAAAGTGACGTGGCAGGATAAACAGAGGCGTCTAGTAGACTAAGAAGCTATTGTAAAGAGAGTATGAGTTAGAAGGATACTAGAGGGTCAGAAACTGCTCTGAACAATGTCTCCACCTACAAGATACAGATAATAATACCTTGCAGTGCTGGCAAGGTATTATTAAATTATCAAATATTATTAAATTACTAATTTTATTTTTTTTTTTGAGATGGAGTCTCGCTCTGTCGCCCAGGCTGGAGTGCAGTGGCCGGATCTCAGCTCACTGCAAGCTCTGCCTCCCGGGTTCATGCCAATCTCCCGCCTCAGCCTCCAGAGTAGCTGGGACTACAGGCACATGCCGCCACGCCTGGCTACTTCTTTTGTATTTTAGTAGAGTTGGGGTTTCACTGTGTTACCAGGATGGTCTCGATCTCCTGACCTCGTGATCCACCCACCTCAGCCTCCCAAAGTGCTGGGATTACGGGCGTGAGCCACCGCACCCAGTCGATTATTAAATAATTTAAAATATGAAAGTTCTTAGGATAGCATCTGGCACAGAGTAACCCACCCAGTGTGTTAGCTATGCTATCAGCAAGAGTCAGGACTTAGCACAGTTACTGGTGATGACTGGGGTTAGGACATGAGCATGAGAGTAGAGGGTTGACTTAGTTTGGGGAAAGGTGACGAACTAAGAAGGCCAAGACCGGGAAGAGCCAGCACAAGGGAGAGGTGAAGCATGCAGATGTGAAAGTCTCTGCAGGGCGACATCCACGGGGGTGGAGGAAAAAACCCTAAACCAGGAGCCAGAGTCTCTCAAAAATGAAGGAAAATGACAAGAACGGAGATAAGGAAACACTGACGGCCAGATATCATGAACTTCAGAGGATCTAGAAGGTTCAAAAGAGGGAGGAGGTAAAGTGGCTTCCGAGCTGCAGTGGGTGAAGGCAGACACAGGACCTGCAGTGACTGGGCAGGGGAATTAAGTCTCCAGTTACCCAGGCTCTAGGAAAGGGAGGGTCCTTGAGAGACAGGAAAGGGTCAGGAAAGGGTGGGCTAGGATCTCAGAACTAGGTTGAAGATACAGGGGAGTTAGCAAATGAAGGCAGAGGCTTGTCAGAGAAGTGGGGAAGGCCGTGTGTGGTTGAAACAGATTCAGGACGTTGCCTGATGTAGGTAAATGAGGCACGACTTTCCAGGGGTGAATGAGGTCAGCTGGGCTGAGTAGAATGGGGGGATTAACCCCAGAGTCTCTTAGAGAAAAGTGGGCAAACAGTTCAAACTGTGGTTCTCTTTAAAACTTTCATATCTTAAATTATTTAATAATCATGCCAGCACTACAAGGTATTATTATCTGTATCTGGTAGGTGGAGACATTGTTCAGAGCAGTTTCTGACCCTCTAGTATCCTAGTTCATACTCTCTTTACAATAGCTTCTTAGTCTACTAGACGCCTCTGTTTATCCTGCCACGTCACTTTCCATACAATAATTTACCATGTTGTAAACAAAAATAGCCGTAGTCATAGTGGAAGAGATCAGTTTTATTTGGCATTGGAAGTAAAGTTTTATAAGAAATACATGTTATCAACGGGAAAAAGAAACTGCTCCAATTCTTCACAGAATGAGAGCTGCGAAGGTAGGGACGAGTATAAAGAATGAATGTGCCTCCAATAAGAAAATTTCTCCCTTGATTTCATCCTTTTTATCTTATTTAAAGAATTTCCAGAGCCAAGCAACATATGATACCATTTTATGTTATTTAAGGTCATTTATTTCTTACTTCTCTACTCTGTAGGGCTGAGTCTTGAGGATTGACTGACTGATTGATTGGGACAGGTTCTTGCTCTGTCACCCAGGCTGGAGTGCAGTGGCACAATCACAGCTTACTGCAGCTTCAAATTCCTGACCTCAAGCAATCCTTGCACCTCAGTCTTCAAAGGCACTAGGACTGCAGATGTGAACCACTACTCCCAGCCTCATGTATTTATCGTTTGTCTTTTTAACCAACAAATATTTACTGAGTGCCTGCTGTATACCAAATATTCTGCTGGGGATACCTGATACATTAGCTATCTCCTGGCATTGGGGTGTCCATACTCTGAAGAAGGAGAGAGGAATAGCAATCAATAATTATAAAGCAATGTTAAAAAGACAGGCTTCTTTCAAGCAGCTTAGTATTTTCAAAGTTCAACCACGTTGCACGCATCAATACTCCTTTCCTTTTTATGACCAAATAATATTCCATTGTACAGATATACTGCCTTTTATCTACCCATTCATCAGTTGACGGACAGCGGGTTATTTCCAGTTTGGGGCTTTGGGTGATAAAATTGTTCTACAATTGGTTGTGGTGATGGTACACAATTCTGTGAAGATGCTAAAATCCACTGCATCGCAAACTTTAAATAAGAAAATGGTAGGGTATGTGAATTATATCCGAATAAAACTGTTACCCAAAATAGACAGCAATAGAGTTACGCACAGGATGTCAAGAGATCACACACAAAGAGGTGCCTGCTAGGAGCAGGTGGTGTGAAGGGGTGAACCCATTTATGCCTAGCACTCCATTATTGGAACACCAAGCATGTGGGAGTTATTTATATCTTACTGCACAAGGTCATTGCCAAGGTCTGATTTCTCACATCTGCATTTCAAAAATTTGCAACCTCTGGCATAAATGGCTTCAGTGAAGGCTTCTTAGAAGAGGTAACCTCAACTGGGCACAGTGACTCACACCTGTAATCCCAGCACTTTGGGAGACCAGGGTGGGCAGATCACTTGAGGTCAGGAGTTCAAGATCAGCCAACACGGTGAAACCTCGTCTCTACTAAAACTACAAAAATTAGCCAGGCCTGGTGGCACACGCCTGTAATCACAGCTACTCGGGAGACTAAGGAAAGAGAATCGCTTGAACCCAGGAGGCGGTGATTGCAGTAAGCCGAGGTCGCACCACTCTACTCCAGCCTGGGAGACAGTGAGATTTCGTCTCAAAAAAAAAAAAAAGAGGTAACCTTAAACTATGTATTTAAAGTAAGCAGAAGATAGCAAGATAGAGGAAGCATTGGCTAGGAGAGAATATTCAACACTAACATCAAAGACATAGAACCTTACACTGCTTCTCAAGAGCAATGTTGATTTGGGTGTTGCTAGAGGAACACGTTGCTGCAGAAAGTGGTAAGGGAAGGGAGCAACGGGAGCCGCTGGAGGTAAATCACTCAAGTAGCTATGTGGAAGATAAATCTGGACAGAGTGTGACTGGAGGCAGGGAGAACAGTTAGGATGTTCTAAAATAATGGCAAAATCCCAGAAGCACAGAGAGGAGGAAAAAATAATAGCCAAACAGAGAATAAAATAATCCTACGACGAAATGGAATCGAGAAACAGAAAAGCATAGATCATGATAATTAGGAAATACAGCTTCCATGAAAAGGGCAGTAAGTCATCTTTTCCAGAGAACATAGATCAGCAAATCTGGAGTTACCCCAAGTAGACAAGTGACAAGTCAGCAGGTAGAGGTGTCATTTTCAGCATCGGCATAATATACTGTGTCTTGCACTTTAAAGAATGCCAAAGGTCCCATTAAGTTGTGTCTTCTCCTCCTCTGTAACGTGGCAATAGGAGAAAATGGCCATCGTATCTGAATCAACTCTGATTACAGTAAGAGATCTGGCTCTACCCCAGCATTAGATGATGCGAACATGGGATGAAGCATCCTCATCTGATTACTAACATGTATCCTATTCTAGTGACACTTAGGTTGGGTTATGAAACAGCCTTTCTCTGTGTCATTGTTATTTCTTAGGGGAAGAAAACAGTCAAAAACAATTAAACAACATAACAGTGTGTTTCACATGTTACTCTGAAAATGTAGGGAGAAAGATAAGATCCTGCCCCTACACTGGGCTCAGAATTTTGATTTGAATAAAATCCAAAACAAAAAGAAGCTATTAAAGTCACAAATCACTCTAAAAAGAGGAATTTATGGATAACAACCAATTCATACCTGCTTTCCATTTAGTGATGAACAGTTAAAACCATTTCAGGTTTCCTCTTTAGGGCCACATCCCTCAAATGAACTCAGATGAGCCAGAATCCAAAGATGCTCTTAAGAACACAGCCCTGGTTCCCCTTTGCCTGCAAGATCAGTTGCCACCTTGAAAGAACCACAAGGCTTGTTTGGCGCAAGTTATTTTGGGCATGTCTCTGTAGGCTGCCACTTAAAACCATTGAATGTCAGAATGAGTCAACACTCAACTAATTCCTTAATATTCTCTATTCTGCTCAAAAACTCATTTTTATATGAGTTGGATATACATATGATACATCTTCGAGGTAATCATTCAGATAACTGACATTCACTCAGTGCCCAGTGGAGTCCCTTTCCCTGTTGAATAAAGGTTGCAAGGCTGTGTGGTCACAGCACACACATGGCCTGGTTCCAACATTTGGAGACTACAAGCCAACCACCGAGCTAGGTGGCTGAGCAGACCTCAGTAGCTGCCTATAAAAGATAGGACCGAGTTGCCCAGCCAGGCACTAAATACTGTTCCTCTGTTTCCACCTGTGCTATGACTTCTGCTCTTATCAAAAGTCACTATGCAGGGCCAGGCACAATGGTGCAAGTCTGTAATCCCAGCGCTTTGGGATCCCAAGGTGGGAGGATCATGAGGTCAAGAGATCGAGACCATCCTGGCCAACATGGTGAAACCTCGTCTCTACTAAAAATACAAAAATTAGCTGGGCGTGGTGGTGGGCACCTGTAGTCCCAGCTACTCGGGAGGCTGAGGCAGGAGAATCGCTTGAACTCAGGAGTCGGAGGTTGCAGTGAAACAAGATCATGCCACTGCACTCCAGCCTGGGCAACAGAGCGAGACTCCACCTCAAAACAAAACCAAAGTCATTATGCCACTAGACCAGGGTAAGTGGGGGAAGTTCCTTATTTTGTGGAGCCTGGAGCTTATGCATTTTGGAGGGTGGTTCACCTTTAAGCAGAGAAGATTATCACTAATCACCTTTAAGCAGAGAAGGAAATCACTAATACAAAATTAAGTACAGGGCCTCTGAAGGCACCTATGCAAGTGAAGAACCTTGGTGCTTAAGCCTCATGAGCTTCTCCATCTATTCGGCACACATTTTAATGACGAGTTCCTCATTTGCTGCCTCCTGGTAACTACTTTGCTTATTTATATTGCTCCTTGTTCTAAGTATAATTTAAGGTGACTCACTGAGCTACATACAATACAACAAGATAAACTTAAGCTCAAAGTGAATAAGCAAGAAAGTCTGGACTGAGAAAAACATACTGTGAAGCCAGGAATAGAATTAACATGCAGAATGCTTTCTATTTGCTGGAGATATGGAGAAGTTTAGTGATAAATTTTCTAGTAGTCAATATAAAGTGAGAAACATGGTTAATTATATGAGTTAGGCTAATGGTTTAATAAACACAAGCACAGCTAGTGAGAAATGTCTCCTCTGGGAATTCTGTAAAGAAATAAGCCACGTTCTCAGAAGTATCCTTGCGCTGTCTATTGTGACATGTCTCTGTGAAGGCCCCAGCATCATAGCAGGTGCCAGTCACTAAATGTACTGACAAGCCAGTTGCTGGGGTTTAGGTACCCTGTTCTATAGGGTCTCACTTAATTCAAAGTCAGACTTTAGTGCTATGTGTGAACCACGTGTACTGTGCAAAATCCCCTAAAAATATCACTTCCCGCAAGTGGTCTTATTTATAAAGCAGAGGAATGCTGTGAGCTTGAGGCTACGCTCCAACACAGCTAGCTGAATGCTGCTCCAATGTATGCCTTCTTAATGACTATGTGTCACCAGAGAAAGAACTCACGCCTACTTCTTAAAATTATTAATAAGTAACCCAAGGAGGTTAAGTACCTGAATCAAAGACCAAGGGAGAAACTCAGGCACAGCCAATACACAACCCAGTAAATAATTTGGGGCCTTTTCTAATGTATGAAAGAACCCAATTATACTAATTAATATTATCCTTCCATTTTTACTCATTTTGAGAGTTCACTATCGCATTATATTTTACATTATAATAGGAATTTTCAGTAACTATGACTCACAGAAAATTAACCTGGGATGAAATATAAAGTCTGGCTTATTTGCTCTCCAAAATACTTGTGGAAACCTGTGTCTGTCCCCATACACTTTCTAATGGATGTGTAAAACGTGTCGACCTAAGTTTAAAGAGTTGCAAAAGAACAGTAAGCCGGGCATAGTGGTTCGTGCCTGTAATCCCAACACTTCGGGAGATCGGGGTGGGCGGACTGCTTCAGCCCAGGAGTTGGACACCAGCCTGGGCACCACAGCCACACCCTGTCTCTACAAAACATACAAAATTAGCTGTGCGTGATGGCATGCCCCTGTAATCCCAGCTACTCTGGAGGCTGAGGTGGGAGCATCATCTGAACCCGGTGGGGCACAGGTTGCAGTGTGTTCTGACCGTATCACTGCACTCCAGCCTGGGGGACAGAGCAAGACCTTGCCTCAGAAAACATATATATTACTATAAATTCTGTTGTATTATAAATACTAACATTTAAAAAATAGGCCAGCACAGTTCCCTACACCTCCCAGTGCTTTGGGAGGCTGAGGCAGGTGGATCATTTGAGGTCAGGAGTTCAAGACCAGCCTGGTCAACATGGTGAAACCTCATCTCCACTAAAAATACAAAAATTAGCCAGGCCTAGTGGCACGTGCCTGTACTCCCAGCTTCTCGGGAGGCTGAGGCAGGAGAATCACTTGAACCCAGGAGGTGGAGGTTGCAGTGAGCCGAGATCGTGCTACTGCACTCCAGCCTGGGTGACAGTGAGATTCAGTCTCAAAAATAATAATAATAAAATAAAATAATAAATAAATAAGGCATTACATCTCTCTTTTAAAAATTTTCAATGGAACTTAAGTTAAAAAAAATCAATTTGAAATATAATTTATTATTTAATGACTGGAAATGTTACATTATTTGTTCTCACTTTGACCTTATGTTTTAATATTTCCCAGTGCAATTACAGCATCTTTTTAGTACTTCAGTACATTTTTATGCTTCAAAGTACTTACTGCTCACCCTTTTACGCTTCATGTATTGCGAGGGGTGTGTGTGTGTCAAAAAGAGACAGTGGGAAAAGAGAGAGGAATATTAACTTTTTAAACTTTCTATACCATCAGATCCTATATATTAGCTATTTCTTCTGGATTTAGTGACTATTCCAATTATTTATAATAATTATTAGTTTTTGTTGTTGTTTTTGAGACAGAGTCTCGCTGTGTCGGCCAGGCTGGAGCGCAGTGGTGCAATCTCAGCTCATTGCAACCTCCGCCTCCCGGGCTCAAGCAATTCTCCTGCCTCAGCCTCCCAAGTAGCTGGGATTACAGGCATGTGCCACCACACCTGGCTAATTTTTGTATTTTTAGTAGAGACGGAGTTTCACCATGCTGGCCAGGCTGGTCTCAAACTCCTGACCTCAGATAATCCGCCTGCCTCCACCTCCCAAAGTGCTGAGATTTCAGGCATGAGCCACGGCGCCCGGCCAGATTATTTTAATCATTTGCAATTAAATAAGAAAGAAAAAAAGTGACATATATTTAAAAATTATTAAACAAAAAAAGCAAAATCCAATTACAAATGGTTTTTTGTTTCAATTAGATCACGTATTCAGGAATGAATGTAACTTATCGCTAGAACAAACTAGGGATCAGCACCAATTCTATTCCTATTTTTGTGTGGACCTATTTTGTCTTGCTTTGTGTAAGCTCTGGGAATGGGGTAAGATCCACAGAGACTCCGAGGCACACCCTCCTGTTATAAGATGAAACTGGGAGCCGTGAAGGAGAAGCAGTAAGGCAGCTCCCCCGCAGGGGGCTTCACAGGAAAGCCAGCATATTAACACAGAAGATGTGAAATCTGGATTCCTGAAAAGTCTCTGTCCCTGTTAACTACTGCCTCACAACAAATTCAACAAATGCGTGGGCTCCTGGCTCTGCATGGGGACTCTGCTTAGCGGGGCAGTTCCTGTTGGTCTTATCTGTGGTCATTCCCACCATGCAGTCATCTATGGCTCAGCTGAGACTGGGGAGCCTCACTGGGATCCCTGGGGTTAGTGGGATGTCAGACGAGGCACCCCTGAGGTAGGAGGTGGGACTCAACTCCAGAGGCAGGGCTCAGACACCCAGCCAAATTGAGGACTAGGTGAAACAAGGACAGGGCAGAAGAAATTTTCCGTAAGGCACACCCACCAGTGTGCCATGTCAGTTTACCACTGCCATGACACCCAGGTGTTACTGCCCCTTTCCATGGCAATGACCCAACCACCCACAACTTACTACTCCTTCCTTAGAAAGTGCATTAACCGCCCCTTAATCTGCATGCAATTAAAGGCGGGTATAAATACGACTGCAGAACTGCCCTGAGCTGCTGCTCTCCACCTATGGCGTGGTTCTACTCTGCAGGAGCTGTAACAATGCTGCTTCAATAAACCTGTTTCCTTCTCCCTCCAATTTGCCCTTGAATTCTTTTCTGGGCAAAGACAAGAACTCTCATGGGTTAAGCTCCACTTTGGGGGCTCACCTGATATGCATCAGCTCGACTCTCCTCCTTTCCAGCAAGACAGTCCAGATTTCTTAATGTGGTCATTGGGTTTCAAGAGGGCAAATCTCACTTTGCAAATATTCATCAGTCCTGTTTGTGGCACATTTACGGGATGTCTCCGTGAACAACGTCAATGACATGGCTGAACTCAAACTCAGTGTTGGCGGGGACTCCCAAGAGTGTGGCCCCTGGAGGCATGACTATGACAATCTCCCACAGTCCATCTTCAGGCCCCCGTGGAATGTCTCCCCCACATGTAAAACAATCCCTCCAGCATCTCAGGCTTGAACTCCGTGATCTCATCATCTGCATCAGGGACAACTCTTCTTGATCTGAAAACTTGTGACAAAAAAAGTCAGTTGCTCCTGTCACACACCGAAATGACACAGCTCCACCTTGTAGCAACCTGCCCCGTCCTCTGAATCCAACAGGCAGCATGGGGCTGTGTCTTTTGTTTCTGCATAGGAGGATATGTCCTTTCTCCCTGGCAGTCAAAACACTTTCTTTGTTTTGTTTTTGCTTTCCTGATGAGAAAGGATTGCCCTCAACAACTTCTCTTTCAACTTCTTCTCCTTTTTGTTTTTTTGGGTTTTGTTTTAGGTTTGTTTGTTTGTTTTAGAGACAGTGTCTCACTCTGTCACCCAGGCTGGAGTACAGTGGTACAATCATAGCTCAATGTAGTCTGAAACTCCCGGGCTCAAGCAATCCTCCCATCTCAGCCTCCTAAGTAGCTGGGACCACAGGCATGTGCCACCATACCCAGCTAATTTTTATTTTTTATTTATTTATTATTTATTTTGAGATGGAGTCTTGCTTTGTCACCCAGACTGGAGTGCAGTGGCCGGATCGCAGCTCACTGCAAGCTCCGCCTCCCGGGTTACGCCATTCTCCTGCCTCAGCCTCCCGAGTAGCTGGGACTACAGGCGCCTGCCACCTCGCCCGGCTAGTTTTTTGTATTTTTAGTAGAGACGGGGTTTCACCGTGTTAGCCAGGATGGTCTCGATCTCCTGACCTCGTGATCTGCCCGTCTCGGCCTCCCAAAGTGCTGGGATTACAGGCTTGAGCCACCGCGCCCGGCCCCCAGCTAATTTTTAAATGTTTTTTGTAAAGACCAGGTCTTGCTATGCTGCCCAGGCTGGTCTCAAACTCCTGGGTTTATGTGCTTCTCCCACCTCGGCCTCCCAAAGTGCTGGAATTATAGTCATGAGCCACTGCACCCAGCTTCAGTGTCTCACAGTGAGAACATTTCTAAACTTGGATAAATCCAACCTGCACAAGCGAGATGCTCCTTGTCCAGGACACTTTCCAAGGAGGCCTGAGCTCCCCGCAGAGCACTGTTGCTGCTTGGTGGTTTATAAATGTTTCCCTCAACAATCTGTAACATCTTTGTTAAAAAGAACGCTGTCTTCCAAATGAAACTTTCTTTTGTTAGCAACTTCACACTCAGCAGGAGGTAAAAATACAGGAGGAAGTAGGATTTGTTGCAAGAAGTTGGGACCGTAGCATGAAAAGTAAATCATTAAATACCAATGGAACTGCAATCAATTCCTAATTAACCAGGGTAATTCGTGTGGGGAGTATGGGAAAGAAAGAGAAGCCAAAATTACCATTGAAATGAAATAAAACTACCATCAATTATTAGATGTAAGAACAGCTTAACTCTAGCTAAGGCAACAGGGACCTAATAATCTCATCTCCACAGCAGACTCCAAAAATCCCCAAGCTGACTAGCAATGACTTCAGCCTCCAAAGGAGAAAGAACAGACCTGAGCCTAGGAGGCCTAGGAGGAGGAGGAAGCTCGTGTTGCTGGAACTCCCCTCAGCCAGAGAAGCTCCTTAACACCCAGCCTAGGGAAGGGAAGACAGGCTGGCACTTAGCACTGGCAGTCGTTGTTAAGCAGCTAACCAGCTAATGCACACCCTCTGGACAATGCACCAAGTTTCAAGGGGTGCACATCTGTATCTGGGAGCAGCAGGAAGTAGGGTCTATCAAAAAGCTCCCAGAACTTAGTATCAGATGACAACATGTGTTTGACTCCCAGTATAGTTACCTGTTAGCTGGGGAATTAGGGCAGGTTGCTAAACCTCTCTGAGCCTCACTTTCCTACTCTGGAAATTGCATCTGCCTCCCAGCTTTGCTCTGAAGATCAAATGAGATGAAACATGGTCTTACCTAACAAAGTAACCCCGCCACTTCAAAGTTCTCCGTCATTCCCTGCAGCATACAGAGAGAACATGGACGCTAGATTACTACGAAAGGATTCATCTGCGCTCAGTGGCGACAAGGGCTGGGAGCACATGGCGAGGGGGAGGGAGGAGAGGGCTCTGCCCCAGGAAAGAACACTGGCCTGACTTGGAGCCAATGGAACAGAGAAGCTCCACTGTGTCTCTTTCTCAAGGAACCTCTCAGGAGGTCCCTCCTGAACACAAATCCGATCCTTGAGTAAGTAAATACTGTGTGGCACTCAGTCTGGAAAGCCTGCCCCTCCCCATCCTGCTTATCCATGTTCTTCTGTTTTGGAAGCCCGGTTCAAGGTCCAGCTTCTCCAGAACTCTCCTAGACTCTGCACTGTGGCTGTGTCCCACAGCAGGCAGTATTTTGGTTGCTTATAGGATTCCCACACATGGGGACCCTGGCCTTGGTTGAACAATATACAGCTTTAGTAGAAAGCTCTTACCTCTGGATGCTGAACCTCTTCTTTTTAGCTCCAGTTAACAGCCTGGCTCCAGCTCCCATCAGCTACCTAGTGGGCAGTCACCATAGGCGCATTCCCCTGAGACTGTTTTGTCACCCCTGACCCAGCCATGGGGATTGGAGGAGAGCCTGAGATCTGCCCTAAGCTACGACAGAGGGAACAACAGCAGACGTGGCCCCGGCTCTAACAGAGGTTGTAATCTTGCTGAATTAATGACCATCAAGGCCTGCGGATACATGGCCTGAAGGGGTCCTTGCAGGATCTCAGAATGACAACAGACAGACCTACAGGAGAGGTGGAGTCCTGGCAGGGCGAGAGCAGGCGTGAGCGTGGAAGGTGGGAGACTCGGGGCACAGGTGTTGGGGGATGCACGGAGCCCCGGCAGGTAAATCCCTGCAGGTGATGTAGGGGTCAGATCAGAAACTGCCTGGAACACCAGGGTAAGCCCTGTAGACCTGGCGTCTTTTCCCACTTCAAATGTCAGTTTAGTAAACATTTGCTGTACATACCCACAAGAATGGGAAGCAGGGAGTTGAGCAGATATCTGCACACCCACGTTCCTTGCTGCAGAACCCACAATGGCCAAAAGGGAGAAGCAACCCGAGTACCCACCAACAAATGAACAGAGGAACAGAATGTGATCCGAATCCACAATGGAATACTATGCAGCCATAAAGAGGAAGGAAATGCTGACCCAGGCTGCAGCACAGATGAACCTCGAGGACATTACATGGAATAAAAAAGCCAGTTATGAAAAAACAAACATCAAATCATTACACTTATATGCAGTATCTGAAGTAGTCAAATCCATAGAGACAGGAAGTAGAATGGGGGTTGCCAGGGGCTGGGGGAGGGAAATGAGGGGTTGGTGTTTAATGGGTGCAGAGTTTCAGCCTGGGAAGATGAGAGAGCTCTGGGAACGGATGGTGGTGACCGTTGCACACCAATGTGAACGGGCTTAATGCCAGAAAACTGTGCACTTAAAAATGGTTAACATTGGCTGGGCAGGGTGGCTCACATCTGTAATCCCAGCACTTTGGGAGGCCGAGGCAGGCAGATCATGAGGTCAAGAGATTGAGACCATCCTGGCCAACATGGTGAAACCTCAACTCTACTAAAAATACAAAAATTAGCTGGTCATGGTGGTGCATGTCTGTAGTGGCAGCTACTCGGGAGGCTGAGACACAAGAATTGCTTGAACCCAGGAGGCAGAGGCTGCAGTGAGCTTAGATCATGCCACTGCACTCCAGCCTGGCAACAGAGAAAGACTCCAGCTCAAAATAAATAAATAAATAAATAAATAAATAAATAAATAAATAAATAAATAAATAGATAAATAGATAGATAGTAAATGAAATGAATGCAAAGGCAGTTATTGATACTTTAAACTGTGATGAAAAAAATAAATAAAAAGCAACCTCTACCTCAATTTGGAAGTTAGAAATGGTGTCATTTATGAAGATTGCTGTGAGTTCCTTCAACCCTTCCTGTTTGTTGAAGTGTTTGAAATTCATTCTGACTCATGTCTCTGAGCATCTTTTTCCAAAATCCCACCAGGTAACTAGAGAAGCAGCTCTGAGCGGCATATTCAAGAGTTTTTGTTTGCTTGTTTTGTTTGGTTTGGTTTGGTTTTTGAGATGGAGTCTTACTCTGTCACCCAGACTTGAGTGCAGTGGCTTGATCTCTGCTCATTGCAAGCTCCGCTTCCCGGGTTCACACCATTCTCCTGCCTCAGCCTCCTCAGTAGCTGGGATTACAGGTGCCGCCACCACGCCCGGCTAATTTTTTTTGTATTTTTAGTAGAGATGGGGTTTCACCGTGTTAGCCAGGATGGTCTTGATCTCCTGACCTCATGATCCACCTGCCTCGGCCTCCCAAAGTGCTGGGATTACAGGCGTGAGCCACTGCACCTGCCCAAGGGTTTTAAGAAAATTGCTGATGCACAGGTAAGATTGGGTGCATTCACGCTCTAGAATACCTGAGGAATATGTTAGGGTACTGGTGACCCCAGAGACACAGAAAGGAGCATCGGGCCTAGACTGGCACTAGGCTGTTTCCCCAGCCCCACGCATTTCTGAGTCCTAGGATCCTAAGAATCTGTGGGCAATAATAAGCAATGGGCAATTCCTCCTCTCTTTGTGCGGTACGATGGGAGACACTGCTTTGGGGTCTCCAGCTCACAGTGAACCCTCAAGGATCTGCTTCTGAGCAAGCTGCCTTCTGAGGCCTCCACATTCTTGCTTGGGGCTTGGTCTGCAATTGCTGCAGAAAAATCAGGTGGAGCACAATGGAGAAGACAGATCTTGTGCTGCCAGATAGCAGAGCAGTAACCACTGATGATATGTGATGGTACACCGGGAGTGTGGCTCTTTCTGTGCCTTGGCTTGCTGTCTTATCTGCATATTTTTCTGCATCATTAGAGAGCTTTAGACTTTCAAAGAAGGTATAGTAGAAAGAACGCTAGTCTACCAACTACAGAATCCGAGTTGCAACCCTTGGTCAATTATGAGTTATATTTTCAGAGAACCTCACTATATACCAGACCCATCACACACAGCATCTCATTGCTTTCTCAACGACCCTCTGAGGAAAGAATATTGATCATCTCCTCTTTACAAATGAGTAAAAGAGGCTTGGAGGAACTGAATAACTTACACTTGAAGAGGTGAACCAGGGACTGGCCCAGGCATCACCCAGAAATTGCCCTCTCAACCACACATGGCCCAAGTCTAACTTCCCTTGTGTTGCTTTCAAATCAACCACAACCCAACTCCACGGCCTTGCCCTGCCGGACAACGATTCTCAAGGTCATTTTGCATATGGCAAAGAGAACCTTCAAGGAGAAAACCCATTAGTGCATGGATTCTCAGAGCAGAGGGTGGAGAAGACAGCAGGGGGAGTGCGAGATGCCGTCCAAGAATAAGGTTAGAAGGAATGGAGCACCCAGGTAGCAGCTACATTTTGCAATTTTGGGGAGCTCTGGTGACAGTATCCCAAGAAGAGCAACGTCCTCCCACAAGAGCTGCAATCAGAGGCACTAGAGTAGAAATCCTGTAACAGTAAGGAATTTTTCCACTGTGAACAACAGGAAACTCTACCGAAATTGGATTGCGCAATAAAGAAACTGCATTGACTCAAGTCAGGAAGCATCCAAAAGAAGCACTGGAGCCTCGGCGAGGATGGGTCCAGCCCTTCCATGAGATCAGCAAGGGCAGCAGGAGCCTCCTTCCTTCCTGCCTGCCTCTCAGCTCTGCCATCCACAGCATCACGTGGGTTCCGATGGCCTCAGGATGTTTCCAGTAGGTCCCAGCCTGTTCCGTGCAGGAGAACCAGAGACTGGAATCACCCCATAAGTGGCAGCAGGGGGAGTTCCCACAAGAAAGTGCCCCAAACCATCCCGAGATGCGGCTGGTTGGGATTCCAAAGAAAGGAGCACTAAGTGCAGGCTGATCAGCCCAGAGCGTTGATGAGGGGAACTTAGAGGCTGCAGCAATCCTCGCCACAGACAGAGAGGGAAAAGGGTGTTCTACCCACGCATGTCTGCAGTGAGGGGGTCGGGGCATGAAGTTCATATGAGTTTTAAAAGTTTGGCTCAGGCCTAAGGCTAGTTTATTTCATTGATTTGGGCAACAACCTAAATCATTTTATCAGTGTCCAGGAATGTTCAAGGACCCTGTTTGGGGTTCAAGTCTGCAGGGAGAAACGTGCCACTGGCTGGGTTGTAGAGTGGTCAGGACACAGAAAGAAAATGGGGGGACCTGGGGGCCCCAACACAGGGTTACTTGCTTATTTATTCTCATCCATCCAAGGAAAGCATTTTTCCAATATTCCCAAGAAAATAAGATTTTCTTATTATCCAGGTTTGAGTCACATTTCACCCCCAACTCACACGTGGTCAGGGAACTGGAATGTGCCAGTTAGTTAGTCTGCAGTCATGTTCTATAAAATGAGGTTAGAATCCATTTTTCTTTAGTCTCATTGGTCCCTATCAGAAATTATCAGCTGCAATACCGAGATCATCAACAAATGTCTACTATAAATACTAATGTTACCTGACTCATGCACAAACAAGCAAGAACATTTGGTTTATAAACCATTCAAGAGTAGATTTTCTTTTTTTTTTTTTTTTTTTTTTGAGATGGAGTCTTGCTCTGTCACCCAGGCTGGAGTATAGTAGTGCCATCTTGGCTGACTCCAACCTCCACCTTCCACGTTCAAGCGATTCTTCTGCCTCAGCCTCCCAAGGAGCTGGGACTACAGGCGCCTGCCACTATGTCTGGCTAATTTTTGTATTTTTAGTAGAGACAAGGTTTCGCCATATTGGCCAGGCTGGTCTTGAACTCCTGACCTTGTGATACACCTGCTTTCGGTCTCCCAAAGTGCTGGGATTACAGGCGTGAAGGGACAGATTATTAATTCAATGTTTCTCAAATGGAAGTCTGAAAAAATTAACACATTTAAGAGCTGAAAAGTCTCTTCAATGATATTAATAAATGCTCTAAGTACCTTCTTTCATGAAGATAGCTAAATTCATTTATTATTCTCTAAAATTCCTTTGCCTATGATCAAATCATCATTGCTAATACTTATGGTGCACACAGAGGTACTACAGTAAGTGCTCTGCAGACCTCAAAGGTGCTGTAGGAACCACCGGCAATAAAGATTTTCAGCTCAATCTTTGTGCTTTTAAGGTCTTGATGTGGCTTATCCAAATGAATGTGGTAAGTTTCCTAATTTCTTCAAAGAAATTACAATTATTATCTTATTTGCATATACTTAATAAAGAGATTCCCCTTTTGACCATGTTGAGGTTAAGCTGACAGTTGAGACAGTAAGACTCAGCTGTCTGCTGAATACTCCTGCATTTTTTTTTTTTGAGACGGAATCTCGCTCTGTCACCCAGGCTGGAGTGCAGTGGCCGGATCTCAGCTCACTGCAAGCTCCGCCTCCCAGGTTTATGCCATTCTCCTGCCTCAGCCTCCCGAGCAGCTGGGACTACAGGCATCCGCCACCTCGCCCAGCTAGCTTTTTGTATTTTTTAGTAGAGATGGGGTTTCACCGCGTTAGCCAGGATGGTCTCGATCTCCTGACCTCATGATCTGCCTGTCTCGGCCTCCCAAAGTGCTGGGATTACAGGCTTGAGCCACCGCGCCCGGCCCTCCTGCATCATCTTTAGTGAGATGGGGAACTCTGGGGCTACTCCTGTTGTCAAGAATTTTGGAGGTGTCCATACTTCTCAGAATCTTTAACTCCATATAAAGGGAGAGAAGCAGCAGGCCTTATTTCCAGCCAAGTTATTGGACTTTGTGTTTCACATTTTGGATCTAGAGTCATTCACCTGAAAAGTGAATTCAGGAGATTTCTTATTTATACCAGAGAAAGGGTCAAAAAGGCAAAGGGAAACTGTCAAGCAAGAGACCAGTTACTAACGTGGCAGAACTATGTATGTAGTCTGTGATGCCGTGGTCCAGGCCCAGTCTCGCTAGCCAGGCTGACGCAGGGTCTAATCACTATGGAAGCAAACCCATCTCTCCTACCCACCCTCAACCCCTTGTTCCCTGTCCCTCAGCATAGTCCAAGGGCAATGTTGATCACCCCCTATGAGGAGGACTAGGAGAAATACTTCTCTTTCCCCATCCCCAAACACACAGTTCTTACAGCCCGTGATGGGCACGTGTGATTCACACATGTACCAAGTGTTGGAAACGCCTGAGCTGGATGTTGCACACACGTGGCATTCTGGTGAGATGGATCATAGGCACACCTATCGCATTGTTGGAGGAAGGGTCAGACATCCAGGCTGGCTCTGTGACCTTAAATTGGACAATGACCCCTGAAGCCAGCACCCAGTGAAAGGGGCCCCTGGCCCCCCTGCCTGGTTTCCACAGTGCCCTCAGCCACTTCCCCTCCAGCTTGCTCAGGCCCTTTTCCAGGTCTGTTTCTTTTCTCTTCACCCTCGTGATGCCTCCCTCCACTGTGTCTCTCACGTGTGCCTTGTAGTCACTCATCAATGCCCAGTTGAACCCAGGTCAACGCCCCAAGGATCATAGCCTCAGAACAAATCCTAGGTTAACCTTAACCCTAAATACTGTGCCAATGTTTATAGCTTCAATTCTAAAGTTAAAAAAATTCAATTATATATGTTTCTCAAAGGAATATTATGACACATGAAAAGACACAGGTTATAAACCCAAATATATAAAGAAAGAGCATATATTTGAATATCATCTCCTTTTTTCTCTTATTTTCATAATAGTAAAAGTTAACTATTCTTTCCTGGAATTCCAATAAATTAAAATTATTGAATAGTGTAATTTGACAATGGGCAAATTTTTCATTCTGAGAATATTCCATTCCTGGAAACTCTTTGATTAAAATGCATAATTATCCAATGGCCAAGGTAGTTTAACAACCAGCTTCCTCTAAGTCATCTGTTTTGTATTTCCCATATGTAAAATAGTAATAATATCTCATCTACAAATACTAAGAAACTATGAAAATTTTTTTTTTTTTTTGAGACAGTTTCACTCTTGTTCCCAAGGTTGGAGTGTAGCGGCACGATCTTAGCTCACTGCAACCTCCACCTCCCAGGTTCAAGCTATTCTCCTGCGTCAGCCTCCCAAGTAGCTGGGATTACAGGCACACACCACCATGCCCAGCTTATTTTTTGTATTTTTAGTAGAGATGGTGTTTCACCATGTTGGCCAGGCTGGTCTCGAACTCCTGACCTCGTGATCTGCCCGCCTCTGCCTCCCAAAGTGCTGGGATTACAGGGGCGAGCCACCATGCCCGGCCTGCAGAGGCCTTTTTCTACCACCTCTGCATAGTCTCTCCTGATGGACACCCTTTGTGCAAAATTAGCCACAACGTCTTCTCTCAAGCATCTTCACAGTCCTCTCTCATATCCTGTTCCGACATGGCCATTTATGTGCACTTGTATCACCTTCTCTTGAATGTGAGCTTGTTATAGAAAAAGATTTGAGATAAGTAATGCATTACCCTATCTGATTTGCTATCATTTAATCTATTTCTTCAGGGTCTTTTCTCTGCAAAAGGAAGAGTGAACAGTACATCCTATTCCCAGTGACCAGGCAGGTCCTGGTCATGAATCAGCCATTCTACCTCCAGTCTTAGTGGACCAACCTCTCTCAAAAGAAAAACTACTCCTAAGTGAAATGTAAGTGATACTGGCTCTATGTAAGGGTGCACTGCAGATTAACAGCATAAAAATGAGGTTTATTTAAATATCGAATAGTTTTCATTGTACCAGAAATGGCTCTAAGTATTTTACAAATATTGTTTATTTAATTTCATAACCACTCTATGAGCTGGGCACTATTACCCCCATTTGCAGAAACCACACCAAGAAAGTGAAGTAAGCTGTGCAAGGTCACTCAACGACCAGTCAGTAGCCACTCAACAGTCAACGGGTCCAGTCCATGCCCTCAACTACAGGCATGCTGCCTGTGAGTATGCAGTGAGGGTTTAAAAAAAAAAAAAAAGCAAAAATTTTTTATATACACTGCAGATTTTATTGATATTAAATTCATTGTCACTAAAGGGAAAATGTGCTATTAAGAATGCAATTTAGAGGTTATGACTTTGAATTGTATGTTTGAAGTTACCCAGTTTCTTAGGCAACACAGAAAAGCAGCTTGAATAGTTCAATGACATGTAACCTTTCAGAATACTTTGCTTTATGGTTTTATCATAGTTGCTTTTTTCTCCCCATGAATACAGCAAGGCCTTCAAAATAAATTGCTCTCAAATAAGCAATGCAATATTTTATGTTCTGGTCTTTTAAGAAATCTTTACTCAGTTCTGTGATGTACTGAAAGATAGAGAATATTGTAAAATAAAAGATGACTTGTGGTACACTTCAATGAAATTTAAAACTCCAGAATTGTTTGCATAAAAACATCAGAACAGAGTGGAAACATAGTATGGTGTTATCTTACAGCAGCAGGAGTCATCAAAATAGTCCAGTTAGACTCACACAGGGACCAATCATTCTTTTCCAATAACCTTGTATACTGTGCCAGTGCTAAATAGCAGTGATAGATACTTCCTGAGAAGGCTATGGCAGGCAAGAAGGGGTTTTTTAGCTGGAAGCCTTTAAAGTTGTGCAGGATGTTTTAGATTTAAAGGTCATGCTGTAAAACTTCAGTTAACTCAATTAGATTTATTTGGCTTCAATTATTTGTCCTTTTGATTTTAGGAACTATGATTTTGCTGCAAGTAATTGAACCGCTCCAAATTTCAGTTTCTTCATCTATAAAGTTGAAAAAGCCCCAGTGTCATGTGTCTGTAGTGAGGATGAAAGTAAATGAGGTAAAGCATCATTATTATTTTAGAGGATACAGACAAAGGCGATGTTAAGAGAATGGGCTTTAGAGTCTGGCTGCGAAACCTCAATCTTCCACTTACTCTCAGAAAGACCTTGACTTCATCTCCAAGCTTCGGCTTCTTCACCCATAAATGGAATAACAATAATCTTTATAAATTTATAAGGATTATAAAAACCAACGTATGTAAAGTATATTAGCATAGTGCCTTCAAGAAAGAAAGCGTTCAATATATATTAGTTCATATTATCATTGTCATTACCACCATAATTGATTTTCACAAATTAACAAGTTATTTACTTATTATGAATATTAAATCTCATGTATTTCTTCCCATTTTTCACTTTGTCACTTTTTCAATTCCTCCAATTCTAAAATTCTCTCCTTTCTAAATGCCTAGACTTTAACATGATTTGGTTGACATTAGCTTGGCCGTTCATGAAGAATTTGTAGGCCTCCCTTATAGTTAGAATGAGGTCATGTCCCCAGATTAAGACTAATAGGAAGTAGAAAAAAGTGATGTACATCATCTCCAGACCAAGCCTAAACCCTTCCACTGGGGAATCCTCTGTGTGTTTGAGGCATATGTGGAGTAGGACGACATCACAAGATAGAAAAGCTTGGATCCCTGAGACACACCCTGGAGGAGAGCCTCCTAGGAGACCTATCCAATCTGTAGAAGATTTTGACATGAGCTAGAAATAAAGATTTATTACACTGATGCACTTAAATTTCAAGGTTTATTTCTATCACCTCATAGCCTAAGCCTACCCTAACTAATGAAACTGGCAACCAAGAAGTAGAATTACAAGTATGCGTAAGTATCAAGATAAAATGAAAAGTGATCAGAGGGGGACAAAAGCAAGGAAGAAGAAAAATTCTGAGAAAGAATGAAGCAATGACATGAGAGCGGACCAAAAAGAGCCTAGGACATTACCCTGCACAGGTAGAGATCGATGGCAAAGGTCTGTAAAGACTTGATTGGTTAAGCACGGCGACTCACGTCTGTAATCCCAGCACTTTGGGAGGCCGAAGTGGGCAGATCACCTGAGGTTAGGAGTTCCAGACCATCCTGGCCAACATGGCAAAACCCCGTCTCTACTAAAAAATACAAAAATTAGCCAGGTGTGGTGGGGGGCACCTGTAACCCCAGCTACTTGGGAGGCTGAGGCAGGAGAATCACTTGAACCCAGGAGGTGGAGGTTGCACTGAGCTGAGATTGCACCATGGCACTACAGCCTGGGTGACACAGTGAGACTCCATCTCAAAAAAAAAAAAAGAAAAAGAAAAAAGACTTGATTAAAATATTTTTCATTGAATTAAGCCTCATGAGAGCTCAGCTCTAGCATTAACTTTTATAAATAAAGTAGAAATGGAAAAGTACTTTGCAGAGAGAAGACATGGTAGGAGAGCGCTTGACTTTATACAATGGAGGGAGTATAGTTCAGTCATATGAAACATGAATAAAAATTAGTGACTTTCAGAGCTTAAGGAAACTTGGAGACCATCTAGTTCAACATGTTACAGCTATGAAATAGCAAATGTGTGGCTAAGCAGGGACTAGAACCAGGACTTCCTAACACCAGATTCATGCTTTCCCCACCAGCCCCGGGCTACAAGACCTGGAGAGAAGAATAAAAATCCACTCTTACCTGACTTTGACTAATTAGACTTTGTAACAAAGTAATTATCAACACAATTTCAGTATAGGATCTCTTGAGACTGTTCACAGATGCAATATTTGTGAAGAGACATTTTATTTAATTACATTTGACAGGAGATGGTCTCGACTTGGAAATGCTCAGGAAATAAACTTTTTGATGTGATTTCCCACTGGAGAGTATATACGTAATAAAGTCATTGACTTCAGCTAGCACTAATCAGTATTAATGGCTTCAATCATTGCCATCAATAGCTATCATGGAGAATCACAAAATGTATCTGCCTTCCCACAGTGGAGGCATAAAGGGATATGGGTCCTCGTGTAGGAAGAGGACCGGGAGCTGCACCAATGGCTGTTTCCTCCTCGATGACCTTCCCATTAATGAATGTGTCCCCCTTGGATACTGCCCTCCACTCACCAGCCGTCCATTACTTCTTCAGAAGTATTGATCTATATGCAACGCTTAAGGTTTCAAACAAGACTTAAATGCAGTTTTTGAAGGTATCTCAAGGTGGGCCTTGGTAAATGGTAACTTTTGAAAGGTTTCCTGAAGCCGTAACAACAGGAGGAGCACAGCATGCTGCCTTTCCCTGTCAAAGGACATGTGCCTTATTATCTCAAAAATAATATCCCAAAGCACCTCACAAGTCTGGGAGAAGAATTTCAAAACAGTAAGCAATTTTCAGCCCCAAACTGCACAAATTAAAGCATTTCTCTCCGTTCTGAACTTATTCACTCTCAGTACAGATATGTTAAATGAACGGACATAAGAAGTAAAACAAAAATTAAATTAAATTTGCCTTTTCCCTTCAGGGAACACTACCCATAAATAAAATGCCGTGAACCCAACTGTTTCCCTTTAGAACATGTGAGAAAACACTGTAATCAACTGCCCACGAAGCAAAATGATCCTGGTTGTTCTCACCAAGCGCTGCATTTCATTAGAATCATTGTGCAGGCCCTACCGATATGTTCATTGTCATATTACTCTATAGCTCCATCAACCTTGCATGCCATGGTACCAAGGAGATAAGTGTAAAACATAGCCTGGCTCCATCTGTGAAAATCTCTCATTATTTTATCATTACTTCTTACACTGCTGTTAATCCCAGGCAATTATTATTGTCCATAGTTTACAAATAAGCAAATAGAAGTGTAAAGAAGAGGAATGTCCAAAGTGTTAATGGATACTCGTAAGCCACTGACATGGTGGCAGAGCTAAGGACAGAACCCAGATGGTGCAATTCATTGTCTTTGGGTTAAAAGCCCACCTAGAAGGCTGTCACAGAACGTGATTATATCCTGTGGCTTTCCACAGCCATTAAGATTCTCAAGTCAGCAGGAGGCTGTCTCCATAGTCTAAGTTCCCAGGAACAAACCACAACCCAATTTAGGAGTATAATGAACAGCCACATTTCAGCCAATCACAGACAGCCAACTCTTCATCCCTTGCCCAAATGAGGCAGATGCAGAGCTGTAGCCAGTCAGGTGACCTTTCTATATTGCTTCCATGTTTGGCCTATAAAAGCTGGCTGTTCATACTGCTGAGTGGAGCTCTCTGAACCTCCTTGGGTTCTGACGGCTGTCCAATTCCTGAATCGTATATTGCTCAAATAAACTCTGCTAAATTTAATTAATTTAAACCTTTCCTTTTAACACGATTAATTCCAGAATTATTAAATGGCCCCCAAGACCCCATGTTTTCTGAGCCCTGCCTGCCCCTCCTGCCTCAGCCCCTCACTTCACCCCACCTGCGTGAGGTGCACAGCTCCAGCCACACACCAGGGCCGCCATCTGGCCTGCATCAGTCCCTGCTCGTCACCACTCGGTTCTGTGTCACCCACAGCTGGCCCTCCCTCAGAGGTGCCTTCCTTTACATTTTTTTTGGCTTTCCATATTATTATGCAGTTTTCCTTCACAGAACTTACCACTGTGTAAACATAGTCACACAAACACATATATACACACACATGTGTTTGTGTGACTATGTTTATACCCTCACACACATGCTTTAAATCTGTCTGTGCTATGAACCACTTAATACCCAGTGAATTGCCCAGTGCCTAGTATGCAGCAGGTGCTCAATAAATACTTCTTGTTTCTGAATGAAAGTGTTAACCTGTGCTAACACTGATGATAGGAAGGCAGAAAAAATTTTTAGCAAACTAACACAGGAACAGAAAACCAAACACTGCGCGTTCTCACTCGTAAGTGGGAGTTGGACAATGAGAACACATGGACATGGGGAGGGGAACATCACACACCAGGGCCTGCTTGAGGGTGTAGAGTGAGGAGAGGGAAAGTATTAGGACAAATATCTAATGCATGCGGGGCTTACCACCTAGATGATGGTTGATGGGTGCAGCAAACCATCATGGCACATGTATACCTACATAACAAACCTGCACATTCTGCACATGTATCCCAGAACTTAAAGTAAAATACAAATAAATAAATATTAAAAAATGGATCTTCATTTTAAAGAGCTCTTTTTAATCACTGATAATGTTTGGCTGATTTTTTCATTTAGATTTTAATTCTTCATGGCTAGATTCCACCCAAAGATGTTTCTTTTGAAACTAGGGGGAGAAGAAGAAAAAAATTAGAATCCTTTTGGTAACATTTGCATTTTGTGAAATTTGAAATGATACAGTATCCAAATGAACTTCTGACTTCATTTTGAGTTCAATCACTTCAAAGAGAAGTTCATTTATAAAACATCATATCTCTCTGGTCATTCACTGAATATTTACGATTACCAATCACTTTACTAGAAGGGAAATTAATGTAAGAAAATAACTGTGACAGGAAAAAATGTATTAAAATAAGTTTTCACAGCATCTTCCCTCCTGCTTCGTCCAACTTGCCCGGCTTCATCCCACTTCAATTTCCAAAATGCAACACACAGTGAAAGGCCTTCTGTCTTAGCCAGCTCCATTCTTGAGTCTTAAAATCTGCCTTGCTTGAACTATCTAAGAAAAGCAAAACATCTCTCAAGGGAGATCAATAGAACATCCAAGAAATCCAAGGCCACTTGGGGCTGAGTCTGAGAAGGTTAAGGA
The DNA here is from genome assembly GCF_002776525.5 of Piliocolobus tephrosceles. Classification (NCBI taxonomy): domain Eukaryota; kingdom Metazoa; phylum Chordata; class Mammalia; order Primates; family Cercopithecidae; genus Piliocolobus; species Piliocolobus tephrosceles. Next base: position 5,192,884 of record NC_045440.1, on the reverse strand, counting down.
AGTTTTGACACAAAGGGAGACAGAAACTGAAGGCATTTGCCAGTCTGTGCTGAACAGGGCTGGGGGAAGAGACAAGAAAAGATTTTAAAGTTTTGTTCCTATTTATGAATTGGACACATTTAGCCTTTTTAAAGAGACCAAGTAAATATTTAAAGTTACTGAGAATTCTATCCGGATTTTGAACATGAGTGTCTAAGGAACCAGCAGAGGCAAGAGAATCATAAATTCAAATTCCACAAGCTAAATAAGATATAGGGAACCAAACAAAGAAATTCACCTAAAATAATGTAAGTGAAAATAACTAGCAATTAGATAATCTGATCTCCAAAATGTTCCAACTCATTTAAATATTAACAGTCACTGATTTGAGCAATGTTCCGTGAATACTCTGTGTTCTGAGAGCGGGAACGGGAGAGCAGAAGAAGAAAGGCAAGATCAAAAAGAGGCTGCACTATAACAGCTCACCATACTTGCTGGGCACAGCAGCTCATGCCTGTAATCCCAGCACTTCGGGAGGCCAAGGCAGGAGGATCACCTGAGGTCAGGAGTTCAAGACCAGCCTGGTCAACATGGTGAAACCCCTATCTCTAATAAAAAATACAAAAATTAGTTGGGTGTGGTGGCAGGCACCTGTAATCCCAGCTACTCAGGAGGCTGAGGCAGGAATCACTTGAACCCAGGAGGTGGAGATTGCACTAAGCTGATATTGCACCATTGCATTCCAGCCTGAGAGACAGAGCAAGACTCCATCAGAAGAGAAGAGAAAAGAGAAGAGAAAAGAGAAGGGAAGGAAAGATCTCACCATACTCTCAGGGTAAACATCCTAAATTACCAAACGACTCTCAAAATTTATCATATAGGTTATCATTATCCACGTTCACCAAAAGAACTGATAAATATAAATTAGACTTGTTGGGAAAGTTTTCTCAAAGAGATTATAACTTGAAAAACAGATAAGATTTAAGTAGGGGTAAGGAAGTGGTGACAAGGCAGGTGGGGAAACTATATGAAGGGAGGCTCTGATGAATGCACTTCATCTGTCTGGCATCCACAAAAACTCCTGCAGAACAAGAGGAGGAAATGCAGTATGATTCCACATTTAGGGGTCTCTCACCTCGAGAGCTCTTGAGTCTGGCTTTCACTACTGATGGTTTTGAGCAGGGGAGCCCCAAAATGAAAGACGAGTTTGGTAATTTATGGAGATTGGATGGAATCTCAAATTCCGAGAGTCCAGTGTGCGGCCCAGCAGAGCGCTGCGAGGTGCTTCTGGGGTCACAAAATTAAGCTACATTGTCTTGTGTTATGTGCACATGGTGACTCGTTGCACAGACGTTTGCATTCGTCTTGGGATGCGACAACTCTGTGTCTATCCCTGTTGGGCCAGGACAGCCCACGCTACACTTGTCCCAGTATAATTGTCAACAAGGCCCCTTTCACTCTCATAATTGTCCAGTTTGGGTGACATATTATATGGTCACCTAAGATATGTGATTTTGAATAGTGACACACAAAGCCATTTTTCAATGTTATTAAACTATAATATTTATAAACAAAAGGTAGCACATTTGAGGAGAGGACTGAGGAGCCTAACTCAGTATTTTAGTGAGAGCTCTTGCGGCCACTAAAATGTCAGGCAACAAAGTAAAGCCTCCATTGCACAGGTATCTACAGAGAGCCACGTTTTGGAAAATACTTGATTATATTATCAGTTCATTATCAACAACCTTTTGAGCTGGCGGTGGTGTTCAATGGCTGAAATCTCTTGTATTTCAAATATCAATCATTGTTCACTCAGCTTCTGATGAAAAACTATGCCTGTTGGATGGTCTGCAGGATTGCTTGTTTATCCCTCAGTGTTACAATGCGTGCTAGCTCATTCATGCTTTGGGCCCAGACTTTAAGAACTGCCTGAACTGCAGTTGAAATAGGACTCACTCCCGCTCCCATAGTTAAAGCAAATCTTCACTTAACCCTGCTTCACTGAAGGCACGTGTACCATGAAGCTTCATTGCTCTCCCTGAATTCTTTTCCACTGGAAACCGTGGAAGGGAAGAGCACATTTATTATGGTGCTTTGCCCTGACTAAGAAGTTAGAAAAAATACAAGCATCCTTGGAGCAGAGGACTCAGTGGTAGTGAGACCACCACTTTAGGGTGCTTCTGCCAAAGTTAAGAGGTGAGGCTCCCGGCACAGGGCAGTGGCAGGAGACGGAGGGCACATCTGAGAAGTGCAGTTCCAGGGCCCCAGAAAGATACTTCACACATCTGGCCACTTGTAGTCTGGAATTTTTGACAGAGTCCAAGTCCGAATCTACAGTTCTTTGCGACATATCTGTGATGTTTACAAAGCAATTTACTCTAAACTATGGAGACTCAAATCCAAAATGATTCCTATTTTGTCCCCCAGTTTTCTTGATTTGTCTCTACAGAACAGATAAGAATGTTATCAAAACAAAGAAGTGGCATTGCTCTTTCATCAACAAACTTCCCTGAAGATTTAAATCCAAGGAAGAGGATGTAAACTTTTTCTTTTTTTTTTTTTTTTTTTTTTTTTTTTTTGTGAGATGGAATCTCGTTCTGTCACCAGGCTGGAGTGCAGTGGTGCGATCTCAGCTCACTGCAACCTCCACCTCCTGGGTTCAAGTGAGTCTCCTGCCTCAGCCCCCCCAGTAGCTGGGACTACAGGCATGCGCCAAAGCACCCAGCTAATTTTTGTATCTTTAGCAGAGACAGGGTTTCACTATATTTGCCAGGATGGTCTTGATCTCTTGACCTCGTAATCCACCCGCCTCGGCCTCCCAAAGCGCTGGGATTACAGGCGTGAGCCACCCCGCCCAGCCAGAAGATGTAAACTTTTAAATACAAGGTGAGAAAAATGATGTGGTGGGTTCCTGTTTTACAACAACATGTAATCAAATGCTTAGCTTGGTTCCCTGCCTAAAAGTCTCTTTGCAGATATCAAGGTACGCTGTATCATTTGTGCCCAATAATTTCCTCCAAAAAATATCCCTTGTTTTTTACTGAGGAAAAAGAACATCTTTGTTGTTAGAAAAGGGCATAAGGCCAAGAGCGGTGACTCACGCCTGTAACCCCAGCACTTTGGGAAGCTGAGGTGGGCAGATCACCTGAGGTCAGGAGTTTGAGACCAGCCTGGCCAAAATAGTGAAACTCCATCTCTACTAAAAATACGAAAATTAGCCAGGCATGGTGGCGGGCACCTGTAATCCCAGCTACTCTGGAGGCTGAGGCAGGAGAATCACTTGAATCCAAGAGTTGGAGGTTGCAGTGAGCCGAGATCGCACCATTGCACTCCAGCCTGGTGACAGAGCAAGACTGCATCTCAAAATAAATAAATAAATAAATAAATAAATAAATAAATAAATAAATAAATAAATAAATAATAAAATAAAAGGCATAAAATATTGATGAACTCATGAAGCTGCTTCTACAAGTAATCAATTTGTGTATTTCCCAATTTCAGGTAGGCTTAACAAGTTTCTAAAACATTCTTCTGACCAAAATTTTCAGAGGAACTTTGCAAACAAACCCATCAAAATAACCCAATTGGCATTAGTTGCCACTGACCAAACAAAATGTGACATTCACAGAGTCCTGAAATTCCCATGCTGTAGAAGCCACCAACGAGCTCTGAAATTTGACAGAAAATAAATGCTGGAGTCGTAAAGCAAGTGATATAATCATTCAAGACAAATGAGGGAGTCTTTCTTTTTTAATAAGAGGGGGTCTCACTGTGTCACCCAGGCTGGAGGACAGTGGCACAATCACAGCTCACTGCAGCCTCAACCTCCCAGGCTCAAGTGATCCTCCCACCTCAGCCCCCCAGATAGCTGGGACTATAGGCATGCACCACCACACCTAGCTAATTTTCAAATTTTTTTGTAGAGTCTGGGTTTTTCCATGTTGCCCAGGCTGGAAGCAAGTCATTTCAACTTTTTAAAAAATAAAAACAAAAAAAAAAAAAAAAAAAAAAAAAAAAAAGCTTCTTCCATGCTGTTTTCTGGTGATTAAATCAACATTATTTTGTATGTGTGTCCAGACACACACACACACACACACACACACACAGACACACACACACACAGTCTGCTTCATCTCCCTAACTTACTCAAAGTGATAAAACAGGTTCCAGCCAGAAACATCACTGATGGAAACTATGTGACTTTTATTTTAACTCATGCGTCTATTAAAACTAGGCAGGGTTCAGTCATTGAAATCAGAGGTGGTATTCAGATCACACCCATGGACACATACTTAACTGTAGAAGAGAACACAAGTGAATCGAATCTTACAGCAACAGAGAAGTTCTCCTCGTCGTCACCATGATTTCATCAGCTTCTCTTTAGTCTCTCCTGCACATTTCCTTCAGTCTGAGCAATTCATGCTGAACCTCCTGATCTTCCAACCAAGATTTGGGCTGCAAATTCCTCCCCAGCAGAGCTGGAGAAGCTGAGCTCAGTGCCATCAGCCCACCACTGGGACTCTGTGCTGCAATGGTGACAAACGGAGTGCAGAGGCCGGAGGAAGCTGAAGACTCCTGGCAGAGCCCTGGGGGTGCCATCACACAGCCTCCCAGGGCACAGCGACAGGAATCCAGAGAGACGGCCCAGCTCAAGTCTCACAGAAAGCCCACAGTCTGACTAAAATTAGAACATGGCTCTCGGCAAGGCCCTCCTCATCCACAGCACCAGAGCCACTGAAATATTCAGGAAGACTAACAAGCAGGTGCCCTGGGGAGTTAATAACAGGGACGGAAAGGCTCTCGCCAGCTCTATAGCCAACACAGAGCCAGGTGGAATTATCAGTAATTAAAAGCCTTACTCAGTAGAAGCCTTTATAAAATGAATTGTCGAATTCCATCAGCATTAAAGAATAGGCATTCAACTTTCAAAACTACGTAAGAATTTTTTAAAGCCAGAATTAAACACACTTGAGTACATTTTGCTTTTTTGTTTGTTCATTCACACACATCTATCTGATGCCTACTGTGTGCCTAAGCCCTGCATATGCAGAAAACTAATAGGCCAGGAGAAGGAACGTTTCCTGGGTTGCCACAGCCATGTCTGGATCACTCTCGATAACTAGCCCACAATAACTGCTGGGACTTGGAGGAAAAACTCATTTTGAATAGTGCCGCCTTCACGAAGACCTGCTGGAAGCACGAGGGGTGAGAGGATGCCCTGAAGTTGCTCCTGGAGGAGGGAGGGTGGCCTGTCTAGGTCTCTGTCCCTGGGTCTCAGGACACAGCGCTAATACCTAAGAATGAAGGTGATCCAAGATTTGGCATTGATTGTGAGCACCTCCATGCCAGCAAGCAGGATATGTATGGCCCCTACATTAGCCCCAAAGCAGTGAAGAAAGGCATTGGCCAGGATGCAGCTCTCAGTGCCTTTTCTGTCACAGGGTGAATCCAGCCCAGCAAAGCTCAACCCAGTTGTCAACTGAAATGATGGGGAAGAGCTGGGATCCCCAAGACTCCATGAGGGCAGAGCTCATGGCTTAACCTATCTTTCCCTCCACCGGGTGAGGCAAAAAGCAAACGCATGAAATCATTATTGACACATGCAGGAAACTAGGTATTTCATCAGGTAACATTTATATTAACTAATAAGCAATAAAAACTTCAGCATAAATGGCCAGGCGCGGTGGCTCATGCCTGTAATCCCAGCACTTTGGGAGGCCAAGGCAGGTGGATCACAAGGTCAGGAGATCTAGACCATCCTGGCTAACACAGTGAAACCCTGTCTCTACTAAAAACACAAAAAAATTTAGCCAGACGTGGTGGTGGGTGCCTGTAGTCCCAGCTACTCGGGAGGCCAAGGTGGGAGAATGGCATGAACCTGGGAAGTGGAGCTTGCAGTGAACCAAGATCGAGCCACTGCACTCAAGCCTGAGCTACAGAGCAACACTCCATCTCAAAAAAAAAAAAAAAAAAAAAGATACTGGCAACGTGGGTTCCTGAGCAAGATGGCCGAATAGGAACACCTCCGGCCTCCAGCTACCAGCGTGAGTGACACAGAAGATGGGTGATTTCTGCATTTTCAACTGAGGTACCAGGTTCATCTCACTGGTGAGTGCTGGACCATCAGTGCTGGTCAGCTGGTGCAGCCCGACCAGCAAGAGCTGAAGCAAGGTGAGGCATCACCTCACCTGGGAAGCACAACGGGAAGGGAATCCCTTTTCCTAACCAAAGGAAACTGAGACACACAACACCTGGAAAGTTGGGTAACTCCCACCCTAATACTGCACTTTACCAAGGGTCTTAGCAAATGGCACACCAGGAGATTATATCCCACACCTGACCCAGAGGATCCCATGCCCACGGAGCCTCCCTCATTGCTAGCACAGCAGTCTGAGATGTAAATACAAGGCGGTAGTGAGGCTGGGGGAGGGTCGCCTGCCATTGCTGCGGCTTAAATAGGTAAACAAAGACTCTGGGAAGCTCCAACTGCGTGGAGCTCACCACAGCTCAAGGAGGCCTGCCTGCCTCTGTAGACTCCACCACTGGGGAGAGGGCATAGCTAAACAAAAAGCAGCAGAAACCTCTGCAGATGTTAATGACCCTGTCTGACAGCTGTGAAGAGAGCAGTGGATCTCCCAACACAGAGGTTGAGATCTGAGAATTGACAGACTGCATGCTCAAGTGGGTCCCTGACCCCTGAGTAACCTAACTGGAAAACATCCCCCACTAGGTGCAGACTGATACCTCACACCTCACACGGCTGCGCACACCTCTGAGATGAAGTCTCCAGAGCAAGAATCAGACAGCAACACTCGCTATTCAGCAATATTCTATCTTCTGCAGCCTCTGCTGCTGATACTCAGGCAAACAGGGTCTGGAGTGGACCTCAAGCAAACTCCAACAGACCTGCAGCTGAGGATCCTGACTGTTAGCAGGAAAATTAATGAGCAGAAAGGGCACCCACACCAAAACTCCATCAGTACATCACCATCATCAAAGACCAAAGGCAGATAAAACCACAAAGATGGGGAAAAAGCAGGGCAGAAAAGCTGGAAATTCAAAAAATCAGAGTGCATCTCCCCCTCCAAAGGAATGCAGCTCATAGCCAGCAACGGATCAAAGCTAGATGGAGAATGACTTTGACAAGTGGAGAAAAGTCTTCCGTTGATCAAACTTCTCAGAGCTAAAGGAGGAACTATGTACCCAGCACAAAGAAACTAAAAATCTTGAAAAAAGAATGGAAGAATAGATAACTAGAATATTCAATGCAGAGAAGGCCATAAACAAACTGACAGAGATTAAAAACATGACACAAGAATTACGTGACAAATGCACAAGCTTCAGTAACCAACTCGATCAACTGGAAGAAAGAGTGTCAACGATTGAAGCTCAAATGAATGAAATGAAGCGAGAAGACAAGTCTTGAGAAAAAAGAGGAAGAAGAAATGAACAAAGCCTCCAAGAAATATGGGATTATGTGAAAAGACCAAATCTACATCTGATAGGTGGGCCTGAAAGTGAGGGGGAAAATGGAACCAAGTTGGAAAACACTCTGCAGGATATCATCCAGGAGAACTTCCCCAACCTAGTAAAGTAGGACAACATTCAAATTCAGGAAACACAGAGAATGCCACAAAGATATTCCTCAAGAAGAGCACCTCCAAGACACATAATTGTCAGATTCACCAAAGTTGAAATGAAGGAAAAAATGTTAAGGGCAGCCAGAGAGAAAGGTCGGGTTACCCACAAAGGGAAGCCCATCAGACTAACAGCAGATCTCTCGGCAGAAACTCTACAAGCCAGAAGACAGTGGGGGCCAATATTCAACATTATTAAAGAATTTTCAACCCAGAATTTCATATCCAGCCAAACTAAGTTTCATCAGTGAAGGAGAAATAAAATCCTTTACATACAAGCAAATGCTTAGAGATTTTGTCACCACCAGGCCGGCCCTACAAGAGACCCTGAAGGAAGCCCTAAACATGGAAAGGAACAACTGGTACCAGCCATTGCAAAAACATGCCAAAATTTATAGACCATCGATGCTAGGAAGAAACTGCATCAACTAACGAGCAAAATAACCAGCTAATATCACAATGACAGGATCAAGTTCACACATAACAATATTAAATTTAAATGTAAATGGACTAAATGGTCCAATTAAAAGACACAGACTGGCAAATTGGATAAAGAGTCAAGACCCATCAGTTTGCTGTATTCAGGAGACCCATCTCATATGCAGAGACACATATAGGCTAAAAATAAAGGGATGGAGGAAGATCTACCAAGCAAATGGAAAACGAAAAAATGCAGGGGTTGCAATCCTAGTCTCTGATAAAACAGACTTTAAACCATCAAAGATCAAAAGAGACAAAGAAGGCCATTACATAATGGTAAAGGGATCAATTCAACAGGAAGAGCTAACTATCCTAAATATATATGCACCCAATACAGGAGCACCCAGATTTACAAAGCAAGTCCTTAGAGACTTACAAAGAGACTTAGACTCACATACAATAATAATGGGAGACTGCAACACCCCACTGTCAACATTAGACAGATCAAGACAGAAAGTTAAACAAGGATATCCAGGAATTGAACTCAACTATGCACCAAGTGGACCTAATAGACATCTACAGAACTCTCCACCCCAAATCAACAGAATATACATTCTTCTCAGCACCACATCACACTTATTCAAAAATTGACCACATAATTGGAAGTAAAGCACTCCTCAGCAAATGTACAAGAACAGAAATTATAACAAACTGTCTCTCTGACCACAGTGCAATCAAACTAGAACTCAGGACTAAGAAACTCAATCAAAACTGCTCAACTACATGGAAACTGAATAACCTGCTCCTGAATGACTACTGGGTGCATAACGAAATGAAGGCAGAAATAAAGATGTTCTTTGAAACCAATGAGAACAAAGATACAACATACCAGAATCTCTGGGACACATTTAAAGTAGTGTGTAGAGGGAAATTTATAACACTAAATGCCCACAAGAGAAAGCTGGAAAGATCTAAAATTGACACCCAAACATCACAATTAAAAGAACTAGAGAAGCAAGAGCAAACACATTCAAAAGCTAGCAGAAGGCAAGAAATAACTAAGATCAGAGCAGAACTGAAGGAGATAGAGACACAAAAAGCCCTCCAAAAAAATCAATGAATCCAGGAGCTGGTTTTTGAAAAGATCAACAAAATTGATAGACCACTAGCAAGACTAATAAAGAAGAAAAGAGAAAAGACTCAAATAGACGCAATAAAAAATGATAAAGGGGATATCATCACTGCCTACAGAAAGGCAAACTACTATCAGAAAATACTATAAACACCTCTATGCAAATAAACTAGAAAACCTAGAAGAAATGGATAATTTCCTGGACATTTACACTCTCCCAAGACTAAACCAGGAAGAAGTTGAATCCCTGAATAGACCAATAGCAGGCTCTGAAATTGAGGCAATAATTAATAGCCTACCAACCAAAAAAAGTCCAGGACCAGATGGATTCACAGCCGAATTCTACCAGAGGTACAAGGAGGAGCTGGTACCATTTCTTCTGAAACTATTCCAATCAATAGAAAAAGAGGAAATCCTTCCTTACTCATTTTACGAGGCCAACATCATCCTGATACCAAAGCCTGGCAGAGACACAACAAAAAAAGAGAATTTTAGACCAATCTCCCTGATGAACATCGATGCAAAAATCCTCAATAAAATACTGGCAAACTGAATCCAGCAGCACATCAAAAAGCTTATCCACCATGATCAAGTGGGCTTCATCCTGGGATGCAAGGCTGGTTCAACATATGCAAATCAATAAACGTAATCCAGCATATAAACAGAAGCAAAGACAAAAACCACATGATTATCTCAATAGATGCAGAAAAGGCTTTTGACAAAATTCAACAGCCCTTCATGCTAAAAACTCTCAATAAATTCAGTATTGTTGGAACATATCTCAAAATAATCAGAGCTATTTATGGCAAAACAGCCAATATCATACTGAATGGGCAAAAACTGGAAGCATTCCCCTTGAAAACTGGCACAAGACAGGGATGCCCTCTCTCACCACTCCTATTCAACAGTGTTGGAAGTTCTGGCTAGGGCAATCAGGCAAGAGAAAGAAATAAAGGGTATTCAGTTAGGAAAAGAAGAAGTCAAATTGTCCCTGTTTGCAGATGACATGATTGTATATTTAGAAAATCCCATCATCTCAGCCCAAAATCTCCTTAAGCTGATAAGCAAATTCAGCAAAGTCTCAGGATACAAAATCAATGTGCAAAAATCACAAGCAGTCTTATACACCAGTAACAGACAAACAGAGAGCCAAATCATGAATGAACTCCCATTCAGAATAGCTTCAAAGAGATTAAAATACCTAGGAATCCAACGTACAAGGGATGTAAAGGACCTCTTGAAGGAGAACTACAAACCACTGCCCAGTGAAATAAAAGAGGACACAAACAAATGGAAGAACATACCATGCTCATGGATAGGAAGAATCAATATTGTGAAAATGGCCATAGTGCCCAAGGTTATTTATAGATTCAATGCCATCCCCATCAAGCTACCAATGAGTTTCTTCACAGAATTGGAAAAAACTGCTTTAAAGTTCATATAGAACCAAAAAAGAGCCCACATTGCCAAGACAATCCTAAGTCGAAAGAACAAATCTGGAGGCATCACGCTACCTGACTTCAAACCATACCACAAGGCTACAGTAACCAAAACAGCATGGTACTGGTACCAAAACAGAGATATAGACCAATGGAACAGAACAGAGTCCTCAGAAATAATACCACACATCTACAGCCATCTGATCTTTGACAAACCTGACAAAAACAACAAATGGGGAAAGGATTCCCTATTTAATAAGTGGTGCTGGGAAAATTGGCTAGCCATAAGTAGAAAGCTGAAACTGGATCCTTTCCTTACTCCTTATACGAAAATTAATTCAAGATGGATTAAAGACTTAAATGTTAGACCTAATACCATAAAAACCCTAGAAGAAAACCTAGATAATACCAGTCAGGACATAGGCATGGGCAAGGACTTCATGTCTAAAACACCAAAAGCAATGGCAACAAAAGCCAAAACTGACAAATGGGATCTAATTAAACTAAAGAGCTTCTGCACAGCAAAAGAAACTACCATCAGAGTGAACAGGCAACCTACAGCATGGGAGAAAATGTTTGCAACCTACTCATCAGACAAAGGGCTAATATCCAGAACCTACAAAGAACTCAAACAAATTTGCAAGAAAAAAACAACCCCATCAAAAAGTGGGCAAAGGATATGAACAGACCCTTCTCAAAAGAAGACATTCATACAGCCGACAGACACATGAAAAAATGCTCATCATCACTGGCCATCAGAGAAATGCAAATCAAAACCACAATGAGATACCGTCTCACACCAGTTAGAATGGCAATCATTAAAAAGTCAGGAAACAGGTGCTGGAGAGGATGTGGAGAAATAGGAACACTTTTACACTGTTGGTGGGATTGTGAACTAGTTCAACTATTGTGGAAAACAGTACGGCAATTCCTCAAGGATCTAGAACTAGAAATACCATATGACCCAGCCATCCCATTACTGGGTATATACTCAAAGGATTATAAATCGTGCTGCTATAAAGACACATGCACACATATGTTTATTGTGGCACTATTCACAATAGGAAAGACTTGGAATCAACCCAAATGTCCATCAGTGACAGACTGGATTAAGAAAATGTGGCACATATACACCACGGAATACTATGCAGCCATAAAAAAGGATGAGTTCATGTCCTTTGTAGGGACATGGATGCAGCTGGAAATCATCATTCTCAGCAAACTATCACAAGAACAGAAAACCAAACAACGCATGTTGTCACTCATAGGTGAGAATTGAACAATGAGATCACTTGGACTCGGGAAGGGGAACATCACACACTGAGGTCTATTGTGGGGAGGGGGGAGGGGGGAGGGGGGAGGGATGGCATTGGGAGTTTTATCTGCTGTTAATGACAAGTTGATGGGTGCAGCACACCAGCATGGCACATGTATACACATATGTAACAAACCTGTACGTTGTGCACATGTACCCTAGAACTTAAAGTATAAAAAATAATAATAATTTCAGCATTCATTAAGCACAGCAAACTTCAGCATGTCCTGCTCTGTGTGAACAATGAATGGAGAAGGTAAGACAGTGGTGTTCTGTTTTTCTCTTTCGCATCCTTATACCCTCACGAGGACAGAAGTTTCACTTCACCAAAAGGAAGGAAGCAAAGTGGTTTCGCAGAGTTCAAGCAGACAGCTCAGCCGTATCTTAGTGTCATGCATTCTGCATGAGCTGATTCTACTCTCAGCCTCTAAAACAGTAGGGAGATGATAACCTGCAACATGGCTAATGTAGAAGTCACCCTGATGTGGTGGGTAAGAACGCATGTCTTCTTACTTTAAAATTTAGTCCCATTATTTAGCCCCCATACACAGCTCAGACAGCATTACTGACGAATACATCCACCTTGTGCTCCTCTTCACAAGGTGCTGCATGTACCTAATAATGCTTTTTTCCCTCCTGGGCTCTGGGGGTGCCACAAAGGCTGGAGATAGACAGTAAATGAAGGAATAACAATGTTCTAAAAATCTAGAACTTCCACTGCTTTCATTTCTGCATGAGTGTGGAAAGGCCTCCTCCTAGGGGAAATAATGCTGTGTAGATTCCATAATACTTGCCAGTACGTAGGCCTCCCATTTGTAGAACGCTGTGGCTAAGCCACCATTAGTCACAAAAGTAGACAATCTTCTTAAAACAAGGCAGACAGGGTCGCAAACACAGGGCTTCATGGCAAAACTTCTCTAGTAACTAAGCTAAGTTGGTCTTTTTGGAAAGGAGAGCTGCATCTTGGCTTAAGCACATGTTTATTGAGCCCCAAAATATTTTCAGGTATGGTGCTAGGGGCTGTAGATTCAGAGCAGTATGCTATAGAAGTTGTATCTTCCAGTGGTAGAAACAGATGCTAAACCAGTAACACTGCTGAACATGAGTGAAGAGATTTTTGTAAGATCCCAGACAGCACAGATGATGGGTACCCAACCTACAGCCTGCGGTTCGGGGATTTTTCCCAAAACTCCATGCCCTAAAGGGGTCTGGAGGTGTTAAAACAATAATAGTGAGGCTGCTCATTAGCCATTAGCTAGTATGTGTCTTCCCTGTGAGTTCCTTCATGGAGCCATTCACGTGCAGATGTAACCCTACTGCCTGGCACACAGAGATTGCTTGCTCCGTGTTAGTATCTGTTGATTGAATTCATGAAAGCAGAAATCATGGGATCTATTCTTGACCAATTAACTTCTTTGTCAATTTTCCTTTTTGAATTAAATATAGTATCCAGTAATATAAAGTGTCTTCAAAGGAGTCTGTTTCTCTCTTTTACAAGTTACTGTCAGCTTCTTGAGGGCAGGAGTGTGTCTTATTTATCTGTGTATCTCCAGCAGGTAGACCAGAACCTTGACATTACAGATGCCCAGGAGCACCTACGATGTTAAACTGTGTTAAAATGAACTAAGAGCGGGCAGTCTCTCTAAAGATGCTTCATTTTAACTACTTAAATAGGAGATTATTTTAATAACAAAAGCTAAGGATAATATATATCATATGTATATTATGCATAATATACAATATATAACAGTATATAATACATCATATATATAACAGTGTAACATTTGTTATATATGAAATGTATAACTCAATATAAGCTAACACATATTGTGTAATTTTGTATTTATTATATAAATTCGCCACGAGATCCCATTACAGAAGGAGCCTTCCTTGGCATAATGGGAGCGATAGATCACTAGACTTGTAAGAAAGCAAAGGGACAGGGGTGTGGCAAAGGCAGGGGAAGAACTCCTTGAAGATCCTGGAACACCATACATGAGGAGAGCAGCCTGTCTTCCACTCTTTCTTGCTTACTTTGTGGAACGTGACCGAGGCTTCCTCTTCAGAAGGCAGCGTGCAAGTCCAGATAAATTTGCCTAGGAACCTGCTTAAACCTTTCCAGGTTCCCCGTAGGAAGAAACCCTGGATCTCAACGGCAGGAAAATGGTCTCCTTTGAAATGTCAAGAATTCACCAGTAAAACTAATGCCCTCTTCTACTCTGACTGCACCACTGAGAAAGGACAGTGAATGTGGCTGCAGCCATAATCGACACATACATTTTCTGAAATAATGCAAGTTTTTTGCTCAAGTTATTCAAGTGGTACACGGGACTTCACATCTGACCTGGCAACCTCTCCAAAGAAGTAAGTACTTTTTCCTTAGGGGTAGGATCAAGCTCGCCATGCGTAAAATGAATTGAGGTCTTTGCAGAAAGGTGCTGTGCAAATAACTCGTATTACCATGTTCCCATCTTGATACAGATCTCATTTCAATCATGGTATCAGGAACAAAAGTAATGTGTTCAGTTATTGTGGGTTTCAACTGGCTTTTTCAGGAGCTTCAAATTCAATTACATTCTGAGACGAACATGAAATCCATTGAACAGCTGGATGAACGGTGATCTTATTTACGCAATTCTCTTTAAATTCCAGACTTTCATAAGACAATCAAATGCCTCTTGTGGGGTTTCACATTACAGTGAACTTTGCAAGGAGAAAACAGAATTATTTTAAGCATACTCCCTAAAAGGATTTCGTACATATGTACATACATACGAATATCTGTGTGTGAATGTATCATATTAACAAAACCTAAATTATTTGTTCAACAATGCAACCATCATTGTCTACAATCCCATACACACTAACTCGCTTATAGAAAGTGTATCTTGGGGGTTCAATGTCTCAGATTATATAGCTATTACCTACCAGAGATGGACTTACCTTAAATTGGCTAAGACTTTCTTAGCTTCTTTTTTATTTAAACTTTACTAAAACAGCTGGGTGCAGTGGCTCATGCCTACAATCCCAGCACTTTGGGAGGCTGAGGTGCAAGGATTGCGTGAGTGTGAGACCAGTCTGGGCAACATGACAAGACCCTGTTTCTACAAAAAATTAAAACATTAGCTGGGCATGATGGCTTGCATCTGTGGTCCCAGCTACTCAGGAGGCTGAGGCGGGATGATCCCTTAAAGCCCAGGAGTTCAAGGCTGCAGTGAGCTATGATTATGCTACTGCACTCTAGCCTGGGCAACAGAGCTAGATCCTGTCTCAAAGAAATTAATAAACTTTAATACCAAAACAAATATTTTCTCATCATTATAAGACTTAATTTTGCAAATTACCTAATATTCTATCCTAGTCTTTAATCTGTAGGTAAATATGTGTGCATACATGCCCATAAAATTAGGGTTATATTAGACTGAATAGCAATAGTTTATTTTCCATGGCAGAACCCAAATGTGAGGCTCCCATGGGCTGTAGAAGTATGAGGGTGGACAGCTTATAACATCCTGGAGAGATTCTGTGGTTTGTGGGGTCAAGGTATAAGACAAGGGCTTAACAGAATAAAGCCTTGGAATTGAAACTGAAGACATCAAGAAAACAGCAAGGAATGAAGCAAAAAACAAAAAAAAAACAAAAAAAGTGAGATAATGTTGTCTAAGAAAATAAGGTGATGAACAAGGATCTGTTATATTCTGTTCCTTTACTGTATGGCGGGTGAAGAGTTTTATACTCCTTGAGATAGAGTTTCAAAACATAGGAACTGATTATTAAGTGGCTGACTGGTTTTAACCTAATACACTAGGTTGTAATGATCACTAGGAAGCAACGTGGTTTCATGAAAAAAGCAGGTGAAACCAGAATCATGTGTCTGCTTTTCATGATAGGAAAGATGGAGCATTTCATCAGCACAGCAGAGCTGGGCTTCAGCAGTGTGTGGCTGAGTGTCTCTTGACATCACTGTGTCTAAGATAGAAAGTACTGAACCAAATGGAAGAGGAATTGGGGGAGTCCCGGGGGTTTAGTCATGACCCCCCCCCAAAAATGTCAGCACAGGGAGTGAAACCCTGAAGGGCAGTTTCAAGTGGCATGCCACCTGAGTAAGCTTTCCTTCCCATCCTATGCACAATTTTACCATCCGTTTTCATAAGGACAGAACACACTTGCATCTCATTGTGGAGACATAAGTTGGGAGGAGCAGCACACGCAATGGTTAGCTCATTCAGTCCTCACGAAGCCCCTGGTAAGTGGCAGAGGCAAAAGAAGAAAAAACAAGAGTCAATGGAGATAAATGAAAGT
Organism: Piliocolobus tephrosceles; assembly: GCF_002776525.5. Classification (NCBI taxonomy): domain Eukaryota; kingdom Metazoa; phylum Chordata; class Mammalia; order Primates; family Cercopithecidae; genus Piliocolobus; species Piliocolobus tephrosceles. The sequence goes on along the minus strand of NC_045440.1, from coordinate 5,176,660 downwards.
CTAACAACCAAGATGTTGCTATGTCTCATCTGACTTAGCAATCCAGGATCTTGGAATAGACAATTTAAGGGTAGCTTATTATTTATAGTAATAGCTACTGCACTGCTGTCGGGATGAAAATGGCATCAGAATGCATAACGACAATAGCTCCCTACTTAAAAATTTAAAACCCACATCATTTCAGGTGACACAAACAGAAGTACAGGAGCCAGAACAGGGACTGATGACGGTAGCCAGGTGTTTCTGGCCAGTCGAGATCCTGAGTGCATTGTTTCCCATCCTGGCATCATAATTTAAGTGGGGCTTTGACCAAGTTGAGGCAGTCAAGAAGCATGAGGGCCAAAGTCAGGAGAGCACAGAGCCATGTCTGTAACGAGCAGTGGACCCGCTGCAGAGATGCCCATCCCAAACACACACAAGTGATGTTACAAAACGGAGGATCGTGCATGCCTCGCAGACACAGGTTACAAAGAAGTGCATTTGGGTTTGGGAGGCCGAGGCCGGCAGATCGCTTGAGCTCAGGAGCTTCAGACCAGCCTGGGCAACATGGCAAAACCCTGTCTCTATTAAAAAACATATATATACAAAAATTAGCTGGGTGTGGTGGCATGCACCTGCAGTCCCACATTCTAGGGAGACTGGGGTGGGAGAATCACTTGAGTCTGGGAGGTGGAGATTGCAGAGAGCTGAGATCGTGCCACTGCACTCCAGTCTGGGAAACAGAGCGAGACCCTGTTTCAAAAAAATAAAAATAAAGGGTGGGCATGGAGGCTCAAGCCTGTAATCCCAACACTTTGGGAGGCCAAGGTGGGCAGATCACCTGAGGTTGGGAGTTCGAGACCAGCCTGAACAGGGAGAAACCCTATCTCTACTAAAAATACAAAATTAACCAGGCGTGGTGGTGGGCGCCTGTAATCCCAGCTACGCGGGAGGCTGAGGCAGGAGAATCGCTTGAACCTGGGAGGCGGAGGTTGTGGTGAGCCAGGATGGTGCCATTGCTCTCCAGCCTGGGCAACAAGAGGGAAACTCCATCTCAAAAAAAAAAAAAAAAAAAAGTGGATTTGGGGCTTATAATAAGGAAGAAATTTCTATTGATTAAAACACTTCAAAAGTGGAATGATCTGACTCATGAAGTAAACTATGTGGACCTGGAAAAGGAAAGGACTTCCCCTGTTTCTGTCTGGCTAGGCCTTCCTTAAGTCTAGGGAGAATTACTAACCCGCCCTCACAGCTATCAACTGCCCTCATAGCCATTCTAACTGGGATGAGATGGTATCTCATTGTGGTTTCGATTTGCATTTCCCCGATGATTAGTGATGTGGAGCATGTTTTCATGTACCTGTTGGCCATTTGTGTATTTTCTTTTGAGAAATTACTATTTAGATCTTTTGCTCATTTTTTACGGGATTGTTTGGGTTTTTGTTGTGGAGTTCAGTTCTTTGTATATTCTGGATATCAGTCCAATTTAGAAACTCTTTTGTTGTCAGTCTGCTAACAGTTTATCAGATCTCAAATACAAGTCTTCTTTTTCCAGTTTCTCCATGTTTTCCCCTAAATTATTTCCCATAAATACCATTTAAGATTATTTTGTATTTTAACTTTTCAATTTAATCTGACACATACACAAAGATTTAAGCCAAAAAATATTTCAATAAAAAGTCTGCATAACTTTATAAATATGACATGCCTAATCGCTCATAAATTACACTTTTTATATGTGTCTCAATAAAGAACTATATCCCCATCTTATAACTATGATATTTTTCTGGTTATCATAGTAAATCTACCTATCAATAGTTGTATTTGTATATTTGAAGTTATATTTCTATATATTCTAATATATAACTGAGTATATTTAAATTTAGTCCCTCTTGCCATTATTTCATGTTATTGAAAACAAATTTGCAGCATAAAAGCTAATTCATAAAGGAAATAGAGGAAGAACTATACATACCTATACATCTGAGCAGAATAATTATGATGCATTCATTCAAACATTTATTCATTCAGTAAACATCTATCAGTGCCCGTTCTAACAAGATCTGTGCTAGGGACTAAGGCTATAGAGTTTCATGCCATTTAACAAGCATACTAAATGCTTATTTTGTGCTAGAAGAGATGTTGATTTCTCTGGACACAAAGATGAAAAGGATGAAACATCTGATACAGAAGCAGTTCCTGCGAAGAGTGGAAAGTGCTGTAAGAAAAGTTCTCAAGAGCACCAAAGAGGACGGGGCACCTGAGCTCACCTGAGTCAGGCAGGAGCCTCCAAGAAGAGGAGACACTGAGCTGAAGGATCAGTACGGGACCCAGGGTGGAGGAAAAGCCACAGGGTTCTAGGCAGGGCATGCAGCAGGCACAAATGTGAACACAGACGCAGCCCTGGGGCAAGTGGTGCAGGATTGGACGGGGCAGGCAGGAATGCGGCTGAAGTGGGATGAGGTGAAATCCAAGGAAACAACCTCCTGTTGTGCTTGGATGAACGCCACTGCTCGGGTGGGACAGTTCATACACCTACAAGGCCGAAAGCTACGTGGTTATCTGAGTAAGACCTGCCGGTCCCCTCTGGGACTTACTCAGCTATGTATGTCCAGGATCTAGGGGGCATAGCTGAGATCAGTGTTGCCAGTTGGCCTCATCCTACCAATCAGGATTCTGTTGACAATATCTCAACCTAATGTTGTATGAGACAAATTAAACACATTTTGTCCCAGGCCCTGTCAGTGTGTCTAATCGGAGCTGCTGCCAGGGTGACATACTTGTGTGAAAACTTCAGTCCAACCAAGAAGGTGGAGGGACAAGGGTGAATTATGAGGAGGGATGTCCCCACACGCCTGTGCTGATATACCAGTTCACAAGGCTTAACTGTCCTCAGATCCTGAGCTGGCACTGCAGCCAGTGGCATAGCATCGGGTAGGCCGAGGCAGTTATAGCCTACACTACTCATTGCTGTGAGGACAGGGGCGGGAACTGGCCTGTCCATGCTTTAGAAAGGCTGCCAGGATCGTGGCCATGACTGCCTCAACTGCAGCACCACCCACTGCATGCACAGTCACCATCTGTGTGTATCACATTTCATGGAACTTCAAGACAGGAGTATTGGGGCCACCACACTGATGCCCTCGGCCTTGCTGTGCACAGGAATCTTGTTGCCTACTTGCAGCTCTGACGAAGCTGTCTCAAGCCAAGCTGCTTGCTTGGTCGTTCTTGGAGTCATGCCATCCTCTGTGAGGTTGGGGTTGTGCCCTGACATTGGGCAGGAGATGAAAGCAGGAGTTTCCCATGGGGCCAAACTTGGATGACATTCGGCTTTGAATGCATCTTGTCTTAAAGAGAATCCATGATGAGATTTCAAGACAGAGGTGGTGGTGGTGCCCCAAGCAGCCTTAATTCCTGTGACATTAAGGACTTCAAGGTACAGAGGCTAAGAGACATGAAGAAAGACAGCGAGAATGAGATAGAAATGAAAGAAGGAGCCAGGCCCAAATAAGTATTTCCGTTTCTGTCTGATACTTGGCTATTTTGCAATCCTCAACCAAGATGAAAACTCCCCAAATGTGGCTTTGGATCAGAATTGCTCTGTCCCTGGGATGAGAGGCCAGTAGAAACTTCGTGGCTGAGCTGCTTCTCCACCGACACTTCACTTCACTTCAAAAGGCATGCATTGTCTAATTTGCATAGTTCTGCATTTGTGATTTGAGCATAAGTTTGTGGAGATGGAAAAGAAGAGGTTCTTCCTATACCAACAGCTAAAACAGATGGCCATGGATCCAATTTGTTTAGAATAAATTACTGCGACCATAAGTGGAATAATTTACACATGTGATTTTTGTAAATCCTTCAGCTAAATCAGCTAGTCTCAGTAACACTACTTGGATAATGACTCTCCTTAGAGAATATTATTTATTGGATGCCAGGTAAACAAATTAGCGAATGCAACTGAGCAGTGATTTTGAGTGTATAGGTGATGATATAAGGAATCTACATAATATAAAATTGTAATAATTTACAAACAAAAAAAATTATCATCTTATATTATCTAAGATCCCACACATGATAAGGTACTATATTATTTTATTACCACTAAAAAAGACCTAGCTATGGTTTAGAACTCTTACATTATAACACAGACCTCATTCCCATCAAAAACTCTCTGTAGGAGAGTCACAAGTTTTGTCTCCAGCAATTTTTCAAGCTGTTGAGACCCTTTCTTCAAGTTTTGATGCTCACACTTTTAAAATTTTACTAGAATGTGTCAAGGGACAATTCCCAAACAAGAAAACCATTTAAAATGCCAATTGTGATAGTTAATTTGGGCTGTCAACCGGACTGTATACCCAGACAGCTGGTAAGGCATTCTTTCTGGGTATGTCTGGGAAGGTGTTCCCAAAAAATGAAAAGAAATGGTATTTGAATCAGTGGACTAAGAAAGATCCACCCTCACACAGTGTAGACAGGCACCAATCAATCAGTTGAAGGCCGCAATAGAACAAAAGGCAGATGAAAGGTGAATTTTCTCTCTCTCTCCTGTAGCTGGGACACCTGTTTTCTCCTGCCCTTAGACATGAAAACTTCAGGTTCTGCAGCCTTTGGACTCCAGGACATGCAGCAGTGGTGCCCCCGGGTTCTCAGGCCTTCAGCCTTGACCTGAGTTACACCACCAGCTTCCTTGGTTCTGGGCCTTCACACTTAGACTGAGCCACGCTACTGGCTTCTCTAGTTCCCGAGCTTGCAAATCAATGGTGGGACTTCTCATGCTCCATAACCACATGAGCCAGTTTTTCCTAATAAATGCCTTCTCATATATCTATACCTATCTGTTATAGATATGTGTATGTATATACTTTATTGTTTCTATCTCTCTGGAGGACTAATACAGAGGTTGGTCCCAAGAGAGGTTCTGAAGGAGGAGAATTTTAAGGAGGAGTTCCCAGCATTGGTTTTAGGTTCTCTGGCATTGTCTCTCTCATCGTTTTGGACTTTAAAATGCTAAGGACTCCAGGCTGGACACGGTGGCTCGCGCCTGTAATCCCAGCACTTTGGGAGGCCAAGGTGGGTGGATCACGAGGTCAGGAGATTGAGACCATCCCGGCTAACATGGTGAAACCCCGTCTCTACTAAAAATACAAAAAATTAGCTGGGCATGGTGGTGGGCACCTGTAGTCCCAGCTATTTGGGAGGCTGAAGCAGGAGAATGGCGGGAACCCGGGAGGCGGAGCTTGCAGTGAGCAGAGATGGTGGCACTGGACTCCAGCCTGGGTGACACAGCAAGACTCCATCTCAAAAAAAAAAAAAATGTTAAGGGCTCCGTTACTAGTAGTAGTACAAAAAGCACTGATAGTCTATAATGTAACTCTTCATACAGATATACAAAATATCTGCATTGGATTCTCCTAATCAACCACTTATAAGAGGCAGAAAGCTTTTTCCCTTCCAACCTCATTTTAGGTTTGGGGGCACATGTGCAGGCCTGCCGCACAGACCACCTCCTCACCCAAGTAATGAGCACAGCACCCCATAGGCAGCCTTCCAATCCTCACCCTCCTTCCACCTCCACCCCCAAGCAGACCCCGATGTCTACCATTCCCCTTCTTGTGTCCCTGTGTAATCAGTGTTCAGCTCCCACCTAAAAGTGAGAACATGCAATATTTGGTTCCCTGCTTCTGTGTTCATTGGCCTAGGACAATGGCCTCCAGCTCATCCGTGCTGCCACAAAGGTCATAACCTTGCATCTCCCTGTGGCTGTGTAGTATTTCATGGTGTTGATGCACCACACTTTCCCCATCCAATCCACTGCTGATGGGCATCCACGTCGACCCCGTATCTCTGCCACTGTGAATAGTGCTGTGATGATCATGTGTGTGCATGCGTATTTACGGAGGGATGACTTATACTCCCCTGGGCACATATCCAGCAATGGGAGCACTGGGTCCAATGGTAGTTCTGTTTCAAATTCCCTGAGTGACCTCCAAGCTGCTTTCCACAGTGGCTGAACCAATCTACATTCCCACTGGCAGCATGCAAGCTCTCCACCTTCCTTGCAACCTCACCGACACCTGCTGTTTACCTTTTTACTAACAGCCATTCTGACCTGTGTGAGATGGCATCCCACCATGTTTTGGTTTGCACTTCTCCAGTGAATAGTGATGTGGAGCATCTTTGCATATGCTTCTTGGCCACATGCATGCCTGCCCTCAAGAAGTGTTCATCCACACCCCCTACCCCTGTTTCAATGGAGTTGCCTGTTCCTTGCCTGCTGATTGAAGTTCCTTATAGATTCTGGATATTAGATCTCTGTCGAATGCATAGTTTGTGAATATTTTCTCCCATTCTATAGGTTGTTTGCTCCACTGACAGTTTCTTCTGCTGTGCAGAAGCTGCTCAGTTCCACCAAGTCCCACTGGTCAATGTCTGCCTTTGCTGCAATTGCCCCTAGAGTCTCCATCATAAAATCCCTGCTGGGACCAATGTCCGGAATGGTACTTCCTAGGTTTTCCTCCAAGATTTCCACAGCTTTACGTGTTACATGTAAGTCTTTAATTTATCTTGAGTTAATCTCTGTACATGGTAAACAGAAGGGGTCCAGTCCCAATGTCCCCACACATGGCTAACCAGTTATCCCAGCACCATTCACCAAACAGGGGGTCCGCTCCCCACTGCCTGTCATTTTTGGCCCAGAGGCAAGAAATGTAGTGACTCTATATGATACTTTCAAACGTGTGGGAAACTAAGGAATATGATGGTTGGCTGCTCCTAATATCACTGGACAGAATGGAGGGAAAAAAAGGGTTAAGTGAATGATGTAGCTTGGATACTCGCCCTTGCCCGTATCTCATGTTGAAATCTTGGAGGTTGGACCTGGTGGGAGAGGTGTTTGGATGATGGGGCCGATCCCTCATGAATGGCTTGGACCATCCCCTTGGTGATGAGTGAGCTCTGAGTTCACAGAAGTTCTGGTTTAAAGATGTGTGGCACCTCCCCTCACTCTCCCTCTCCCTCTCTTTCTTGTTCCAGCTTTCACTATGTAATGTGCCTGCTCCCCCTTCATCTTTAGCTATAATTACTGTTTCCTGAAGCCTTGCCAGAAGCTGACCAGATGCCAGCACCATGCTTCCTGTACAGCCTGCAGAACCGTGAGCCAATTAAATCTCTTTTCTTTACAAATTACCCAGCCTCAGCTATTTCTTTATAGCAATCCAAGAATGGCCTAACGCAATCAGAGATTTGAATTTCCATATCAAGCTCCACATAAATAACCTAAGAATTTCTAGGTGTGCCTTGAAGGAGAATCTTCTCTCTACAGCTATGGGACTGAAATGGCCAAAAATCAAACACAACTCCTCATCGTGCGATTCTGCCTGAATTACAACAAAAGTTGAACTCTCAGGCTATCTACTGTTAAAGTGAAGACTTTGGTTGGGGAAAAAATGGAATCTTGCAAGTTGTGGTGGGGACATGTGAGACGCCCCTAATGAGGCTGGGGATACTGCATCTTTAAATTCTGATGAGTTATTTTTGCCAAAGAAAGTGGCCTCCCCACCTACAACGGTATTGGCCTCTCCATTTTATGTCTAAGGAGATTAACCCTGCAGTGCCTGAGGAAATAGCACTACTGAGGCACTTGTCAAGCAAGACAAAGCTAATGCTCCTCAGGACCCACCCCAGTTCCCCTCTTTGCTTCTAGACCTATAACCAGACCCATGTCCCAGCAGTCCCTAAAGATGAGGTACAGTGTGTGGCCCACGAGATAGTGACTATTCTGCAAAAGAACTCCTTGAGTTTCCTGAGTTGTACAAGCAGAAATCTGGGGAACACATGTAGGAATAGATATTAAGGGTGTGGGATAGTAGGAACATAAAGTTGGATCGGAGGATCAGACTGAATTCATTGACATGGGTCCATTAAGCAGAGATTCTGCACGTAACGCTGTAGCTTGGGGAGTTAGAAAGGGTTCTAATGGTTGGTTGGTCAGTTGGTTATCTAAAACACGGAGCAAAATATGCCCCACTGTGAATTAGTTGGAAATGCCTGATCTCCCCTGCCTTAACTTAGAGGAAGAGATTTAAAGGCTTAGGGTGACTGAAATACAAGAGCAGGATTGTCACTTGGGACTCACTCACTCACCCCGGAAGGGTCCAAAAGACACACCTTTCACCAATACCTTGTGACATAGATACATGAGGGGAGCCCCTGCATCTTTGAAGAGCTCCCTGATTGCTCCTTTTTTACAATGGGAACCACAACCACTCAACTGGAAAACTTAATGCAATAAAATAATTGGATCCCAGGGTGACAGGAGTCACACGGTGGTACTCAGTGGCCAAAGGAAAAGTAGATGTAGTTACACAGAGGGACAGCATAGGCAAAGCAACCATCAGAATAGTCTGATTCATGTAGATCTATGGCATTGGCTAGATAATCATAGTGTTTCAAGGCGTCAAATAGATGGGATAGTCTACTAAACTTTTAATTGATCTGCATAAGGGGAAAACTTCAGGTCAAGTAAACAAAAGTCTAACTCAAATTATAAAAACAGAGAATCAGGGCCCCTTAATTAATTCCCAGACTTGAGCCAGTTCACAGACCCAGAACCCACTGACTGAATGGGAGGTCAGATCCCCTCCAGGAAGGACCCTAATACACTATTAAAAGTGTATACCGTTGGCTGGGTGCAGTGGTTCACGCTTGTAATTCCAGCACTGCGGGAGGCCAATGCAGGCGGATCACAAGGTCAGGAGCTCCAGACCAGCCTGGCCAACACAGTGAAACCCCGTCTCTACTAAAAATACAAAAAATAGCTGGGCCTGGGGACAGGTGCCTGTAATCCCAGCTACTCGGGAGGCTGAGGTAGGAGAATCGCTTGAACCTGGGAGGCAGAGCTTGTAGTGAGCTGAGGTGGCACCACTGCACTCCAGCCTGGGCAACAGAGCAAGACTCCACCTCAAAAAAAAAAAAGAAAGAAAGAAAGTGTATACTGTTAATCTTTCCCCCAGTCTTCCCCAAAGGGATCCACAGCCTTTTACCAGGGTAACTGCATTAAGGGAAAGGAAACAATCAGACCTTTGGGAGACTTCTGAACAACGGCTCTGACTGACACTGATTCCAGGAGACCTGAAACGTTACTGCAGCCCTCCATTTAAAGTAGGGCTTATGGAGGTCAAGTGGTCAATGGAGTTTTAGCTCAAGTTTGATTTACAGTGAGTCCAGTGGGTCCCTTAACCCATCCCGTAGTCAGTTCCCCACCTCCAAATGCGTAATTGGAATAGACACGTTTAGCAGCTGGCATAATCACTACACTGGTTCCCTAACATGTGGGGTGAGGGCTAGTATGGTGGGAAAGGTCAAATGGAAGCCATTAGAGCTGCCTCCACCTAGAAATCAAAGGTGATACAGCATTTTTAGAGGAATGCAGAGATCAGCGCCACCACCAAGGACTTGGGCTGGTGATTCCCAACCACATCCCTGTTCAGTTCTCTTATTTGGCCTGTGCAGAGAACAGATGGCTCTCAGAGAATGACAGTGGATTATCATAAGTTTAACCAGGTGGTGACTCTAATTGCAACTACTTTACCAGATGTGGTTTCATTGCTTGAGAAAATTAGCAATACCCTGCTACCTGGTATGCAGCTATTGATCTGGCAAATGTTCTTTTCTCCATACCTGTCCTTAAGGCCCACAAGAAGCAGTTTGCTTTCAGCTGGCCAGGCCAGCAACATGTCTTCACTGTCCTACCTCAGGAACGTGTCAACTCTTCAACCCCGTGTCATAGTTCCATTCAGAGAGATCTCGATTGCCTTTCCCTTCCATAGATATCACACTGGTCCGTTACAGTGATGGTTTATGCTGATTGAACCTAAAGAGCGAGAAGTACCAACCCCTCTAGACTTGCTGGTAAGACAGTTGTGTGTCACCTCCAGCCCTTTCAATCCTCTTTACACTGCTCTACTTTTTCCCCATAGCAAGTATCCCCTTCAAACATCCTAAGTAATTCACTTTGTATTATGTTCATTATTTATTATCTGTCTTCCCCGTAGAATGTAAGGTCCAAAGGTCCAAAAGAGTAGGAATCTTTGTTTTATTCACTGATACAGAGAGTATCCAGTAGCATAAGCAGGTGTTCAACAATTTTTTTTTTTTTTTTTCTGAGACAGTGTCTCTCTCTGTTGCCCAGGCTAGGGTGCAGTGGCGCAAACTTCACCTCCCAAGTTCACATCATTTTCCTGCCTCAGCCTCCCAAGTAGCTGGGACTACAGGTGCCCACCACCAAGCCCGGCTAATTTTTGTATTTTTAGTAGAGACGGGGTTTCACCATGTTGGCCAGGATGGTCTCCATCTCCTAATCTCGTGATCTGCTCACCTCGGCCTCTGAAAGTGCTAGGATTACAGGCGTGAGTCACCACGCCCGGCCCAACAAATGTTCGTTGAATGAATCAAGTTGGAGAAGTATGTATTAAAGCAAGGATTCTAAGCAATACTGAACCGGGAGGCGTTGGATACGAGGCAGTGAAGCTGCAGGTTGCAGAAGCAGATGGGTCATGGGAATAAAACTGCTGTTGGGACTAAAGTCAGTGCGAAGGACAACACACGGGACAGATAGACAAAACAGCAATGATGGTAGAGTAGAACTGTCCCAGGAAGCTGGGCGCAGTGTCTCACACCTCAGCACTTTGTGAGACCGAGGCAGGTGGATCATGAGGTCAGGAGATTGAGATCATCCTGGCCAACATGGTGAAACCCCATCTCTACTAAACATATAAAACGTAGCCAGGCATGATGGCACACACCTGTAGTCCCAGCTACTCAGGAGGCTGAGGCAGGAGAATTGCTTGAACCCGGGAGGCAGAGGTTGAGCCCAGATTGTGCCGCTGTACTCCACCTGGGCTACAGAGTGAGACTCTGTCAATCAATCAATCAATCAATCAATAACTGTCCCAGGAACTGCTAAAAGATTTAACAGCTGCACCCCTTCTCTATATGGCTTGATATGGGTCCAAAAGTCTAGAGGAGGAATCTCTTAAAGTGGTTTCCTTTAATGTCCGTCTACTTTGACCTTGCCTACTGGACCCTACTACCTTCTAATAAAATTTAATAGTTGAAAATGTATCTCGAGTAGGACAAAAGCTAAGAAACAGCAAACGATCTCCAAGTTTGATATTTTAAGTCCACAGAGACACATTCCAGCATAAAATCACCATGATCGTGCTACTTTTTTTAAAAAAAAGAATCACTCAGAATCAGTGTATACATAATAACAGCACCTACTTGGGAAATTCACATGAAATACTCAGGGCTCTTTTTAAAAAGAAAATAATGTGACCATATTCTTTATTCTCAGATGAATAATTTTGGAAGAAGAAAATCTCAGCATGAGCATATTGGGAAAAATAATCAAAAGGAGTATTTGGGGTTGCAATCATGATCACTGCATGCGACTCAGCACCACAGCCGAGAAAACTGTCTAGGCGCAATGTTTTCATCAACAAGAGACCAGCGCATCCTGTTGCAGAAAAGAACAATTCCAAACCTCTAGATCGTAATTTCCTTGAAGGTGTTTGAAATGACTACACTTCAGTGGATATTTGGTGGACGGCAGGGGGTGCAAAGAAAAATACCAAAGAAGAATCCCCTGAAAAGTTCTTAGATGCTTCATCAAAAAGCATCACACTAAGCAGTGAAGTCCTGGATCTGTCGCGTAGCGGCAAAGCAGCTGGAGTAAGTATCAGGAAGCCGGTACCCAGGTGCAAATCCCTCGCTCTTCCTCTCTTTCGGACTTGGTGACTTTCCTGAAGAGGACTCAGATTCGCATCTATCTTTATGTTGTATATGCAGTGGGGTTTGCGATCATACTATCTT
>NC_045440.1:5159714-5164797 GCF_002776525.5 Piliocolobus tephrosceles | reverse complement strand
AGTTTTCCACCAGGAGAGTTATTCCTGTAAGGCAGTATTTCTAAAAATACGTTCCAATAACTCTAAGGTGCTTCCCTGCCCCACCCACCCCCAACAGATTTTCCAGTAAAATAAGTTTGAGACATGCTGCATACAATATCCCCCCTCTTGAAAATGTATCATCTACAGGCCGGGCGCGGTGGCTCCAGCCTGTAATCCCAGCACTTTGGGAGGCCGAGACGGGCTGATCACGAGGTCAGGAGATCGAGACCATCCTGACGAACACAGTGAAACCCCGTCTCTACTAAAAAAAATACAAAAAACTAGCCGGGCGAGGTGGCGGGCGCCTGTAGTCCCAGCTACTCTGGAGGCTGAGGCAGGAGAATGGCGTGAACCCAGGAGGCGGAGCTTGCAGTGAGCCGAGATCCGGCCACTGCACTCCAGCCCGGGTGATAGCGCGACTCCGTCTCAAAAAAAAAAAAGAAAACAAAAGAAAAGAAAATGTATCATCTATAATAGCATATTAAGGTCTCTGTTTATTGGTGTAATTAAGTTTGTAAAGTTTATAAATGTGTCTAATAAATTTTGGAAGTGTCTTCCTATGTATGAAATGAGTAAACAATCCTATTGGACACGCTTGGGGAAAGCATTCTGAATAGAGTGTCCACCATCTATCTGTCCTATAAATATGTTAAATTCCATGGGAAGAGCAATATACTTATAGGGTTGTGAAAGCAAATGATAACAAGTTTGGAAAAGCTTCAGCAGAGGAAAAAAACCATGGTGAACATGAGAACTGTCAAGGGAGGCCATATCCAATGGGGTACACACCAGGGCACCACATCTAAAACTCTCATATGCATGACCACTGGGGAGTTGTTGAGACACAGATCCGTGGGCCCACCTCTCAGAGACTCTGATCCAGCAGGTCCAGGGCTCCAGAATTCACATTTATAACAAGCTCCCAGGGGAGGCTGGTGATGCTGGTCTGAATTAAGAGCCCGTCAAATAACAAGTCAGCTCTGAGACCCTACCAAGGAACCAACACTGCTTTTGCCTTGAAAGGTGGGGATAAGAAGCACACGGCATGGTCCTTGCCTGCTATCCTGTGCTGAAAGCCAAAATTAACACACAAAAACAGAACCATACAATATTTTAATAAAAATAATTAACTCTTAAATAGCACCTATAATGTGCCAGGTACTCCTCTAAGTGCTTTACCCATATGACCTCCCCGGATTTCAACAGAGGTCCACTGAAGGAAGCACTGTTTGTTACCTCTTTTTCCCACAAAATAAAATGAAGCCCAGAGAGACTGAGTCACTCATCCAAGGTCTCCCAGGAATTAAGCCCACAGAGCAGGGCTCCAGAGGCGGTACACTTCCACTACACCGCCTCTCTCATTGACACATACAGCTGATGGTGTGAAAGTTGACAAGGTTTGGATGCACTGGGGAATGAGGGTGTCTAAGTCAACTTGACAAGCTGTGGCGCACAGCAGACTTGGAGTGACACCACCGGTGAATGTTGCCGGCACCACGGCCATTAGTGACAGATCCAAGGCCTGGGCAGACAGGGATTGTAGAACTCGCCCAGCAAGGCCACTGAGCTGGGCCAGGGCCAAGCCTATCAGGGCCAGAGCCAAGCCTACCTAACCTGGAAATTGGCCACATACAGGAGAATTGAGCAAATAAATTAATATATCCATGGCAACGAAAGCCAAGTTCCTCAGTACTGGCAAAGGGGGTTCAAACGTAGAAAGCTGGCCGGGGGCAGTGGCTCATGCCTATAATCCCAACACTTTGGGAGGCCGAGACGGGTGGATCACTTGAGGTCAGGAGTTCGAGACCAGCCTGGCCAACATGGCAAAAGCCCATCTCTACTAAAAATACAAAAATTAGCCGGGCATGGTGGTATGTGCCTGTAATCCCAGCTACTCGGGAGGCTGAAGCAGGAGAATCGCTTGAACCTGGGAGGCAGAGGTTGCAGTGAGCCAAGATCATGCCACCGCACTCCAGCCTGGGCAACAGAAGGAGACTCTGTCTCAAAAAAATAAATAAATAAAACAAAAAAATAAATAAATAAAAATGTGGAAAGCTCATTACCCAACTATGCGAATATCCTTAAATACTGCAGAACTGTGTTACATATTTAAGAATGGTTAAGATGGGCCGGGCGTGTTGACTCGCTCCTGTAATCCCAGCACTTTGGGAGGCCAAAATGGATGGATCACCTGAGGTCAGGAGTTCAAGATCAGCCTGGCCAACATGGTGGAACCCCATCTCTACTAAAAATACAAAAATTAGCCGGGCATCATGGCAGGTGCCTGTAGTCCCAGCTACTCAAGAGTCTGAGGTGAGAGAATTGCTTGAACCCGGGAGGTGGAGGTTGCAGTAAGCTGAGATCATGCCACTGCACTCCAGCCTGGGCAAGAGAGTGAGACTCCATCTCAGGAAAAAAAAAAGAGAGAGAGAATGGTTAAGGTGGTTTTAAGAAATTATCAAATTCAATAATTTAAGTATGTACATGTAGTTTACTGTGTGCCAATGATAAAGTTTTTTTAAGAAAAAATAAAGAAAGCTAAAATAAAAGCAATGGATTTGGATTGAAATTGGAGGCATTGATGTAAACTTGTGGTTTTAATAATGTAAATAGGTCGATATAACAACAGGTGTATGTGTAGGGGTTGTACACATACATATATTTTCTAAGTCCACAGAGAGGCCTGGAAGCAATGTCACCCACCAATTGATGAACAACATAGCACTGAGATCTTGGTCTCTAAAATGTCATTATCCAGTAAAAGGATCCAGGACTCTGGAAATACAGCTGATTCCAAGCCCAGGGCAGGCAAAGTATAGCATAAGCCTTAAACAACTTGTACCAAAAAAAGAAAAAGTACTCCAAGAATTATGAGGACATCTTAACACGCTCATGCAGACACACACACAAGCACACTTGCACAAGCACATACTCTTACAAGCACACACATATCAGCCAAAATGGCTCCCATTAGCCATATGATAGAAATGGATTATAACACATCGAGCAAAATAGGAATCAATGAGTTTATGTTGTTATGTGTGTATAAATGTATGTATTTACATAAAGGCAGGCAAAGGAAAATGTTTTACAGCAAAATACTAACTGATGAATGTGCAAAGAATGATAGCATTAGAAAATTATCCTTTGACAATCATAGAAGGAATTATAAGAATAACTGATTTATGCAAGAATCACCAGTGGATAAAAAACATCAGTAGATGAGAGTTTTCTGAAGAATTACATCTTTACATAGCCTCAAATATACATTTAAATGACTTATTAATATGTAAAATGCTTACTAATTAATTAGAGTGGAGAAATATCACTGACATCATCTTAGCTAAGTGGTAAAAGGGAACATCACCAATAGCAGGAGAAATGAACACAGTGTGCCTTCAGGTATGATGCACTGGGAAATACCAGTTTCACAGCATTCCTGCCAAAAATACATAACTGGGATCTAATACGAGGCAACATCAGACAAACCTAAATAGAAGAATGTTTTACAAAGTAACTGGCCTATAGCTGTCAAAAATATCAAGGTCAAGGCCTGGCACGGTGGCTCATGCCTGTAATCCCAGCACTTTGGGAGCCCAAGGTGGGTAGATCACCTGAGGTCAGAAGTTCAAGACCAGCCTGGCTAACGTGGCAAAACCCTGTCTCTACTAAAAAGACAGAAACTAGTCAGGCATTGTGGCAGGTGCCTATAATCCCAGCTACTCTGGAGGCTGAGGCAGGAGACACACTTGAACCCAGCCCCCTCCTCTGAACTGCACGTGGCACCAGGAGGCAGAGGTTGCAGTGAGCCAAGATCGCACCACTGCACTCCAGGCTGGGTGACAGAGAAAGACTCCATCTCAATATATATATATATATATATCAAGGTCAAAAGAGTCAAAGAAAGACTGAGGAATAGCTCCAGAGTGAAGAACAGAGAAACAGGACAGGTAAATGCACCACATGACTCCGGATTATATTTTGGACAGGGAAAAATAAACAGAGGGGTGGGGCAAAAGAAAAGAGATATTTTGGGTATGGTATGGGGGTATATAAAGGACATTTGGGGGCAATGGATATGGTTTGAACAGGATCTCCAGATTGGATGCTAGCTTTCCATCAATGCTGACTTCCAGATTGCAGTGGGTGTGTTCTGCGGATGTGGAAGAATGCTGTTGTTATTGGGAAGTCAAACCTATGGTATTTAGGGCATCATATCTCCCGCCTTCTCTGGGTGAAGAGTATGGGGAATTCTTCACTATTCTTGCAACTGTTCAGTAAAGGTGAGATTATCTCAAAATTAAACCAATTTTTAAAATTTCAAGAGTGTGTTTGTAATTTTGCCTGGAGCAAAATCATGCTATCATATGACTGAATTCAGTTTGTTTAGAGGTTGGCCCATCCAACCTGAACAAAGGTATTTGTGGAAGAGTTCCTCTGAGAGAACCTCTCCGTTTTGCTTCTGAATTTTAGGGAGTCCTATCAACATCTTAATCCTCTCTGCCTAGTGATCCAGGCAGGGAGGACAGGTAATTACGGAAGGTGCTGTCCCATCCCAGTCCTACCACTCTCACCTTTTGTCTTCCTGCACCAAACACACACTGAATGTGACAGGCGTTTCATGGTCTAAAGCCCCTCAGCACACAGCACCTGCCAGCCCACACTCCTCCTCTGCACTGTACATAGTACTCGCCGGCCTGCAGCCCTCCTCTGCACTCCACATGGTACCTACCACCCCTCCTCTGCATTGTGCATGACACCCACTGGCCCGTGCCCCTCCTCTGCACCGCACATGGCACCTGCCAGCCCACACTCCCTCCTGTGCACTGCACATAACAACCGCTGGCCCACACCCCTTCCTCTGCACTACACATGGCACCTACTGGCCTGCACCCCTCCTCTGCACCGCACATGGCACCTGCCAGCCCACACTCCCTCCTGTGCATTGCACATGGCACTCGGCGACCCACACACCCTCCTGTGCACCGCACATAACAACTGCCAGCCCATGCCCCCTCCTCTGCACTACACATGGCACCTGCCGGCCCCTGCCCTCTCCTCT
>NC_045440.1:5143915-5159704 GCF_002776525.5 Piliocolobus tephrosceles | reverse complement strand
CTCTGCACTACACATGGCACCTGCCGGCCCCTGCCCTCTCCTCTGCAGTGCACATGGCACCTGCCAGCCTGTACCCCCTCCTTTGAACTGCACGTGGCACCTGCTGACCCACACCCCCTCCTCTGCATTGCATATGGCACCTGCCAGCCCACAACCCCTCCTGTCCCTAACTCTGGCACCTCTGGTTTCCCTATGCTTGAAAGTGGCTTTCTTCTGCCAATAGTTTTAGCTCCTACACAGGGAGCAAAAGCTTTACTTTTGCAATGAAGGTGACTAACACTGGGTGTCTTCATTCTGGTTTCACACCAGAAAGCTATAGCCAATTTTCTTTTCTAAAATACCGAAATATACATGCTTGGCAAGACGGCACCCTCCTGTAATCCCAGCTGGGGCAGGAGGATCACATGAGCCCAGGAGTTTGAGACCAGCCTGGGCAACATAGCAAGAGTCTGTTTGTAAAAAAAAAAAAACTTCACCGTTAGTGTTAGTTTTTTTTTTCCATCAAAAATCCCACAATCAAGTCTCAACTAAAGCATACACGCCCTACTAACAAAAAAATTGGCCCCATTTCAAGTGAAATAATAAATCTCAGGATGTTTGCCTCTTCCCTAAATCCATTATACATCTTATTAGATAAGACACCAGCCACATGGATGGTGTCCTTCTCAAAGAGATTCTCTCCCATAACGTGGCATATTGTTTCTCTAGAGAAACAGAACCAATAGGAGAGACAGATGACAGATGCAGGATAGATAGATGAGAGATAGAGATAGATGATAGATAATAGGTGACAGATAATAGATGATGGATGGATGGTTAGGATTTATTATAAGGAATTGGCCGTGTGATTAGGGAGGCTGAAAAGTTCCATAACCTGCCATCTTCAACCTGGAGACGCAGGGAAGCCTGTGGTGTAAATTCCAGTCCGAATCCAAAGACCTGAGAACCAAGAGCACTGGTAATGTAAGCTCCAGCCTGAGAGCAGGAAAGATCAAGGTCCCAGCTCAACTGTCAGGCAGAGGGAGGGCCCATTCTGCCTTCCTTTCTGTTCTGGACAGGCCCTGAATGGATGGGATGAGGCCACCCCCATTGAAGGGGGGCATCGTCTTTACTCAGTCTGACTCAATTGTTCATTTCTTTTGCAAACACCCTCAGAGACACACCCAGATCAGTAATGTTTACGCGGGTAGCTGGGCATCCCATGGCCCAAACTGATGCACAGAATTAACCAAAACACCTGGGAAAGGAAGGAATTGGCCTTTCTACATGACTATAATGCAGCTGCAATGAGTGACTACAACTGTTAAGAGCAGGATGGGTCTCCAAGGTATTTACGTAAAAGTTACACAAGCTAAATAAAATGCAGTGTGAAATACTTTTGGAAAAATGGCAGAAAAAGAAGAGTTCAAATTTCTCCCACGGAAAACAAGTCAATAGAAATGACAGAACACAGTGAAAATTGTCCTTAGACACTTAGGAATGGCACTAGGATTTTTGCCACTTAAAAAAAAAAAAAAAAAAAAAAAACGACCAGGTGAGGTGGCTCATGCCTGTAATCCAAGCACTTTGGGAGGTCAAGGTGGGCAGATCTCTTGAGATCAGAAGTTTGAGACCAGCCTGGACAACATGGTGAAACCCCATCTCTACTAAAAATATAAAAATTAGCTGGGCGTGGTGGCGCATGTCTGAACTCTCAGCTACTCTGGAGGCTGAGGCAGGAGAATCACTTGAACCCAGGAGGCAGAGGTTGCAGTGAGCCAAGATCGTACCACTGCACTCCAGCCTGGGTGACAGAGCGTGACTCCATCTCAAAAAAAAAAGAAGAAAAGAAAGGCAACCTGAAGGAATATTCTGGCACCACATACACAAATAGTCACAGATGACCTGGACAGTGATAAAGGGACCCAGAGGAGGTCAGCCCTCTGCCACACCTCTGTCCTACAGACACCAAAGCTGCAGCAGGACACTCGCAACTTATCTGCCTACTTGATGGGAAGAGAATACTGGCCAGGTACAGGGCATCATGCCTGTAATCCCAGCACTTTGGAAGCCTGAAGCAAGTGAATCACTTCATCCCAGGAGTTCAAAACCAGCCTGAGAAACATGGCTAACCCCTATCTCTACGAAAAAATTTAAAAAAAAAAATTAGCCAGCATGGTGGTTCATGCCTGTAATCCCAGCTACTCGGGAGGCTGAGGTGGGAAGACTGCTTCAGCCCAATAGTCTGAGGTTTCAATGAGCCGAGATCAGGCCTCTACACTCCAGCCTGGGTGACAGAGTGAGACCCTGTCAAGAAAGAGAGAGAGAGAGAAAATAAAAACAAGAAACACTAAGTTTGAGAGTCTAAAAGTTGAAGAGCTAAATTGCTACAGTGAAAGCAATTATTGTGATTGACCAATATTTACTTTGCATTTGCAGAATTTAGTCTTTACAATGGGATTTCTAAATAAGGGCAGACAGCACCCTGCACCTGCACTTTGATGAGAAAGAAAATCAATGCTTCTGCATTTGCACATTCAGGAGAAGGGGTGAGGGATAATCATGTCTGCCAGAAATCACTAGAGTTTGGGTGAAAGTATTACTGGGCTTGGTAGATCCAAATAATTTCCTCAAACCACTTAAGCACAGGGAATTCACAAAGCTTCTCAACTCTCCTGTTGCTGCAAAAACATGTTTCCATGGTGTGTGTGACACAGTGAGGGCTACTGGAGTCCAGCCACCTGAGCACACAAAGCTAGCTAGTAGCACAGGTGTGCCACAGCAAAAATAGTATTTTGTACGGATGCAGACAGCCTGCTCATCGCTAAACCATTGTCTAATTTCAAACCAGCATGACATAAATTATTATGGGATGATATAATAACATAATATTTGTGGATACTAGCCCCTATGCAGGAGTTTCCATAAAACTCTGCTTGGACCATGCGGAAAAGTTAATATTCTCCTGGGAAGGAGATGGGAGGAGCTCTGAATCCAGGAGAGTCAACACCACCTCCATCATCAAGCCACAGTGTTGTCCTGCTCTCTTCTATCTGGCATCCTTTGTGTCCAAGAAGCCTCATTTTGCAGATCTGTGGACTCTGAATAGATCCTGAGACACAGAGTCACCTCTTATACGGGGTTGAAATATCCAGCTGCCTGGAGCTGGTGGCATGAGGGAGAAGGGCCAGCCAGATACTGGGTCAACTGTGAGAGGGGGTCAAAGCCTGACGGTGAGGGCCCAACATCAGGCCTGGTACAATAGGCTCCTGGTGCTGACTTGGTGGGAGGCACCAGACAGACGGGCAGAGCATGCCTCTCCTCTCTGCTGAGTACCTGCCACCCTCTGCAAGCCCAGCGCTCCCCCTCCTAGGAGATCTCAGGGGCACCTGTTTCTGCCTCCCCACTGCTAAGTGCTTGGCTTGAGAAGCTGCTGTCACCTCGCTCCTGACAACCCAAAGCCCAGCACAGCCAGAAAGTTCCCATCACTCCACCTCACTGCTCTGCTCAAATCTTGTCCCATCCAGAAGAAAATCCCGAGTCCCAGACACGCCTGCAAGGACTCTGATGGTCTGGCCTCCCTCCCTCTCCTTCCTCACACAGTCCTCCAGGCTACTCCTCCCACACACCAAAGAGGCTTCCCCATGGGTCTGCTGTCCTTGGCTCTAACTTGCTCCCCATATACATGTGGCTCCTTCTCCACCTCCTTGCCATTCTCTGCTTCAAAGACACCTTGTCCAGAAGCCTCCCCTAACCAACCACATAAAGTAACTCAAACCTCCCCATCTGATGCTTTTTTTTTTTTTTTTTTTGAGACAGAGTCTTGCTGTCGCCCAGGCTGGAGAACAGTGGGCAATCTTGGCTCACTGCAAGCTCCGCCTCCCGGGTTCACACCATTCTCCTACCTCAGCCTCCCGAGTAGCTGGGACTACAGGAGCCCGCCACCACACTCAGCTAATTTTTTGTATTTTTAGTAGAGATGGGGTTTCACTGTGTTAGCCAGGATGGTCTCGATCTCTTGACCTCGTGATCTACCTGCCTCAGCCTTCCAAAGTGCTGGGATTACAGGCGTGAGCCACCACACCTGGCCTGTTTTTTTTTTTTTTTTTTAAACTTTGCTTTATTTGTTTTCCAAGCCCAGGCAGACATAGTATACATTTTACGTATTTGTTCATCTCTCTGTGCCTACAAGAATCAAATTCGACAAGAACAGGGTTTTACTTCGTTTGTCCATGGGTACATCCACAGCATTCAGAACAGTGCCTGTCACGTGGTGGTTATTCAATAAACGTCCACTGTTACTGAATGTTCCCCATATGGTGTAACGTGTGTGGCTTTTGCGAAGCAAATTGGAAGATATACTTTGCATCATCATGCAATTGAGTCTGCAGGGTCTAACTGTATTAACTAATTTTGGATCCCTTTGATGGATACTTGGCAATAATGGTGGTTTTTTTAATCATCTGAGATCAAGACTAGTTGTGCTGTGACTGAACTGTAGCTGTGCATTAGTAATTGATTCCACAGGGATAAATGGATGGCTGTCTTTGGGAGTAACTAAGATAAGATTTAATAAGTGTCTTGATCTTTCCCAAGAATCTAATTGCTCAGATTAGTCTGTCATCTCTGAAAGCTATAAGTAACGCAAACAATTTATATATCACTCTCAGAAACGTGCGACTTAGGGGATGTCATGGGAGGGCTGAAGAATCTGACTCTTTCCATAATCTGATTTGCCTGCTGTCGATTTACGTGCATAGTGGTTTTTTTTTTTAAAGGTCATTGTAATTTCTCTAGTTATTTTTATTAAATTACAGTGATTAATTTTTAGGGTACATTTGGCTTTCACTATTCCAGGGAAGTTTTTAATAAAATTGGTGTACCCTTTTAAAAGGAAACCAAAAAGAAAATAAAGCCCCCTAGACCACCCACCCATTCTGTAGCAGCTGGAGAATCAATGTACCTGCGCCTCTTTGTTCCTTGTTTATCGCCCACTGGAGGAGTCTACATGGGGTATCCCAAGTCTCCCCAACAGGAGTGCCTCTCACAACCGGGCACTGGGTCCTAAGTGATGCACGAGCTGGCTACATAGGACCAAACACTGGGACAGGTCCCACCTACAAGCTGTGCTTGGTGCAGAGCAGGCATTCAACACAAGTCGGAAACTTTATTCACTTAATCACCTACTCATCCATTTGTTAACACTAACTGGTCAGAAAATTTGGAGACATTCAGAGTCAAGGAGCAGTTAAAAGCTACCCATTTTCTTACCAACAAAGAGACATTTCCCACGTCCCAAAGTCCTGTCTCATCTCCCCCTCCTGTGCTGGATTCATGCACCTGTTTCTATATCAGGAAACTGCCATGGATGTCTCAGGGTCCTGCTGTCCCCCTCCACCCCACCTCCCCCCCCACACACAAGGGTAAAGATGCTCAGGGTTCAGTCTCTTTCCCACCATGCAGCCTTGATTCTTAAATTTAAAGAGGGATTTTTTCCTTCATACCCCACCCCAGAGAGAGATGCCCTTCTCCCCAGCCCCAAGTGATTTTATAACTCTACTTGGTTCTTATGCAGAGAATGCTCAAGTACTCCAGAGCAGTGATCCTCCTGCCAAGGAGAGGAAGGCAGGAAAGGGGGAGGAGGAGGTCTGCCAACCCTGGTGCTTTTTCCTGGAGGTTCACAGCAATGGTGACTCCAAAATCTTTCTCACAAGCTCTGCTCTTTTTCCTGAGCTGCTTATTTCTCCCTGCCAGATAGACATGTTCACCTCACCTGAGACGCCAAATATCCAAAACCTCAGCTTTCCTGAAAGAAGAAAGAAAACCTCGCCCCTCGCTTCCCTCTCTTTGGGAACAGCTGCCCTGTCTTCCCAATGTCTTCCCAAGACCCTCAGCTTGGGAGCCGGGACACATTCTCTTCCGGCACAGTCTTGACATTTGGCCCTGTAATAGCTCATTCCCAGCTCCACTGCCGTTCTCAGCACACAAAATCGCGTCATGGTTCACACGGATCTTCGCAGCCAGTCTCCAGTCGGTTCCCTCCCCTCTATTCCAACCCACTCCAGCGCTATCCACCCTCCCCGATCGCGTCTGTCTCAAACTCCACTTCAATCCTACTTTTCCCCTCATTGAGAATTTCTGCCGCGCGCGGTGGCTCGCGCCTCTAATCCCAGCACTTTGGGAGGCCGAGGCGGGCGGATCACGAGGTCCGGAGATCGAGACCATCCTGGCTAACACGGTGAAACCCTGTCTCCACTAAAAATGCAAAAAATTATCCGGGTGTGGTGGCAGCGCCTGTAGTCCCAGCTGCTGCGGAGGCGGGAGAATGGCGAGAACCCGGGGGTGGAGCTTGCAGTGAGCCGAGATCTCGCCACTCACTCCAGCCTGGGCCACAGAGCCAGACTCTGTCTCAAATCAATTATTGCTGGCTGCCTATCAAATTAAGTAAATTTCTTCACTCTTTAATATGATCCAAGTTTTATATAACATATAGTCACTGTATCATATATAGCATATATCAAACACATACACACACACACACACACACCCCCAAAGTCCTGGCCAAATGCAACACCCTGAGCATCCTCCTGCCTTTCCAGCTCCATGTCTTCGGATTCCACCCAATGCCTGGAATTGACATCTTATTACTCCAAGGCTTATCTCAAATAGCCCGAGTAACATCTAGGTGCCACCTACTCAAACTCAAACAGCCCCTTTTCTCTCTGAATCATATATTGCTGTTTTCAAGTTCCATGGACTTCGCCTTAATTTTTCTAACATAGAAATTTAAATACTTATATTACATTCCATAAGGGCAAAGACTGTCTTAGGCATCTTTATCTTTCCAGTTCCTCATATTTGATACAATGTAGGTGCTCAATGTATGTATTTAGCAAATTAACCTGAAAATATCTCAATAGAACTATTCATGTTAAAATTAAAAGTGATTTAATTTTAATTAAATTAAATTATAGTCAGCTCCCAGCTGACACCAACCAAATGTGGGAGGACCGGGCTGAAAATATATTACTCAGCTATGACCATAACGTTAGTCCTCAGGCTGTTTCAGAAAAATTTTGAAATTAACTGAACTGCTTCTCGAATCGATTTCTTTGCTGGCCTGAAACCACTTGGGAGCTCATGGTAGGAGAGAACATGAATGTGATTGGTTAGCCCTGTGCTAAAATATAACTGCATTTGGTGTGACCACCCACCTACTTGTAAAAACACTCCCTCCAATCTCTGTATACTCATATGTTTTCATAAAGGCTGCAAACATAAGATTGAGAATCAATCTCGCTTTTCTCTCCATCTTCTCTTCTGTCACAAATCTCAGCAGTTCCTGAAGTGCTAGATTTCCTGTGGACATGGTTGGCATCCAGCTAAGGGAAGTTGGGATTTACATTTAGTTTGAATTTAGTGGAAATATTGAGATAGTTAGAAGTCCTTTGAAGTCACTAGGTTATTGCTAATTGCCTTAGTGTAGGAATATGGCTTCTAGGAATGCTATTATCAACCACTGTGCCAATTCTCCTGGCAAATTGACAAAAAGTCAGGGTCAGAAGTCATATGAGACATACTTATACGAGACATACTTATATGAGACATAGTTGTATGAGATGCACTTCCAATATACCTGGCATTGGAGTATGTGAGTAATAAAAAGTAAACAAGGTTTGAAAGGTACAGAGCCAAAGCTAATCTGTGGAAAAGACTCTGAATCATCAGATATGTAAAACTATAAATAGAAAACTCAATGCTCATAGCTTCTAGTCACAATGGAAGCTCTCTTTTGTCAAGAATAGACTTGAAATCATAGCATATATGATTACAAATACACCATACCTGTTAATTTGTTTTTGATGGAACTGACAGGAAAATAAAATGTATTCAAAACTCTGTGTTTATAAGGCAGAAACCTGTAGCAATGTCATATACAAGTATGTCTGTGTATCTGTATATGAAGTTCCACATTTCAAATACTGCAATTCATTAGACCTCACATTTGAGTGTCACCTGGGCATCCTGTCTAGGGAAAGTCTGGAGGACCCAGACGAAAACGATTCAGCACTTGCCACTAAGAGCTGGAAGGAACCCATATCGACAAGTGTTCCAGAGAGAAGCACCTAGATTGGCCTGGAATGCTCCCGATTATGCCTTATCAATATTATAAAACTTTTATATTTTATATTTTAATTAATTGTATATAATGTTTCAAAATTATTGGTTGTACTAAAAATCAAATACACCAAAAAAATACCAAATATACCAAAAATATACCCAAAATGCCTTCAATTCAATAAAGTGAATTGCCAGGAGAATTGGCACAGTGGGTGACTAAAGATTAGTCATTGCTTACAAAACCTTGAAATGTCCTGGCATGTTCAACTCGTGCAGAAAACAAACTTGATGCATGTTTCCTCAAATTTAGTAAAATTCCTAGAACTTTTCATGACATATTCAATGGCAGATGGTGAAGCTGGAAGAAACTTATCTAAATTATCAATAATAATACACAAACTTCAATCTGGCACAATAGAGAAAAACATCCCTCCATTCCTCCTATACAAGAAACAATATTATAAAATTATCCCATAAAAGGCTCCTATCAGAATATGAATCAGAAATTGTAGGAAAAACATACTATAGAGCTACATTAGGCAATTAATGAAAATATTGTGTTATTATTATGGATTGTGTGATGTGAAAACTAAGTCCAAGAGAAGTTAAGCCAAGGTCACCAATCATAGCAGGCTCGTGGCAGAGCTGAGATTCAGCACCAGGAAAAAGCAATTAATCTGTTTTATTTTCAACCATTTTAGCATTTCCATTTAAACATTTGGAAAATTGTCCATTTTCCTATTTTAACTTTGGGATGCAGAATCACCTGGAATATATACGATTTTGTATGTATTAGATTATAATCATTCTATTTTTAAATATAAATATGGTCATTAAGGTTTATAGTTTAGCCATTTATGACTGTGTAGGATAAACTATATCACATGGTTATAATACTATAGGAGTATGAAGTTTTGTTAATTACATCGTAGAGTATTAGAGAGCAGCCTTCCATACATATTTAATGGGTTACCTAACTTCTTTCTACAGCACTACAGAGCCCAGGTAAATTCATTCTAATTATTCGTATTCCAGGGCTATAACTAAATACATATTTAAAATTAAATATAAGCTGGCTCATCGTGAGAAGAAGAAAAACTCATAAAATAGCACAGCATTTATAACAAATTTCTGAGGTAACTTACAAGTAATTTAAAAGCACTCCCCAAACAGTTCATTGTCATTTAATAAAATTCAGCTTCATTTATCTAGAACATTTAATCAAATTTTATTTTTTCATGAAGTCTTGGCGTGTAAAATTGAGGATTAATGAAAGCTAATTTTTAGGTAGATACAATATTACAGCAAAATGTATGAAAGCATAAAATACCCTTGTAAGTGAAATGCTAATATAAGAGCTTAAACTTCTATAATGAAATAAAAGCATCTCCATATTAACTAAGTTTAATGACTTCAAAGCACATAACAAAATATATTGCATTACAAGAAAAATATTTGGAACTACTCTGGTATTTCATCCAGAAACAGCTTCATGACCCAGCACCAAATAAACTTCTTTAAGAGTTCATCAACAAGAAGTCCATGAGCATCCTTGGCAGGCAGATTCACTCAATACATTTTCCCTGTGGCCGACAGGTTCAATAAATGGCTAAATAAAAAATATTTATATAATTCAGTGAGGCACAGTTTCTTGGGATCCATCATGTTCAATTAACATAAGACTATTTCTTATGGTAACCAAATATGTAGATGTACTATAATATAGGATAAATGATTATATTTTGGGCCAATATTTCTCAAATTGAACATGAATTACCCCCCTTTTTTCAGGCCACTATTATAATACTATTTTAGAAGATTTTACATGGCCACTTATGAGCTCCCAGGTATTGCATACAACCTAAAAAACATAGTTGACCCACTCCATGGCAACATGCTCAAGGAAAAGCTCCCTTTATCCCCATTAGAGTAATAATGTACTTAAATTTTATAATATAACGTTAAAAGTCAACCCACTTCTTCCATTAATTAGTTTAGTTCTAAAGAAGCAGGAATGGCTGGGCGCAGTGGCTCACGCCTGTAATCCCAGCACTTTGGGAGGCCGAGGCAGGCAGATCACCTGAGGTCAGGAGTTCGAGATCAACCTGGCCAACATGGTGAAACGCCCTCTCTAGTAAAAGTACAAAAATTAGCTGGACATGGTGGCGGGTGCCGGTAATCCCAGCTACTCGAGAGGCTGAGCCAGGAGAATTGCCTGAACCCGGGAGGCGGAGGCTGCAGAGAGCTAAAATTACAACACTGCATTCCAGCCTGGGCAACAAAGAGTGAAACTCCGACTCAAAAAACAAAAACAAAAAACAAAAACAAAAACAAAAACCCACCAGGAATAAGAAGCAAAAAATATATGTTTGTTTTATAAATTAGAAATAAAAAAAGTTTAATAAATCAGAAGTAAAAATATAATGTATGTGTACTGAAGATAAAAAGTGAAGCCAAATAGTCACACATTAACCTATTTTTTCCATTTTCAAGAATATGTAATAGGTACCATTTCTAATAACCAACTTAAGTGTTTATAATATATAAACACTTGAATGTCCTCAGTATAATACTAGGTTATTTTATTGGGGTAAAAACACGTACGATACCATATTGTTAACTATGGTAAAATGCCATACAGCAGAGCACTAGAACTTAATTATCTTGCATACCTGAAACTTCATACCCGTTGAATAGCAACTCTCCATTTCCGCCTCCCCTCTTAAGCGACTATCATATATTCCCAGAAGCTTACGTTTTTTTAA
Source organism: Piliocolobus tephrosceles (assembly GCF_002776525.5). Lineage (NCBI taxonomy): Eukaryota > Metazoa > Chordata > Mammalia > Primates > Cercopithecidae > Piliocolobus > Piliocolobus tephrosceles. The sequence continues at coordinate 5,148,839 of NC_045440.1, read as the reverse complement.
GAAGTCTCATAAAAAGTGCACATCAGCACTGGGACACATAATCTGGTCTTCTATTTCAAATTTTTTTCACTCTGACTCTACCATCCCTTACAGATAGGTGATGCTCCTGTTTTCAAGGACTATATGTAATGGCAATGTTCTCAGAATAATATTCTTCAAACTCAATCACAAATTTTAGACCCATTGAGATCGTCAAGTCTGGAAGTTCTCAATTCCTTTTCCTTATTGCAAAACACACACCATGTCGCTTTGACACGAACAGTGGATAACCATCTACTATATTTATATTGAAATCAGCTAAAAGTTATTTGCAATGTCTACCGTATTTGCGGTAACCACACTTCTTTCTGCCTGGCAAGAAATCATCAGAACTCAAGTGATAGCAATATTATTGTAGGAACAGCCTTGAAATCAGTAGTTTAATCACCGTTAATAAAGCTTCCTTGGAAATCACCTCAAAAATTATCTCAAAACATCAGAATATAGAAATAGTCCAGCTGTGGGTGGCAGATTTGAGTCATTCATTGTATCTATAAGGCCTAGAAGTTAAGCAATTTATCCAAGGAAGCAGTTCTGGTGCATGGTAGAAGCAATACTAATATTTAGAGATTCTAATTCTGTTCTTCCAACCATTCTATTGTCACTTTACCTGCTTGTAGAGGTGAGAGATGTGAAATACCAGATTTGGATTCAGGAATTCAGGAGTTAGATTAAAACATATTTCAGTATCTGCCTTCTCTGTTTCTTGCGCCATTCAACAATAAGGATATACAGTAGCTAATATTAGAGAAGGGAGCTGCGGATCTGAGAAGAATATCCAGAGGAAAGAATAGCACAAAAAGTTTCTGGGGAAAGTAGTTGAAGAAAGGAATTAAAATACAAGAGGGAGGTCTTTCATCCTGGACTCTGCCACCAGCTTCTCTCTCTCTCTCAATAAACTGGTGAATCACTGAATCAAGTAATTATTGAATATCTGGTATGAACCATGTACTATACTTGTTACTGGAGGATATGTAACTTATTTTGTAACACTTCAGTTACCTAAAGATATTGAAGTTCTACATACTAAGGAATTTACTAAAGGCCCTAAAAATTAAGCATCAATACCCAATGGTGAGCACTGTATAAGTATTTGTTGATGGAACTATATCAATGCCACCACTGTTTAACATCAGATTTCCTACAAATACGTTTCATTCCCACTTGAAAACAGATGTTGGCTTCTCACAAGAAAACTCAACATCTCTATTGCTGTATAGCTATATATTTAAACTTATTTTAAATCACAAAGTCTCATTTTGGAATGACCTAGATAATACCATCACCATATTGATAAAATATAGAGAAGAATTGCAGCTCTTTGGGACCATGGTTTCCAGCCATGAAAGAGAAAGACCTTGTACATTATTAAAATAAATTTTGAGGATGTAAGTCTTTGAGAAGGTTGAATAGTTATCTCTTGTGAGTTATCTCTTCTGAGGCTATCAGAAAGAAGCTATGTATACCTAATTGGTTCAAAGTTTGGTACTGATAAACTATAGCTTGATAAATACTGAACAAAAGCTTTTTTTTTTTTTTCATTTTGACAATTACACTTATCAGGTCGGGTCACGGTGGCTCATGCCTTCAATCCTAGCACTTTGGGAGGCCAAGGCGAGTGGATCACGAGGTCAGGAGTTCAAGACCAACCTGGCCAACATGATGAAACCCCAACATGGTGAAATCTACCAAAATTAGATTGGCACGGTGGTAGGCGCCTGTAATCCCAGCTACTCGAGAGGGTGAGGCAGGAGAATCGCTTGACCCTGGGAGACAGAGTTTGCAGTGAGCTAAGATCGAGCTACTGCACTCTAGCCTGGGTGACAGAGCAAGACTCCATCTCAAAAAGAGCAAAAACAAAACCAACTATACTTATCAGAAGAATTAACGGTTAAAGAACACAAACTAAATGTTTAGTCTTGTGCCCATATAAAGACACATGTAATAAATGAAAGAGATTTTGATGTTGATTGCTCTACTAGATGATGGGTTTTGTCAGTAGCATGTAACTAATTCCCTCTAACTTCCTGAAATACATGTGAAAACTTCCATTGAATGGTAGAATGTGAAAGTACAATATTCACAAAAGGTCAACTGAAAGTTCCCTCTGTCTCAACCTCCCAAAGTGCTGGGATGACAGGCATGAGCCACTGCACCCGGCTAAATTTTTTTGTATTTTTAGTAGAGATGGGGTTTGAGCTTCAATTTTTTAACATAAAAAAAATTTAATGGGCCGGGCGCAGTGGCTCACGCCTGTAGTAATCCCAGCACTTTGGGTGGCTGAGTCGGGCGGATCACGAGGTCAGGAGATTGAGACCATCCTGGCTAACACGGTGAAACCCTGTCTCTACTAAAAAAATACAAAAAATTAGCTGGGCGAGGTAGCGGCGCCTGTAGTCCCAGCTACTCGGGAGGCTGAGTCAGGAGAATGGCAGGAACCCGGGAGGCGGAGCTTGCAGTGAGCCGAGATCCCGCCACTCACTCCAGCCTGGGCAACAGAGCAAGACTCTGTCTCAAAAAAAAAAAAAAATTAATGTTAAGGTTTTATTTTTTGTTGTTGGTGGTACATAGCAGGTGTGTATATTTATGGCGTACATGAGATGTTTTGATTCAGGCATACAATGTGTAATAATCACATCATGTAAAATGAGAACCCCTTTTTTTATTTATTTATTTTTTTTTTTTTTTGTGACAGAGTCTCACTCCATCACCCAGGCTCGAGTGCAGTGTCACAATCTCAGCACATTGCAACCTCCACCTTCCAGATTCAAGTGATTCTCACGCCTCAGCCTCTCATGCCTTAGCTGAGATTAGAGGCATGCACCTCCACACCCTGCTACTTTTTATATTTTTAGTACAGATGGGATTTAGCCATGTCGGCCAGGCTGGTCTTGAACTCCTGACCTCAAGTGACCCACTTGCCTCCGCCTCCCAAAGTGCTGGGTTTATAGGTGTGAGCCACTGTACCCAGCCCCCCTATTTTAACTGGACATAGATTATTCCCAGCCTTCTGGCTTGGATCTGGCCCATGTGATATAAATGTAGTGTGGTATGTCAGCGTCCAGAAACCTAAAATACAGTTGGCATTGGAAGACTTCTACTTCTGATAATGATGGATTAGGTTATTCAAACTACCATTCCTGTTGAGAAAAATGAGGAAAGCCAGACAAATTTAAAAGTCTGTCTGAGGACATTGTGGAGCTAAGAAATCAGTGAATATTTACAAGACTATGGCACAAAAGAATAGTACCACCAGAGAGGCAAGCCCAGCATTTGGTTCTGCCTTTTCTGTAGGGTCCGTGTACCCATTCAGAACACGCAGCTGAAAGGCTGAGAATGCTGAGCAGAGCGTTTTCACAGCCTCACATCAATAATGGCACAAATATTAGATTCCGAGACTTACCAACCAGAAGGAACACTGGGAAACAAGTATTTCGAAATGAAACCCAAAAACTGCAGACTTTAATTAAAGGTGAGATAGCAACACATTGGACCTATCAGCAATGAAGCCTAATTTTGTAAAATCTCAATCACTAAAATTAATTTGTGATGATCCAGATTTGCTAATGTCCCTAGCAACCAGCCATAAGCAAAATATGTTCTAAAACATCATGAGACACATAGGGGACAGGATTATGTGATTTAAAAAGAAAGAGGAAAAAACAGGCAAAACAAACAGAATGGCAGGAAATATAACAAATAGTTACAAGACAAAGAATTTTAAACAGCTAGGCTGAATATTTTCAAGAAGATAAATTTAAAGCTCAAGAAAGTTGGTAGATGAATGGAAACAAAGAAATGAAAACTTCTAGAACTGGAAGAGAAATTAAATGAAATTAAGAATTTAAAGGATGTGCTTTAAAGTAGATCGGCTACAACAAGAGAAAATCTGGGAACTTGAAGATTGGTCTGAAGAAAACATCCAGGATGCAGCATGAATAAATAGAACATAAAAAGGCAACAAAATGAGCTTAAAGTAATAGAAGATAAAATACACACACATACACACAATTGAAGCTCAGAGAAACAAAAGAGAAAGAATGGGAAAGAAGCAGTATTTAAAGACATAAGCCAATTTCTGAGAATTTCCCAAAGCCACGGAAAGGCATCAAGATACAGATTCAAGAATTCTAGCATAGCCCAAGCATGATAAATTTAAAAAAAAAGAAAAACTACACAGTAGTGTGTTGAATATAGTGTTCTCCAAAAATCCACATCCACCCAGAACCTCAGCTTCTCAGTCTTATTTCAAAATAAGGTCTTTGAAAATGTAATTAATTAAGGATACCAAAATTAAATTATCCTAGATTCAGGGTTCACCCTAAATCTAGTCACCAGATTCCTTATAAGAAGAGGAGAGGATACAGCAAGAAGAGAAGAAGGCCGTGTGAAAATGGAGACAGACACTGGAGTGTCTTGGCTACCATAAGCCAAGAAATGCCTGGGGCCACAAGAAGCTGGAAGATGCAGGAAAGTTTTTTTTCCCTTGAGCCTCCAGAGAAAGTTTGGCTCTTCCGCTACCTTGATTTTGGCTTAACAACAAAATTTTCAGAGTTCTAGCCTCCAAAACTGTGAAAAAACAAATGTCTTTTGTTTTTAAACCATTCTGTTACAACAGCCCTAGAAAACTAATTCATACCCCAAGAACTTTAAAGTTCTAAAAATTGCTTCAGAGCTTCAGAGAAGCCACCAAAAAGACTGACAGGAATCACTTCTCAACAGAAATAAAAGAATCAAGAAGCTTCATCCTTACACCAAGCTTTTTTGAGAACGCCTTGTATTTGATCTTTGTTCAGAAGTCACTTCTTTTTTTTTTTTTTTTTTTTAATTATACTTTAACATTCATACAGCCAACAGACACATGAAAAAATGCTCATCATCACTG
>NC_045440.1:5132994-5143905 GCF_002776525.5 Piliocolobus tephrosceles | reverse complement strand
GGGTATATACCCAAAGGATTATAAATTATGCTACTACAAAGACACATGCACACGTATGTTTATTGCGGCACTATTCACAATAGCAAAGACTTGGAATCAACCCAAATGTCCATCAGTGACAGACTGGATTAAGAAAATGTGGCACATATACACCATGGAATACTATGCAGCCATAAAAAAGGATGAGTTTGCGTCCTTTGTAGAGACATGGATGCAGCTGGAAACCATCATTCTTAGCAAATTATCACAAGAAGAGAAAACCAAACACCGCATGTTCTCACTCATAGGTGGGAAGTGAACAATGAGCTCACTTGGACTCGGGAAGGGGAACATCACACACTGGGGCCTATCATGGGGAGGGGGGAGGGGGGAGGGATTGCATTGGGGAGTTATACCTGATATAAATGATGAATTGATGGGTGCTGACGAGTTGATGGGTGCAGCACACCAACATGGCACATGTATACATATGTAACCTGCACGTTATGCACATGTACCCTAGAACTTAAAGTATAATAAAAAAAAAAAAAAAAAAAAAAAAAAAAAAATAAAAAAAAAATAAATATTCAGGAGCAAAAAAAAAAAGTAATGGTAGCTGGGCACAGTGGCTCACACCTATAGTCCCAGCACTTTGGGAGGCCGAAGTGGGTGGATCACGAGGTCAGGAGATCGAGACCATCCTAACACAGTGAAACCCCGTCTCTACTAAAAATACGATTAGCTGGGTGTGGTGGCGGGCACCTGTAGTCCTAGCTACTCGGGAGGCTGAGGCAAGAGAATGGCGTGAACCCAGGAGGTGGAGCTTGCAGTGAGCTGAGATCGCACCACTGCACTCCAGCCTGGGTGACAGAGCAAGACTCTATCTCAAAAAATAAATAAAAAGTAATGGCAAAAACTGAAATTACTTTTGCACCAACCTAATAATACCCCTACTTTTTGGGAACCATGCTAAAAGTATGTAGGGATGAAGCATGATATTTAGAATTTACTGTTTAGCAAAAAATTACAGAGATGAAGCATATGTGGCAACAAGTGAACAATCGGGGAGCCCTGGCAGCAGATGCATGAGTACTCACTGTCCTGTTCTTTACACATTTCTGTGGTCTTGAAAATGCTTAAAACTGGTGAGTGTTGCCAACATAAACCATGCAGCTTTTATAGTGTTATGTAATCAGGCCCAGGAAACAGTAGAGTGTGTTCATCCATCCTAAGAACCAGGGTGAAAAATGCCCCAGGGCTTTTTTATCGAGATAGAGTCTTACTCTGTTGCCAGGCAGGAGTGCAGCAGCACAATCTTGGCTCACTGCAACCTCCGCCTCCCGGGTTCAAGTGATTCTCCTGCCTCAGCCTCCCGAGTAGCTGGTACCTGTAGTACCTGGGTCTACAGGTGTGCACCACCATGCCCAGCTGATTTTTGTATTTTTAGTGGAGACCGGATTTCACCATGTTGGCCAGGATGGTCTCGATCTCGTGATCCACTGGCCTCCATCTCCCAAAGTGCTGGGGTTACAGGTGTGAGCCACTGCACCCGGCCAGCATTTTTATATCATATATTGCTATCCGGACCAGAGGGCCCTACTGATCGAGGGCTCACACTGAATAGCCTGGTACTCATGGGCCCTCTGCCTGACAGCCTCCAGCGGGCTGTGTTGCACACTGTACTGGGAGGAACAGAGGCTCATAAGACCTTGGAATGTGGAATCAAACAGCACTGGATTCCACTCCGGCCTCTCCACTTTCTAAGTAAATCTGAGCAACGTCCTTCATCATCCCAAGTCGCCGTGTTCTCCATCCACACATTTGGAAATGGGTTCATGGATTCTGGTAGAGATTTTTTTAGGTAGTTCAATTCTGGCTTAGGTTATTGCCTGTGCATGAGTAACTCTGAATTCTACATATTTGCTCTGATTCTTCAACTAAATATGTACATTCTGTGACAGGAAAATAAATCTCGGGGCCCCCAAATCACTAAGCTACAGGGAAAAGTCAAGGGGGGAACTGCTTAGGGTCAACCTGCTTCCCACTCTATTCAAAGTCACCCCTCTGCTCACTGAGATAAATGCGGATCTGATTGTCTCCTTTGGAGAGGCTCATCAGAAACGCAAAACAACGTCTTATGTACCCATGACCTGGAAGCCCCCTCCCCTCTTCGAGTTTTCCCACCTTTCCCGACTAAGCCAAGTTTATCTTACATATTTTGATTGATGTCTCATGTCTCCCTAAAATGCATAAAACCAAACTGTGCTCTGACCACCTGGGTTACACTTCGCCAGGACCTCCTGAGGCCGTGTCACAGGCGTGCATCCTTAACCTTGGCAAAATACACTTTCTAAATTCAATGAGACCTGTCTCAGATATTTGGAGTTCATAATCCCAATGTTTGCAGAGCACTTGGATGTCATTCTCACGTCTGACACAGCACATCTACAGCCCTCACAAGAGGGCGTCTTCCATATCTCGCAGAGCACTTGGATGTCATTCTCACGCCTGCCACAGCACATCTACAGCCCGCACACGAGGGCACCTTCCATATTTCGCAGTGCTGAATGTGGCCAGGCACCTCATAGACCTCACCCGTCTCTTCCAAATTCCCTAAATTTAAACCTTGGGGATTCCAGTTCCCTACTTCCTCTTTCACCAGGCAGGCCACAGAATCATTTGATTCTTCTCACAGAGGAGCTTGCAAATTCCCCACTCAGGACTCTGGCTTCTCACGCTTCCCCCTGAAATGTGTGCAGCTCCCCCTTCTTTCCAATGTCAGGTAATCCCACAACACCGAACACTGCAGCACAGCAGACCGTGCAACATCGCAGGCAACGAGTCGTGTAAAAGACAATCTGGGGACAAGAGAGCCCGATGTGAAAATCCTGGCTCTTCCTTTAATTAGCTAAATTACATAACTTTTCTGAGACTCAGTTATATTATCTGTTAACTGGGTAGAATCAGATCTGCACGTCTGCAGAGGATTAACAGTTCTTACAAAGTGTTTCGTGCAAAATAAATGCCATATAAATTAGAAGCCAGAGAGAAGGGTAAGAGCAAAATGTAGACACAAGGGCACTGTGCTCCTGCCAGGAACAAGAGGGGCTGGGAGCGCTGAAAATAAGCCTCATCTGCTCTTGTCCAAGCTGAGTGAGCCCTTGCAAGTGTGTGCCTTGTTAGAGACTCTACCAGTCGGGCAGCCTCACCTCTGGATCGAGACATCAGAGTAGCTCATAGACTTGAACTGCACTCTGGCCAAAACCGCTATATAAAGATTAAGTATGTGACAAAAATTTGTAGCAACATCAGCTAATTGCAAAGTTGAGGAAGAGAAAGTAATTAAAGTTAGAGATGAGCCAGCAAGTAATTCACTTAATTGTTAGCATAGAACATTCCCCAATCTGCAGTCTTCTCTTCCCCTGGTGGGGTTGAGGGGGAAGTCTGCAGAACGCTTGCACACCTGTGCCAGGTTCCAGGCATGACTTCCTGGGGCTGACACGGACTGCCCATTTCACCTGCCACAAAGTAGATCAAAGCAATATTGTTTAATGTATTTTCTCTGTGAGTTTCTAAAATTCTTTTTCCCCTGAAGAGTATTTCCTCCACTGAGCGTGGCTTAAAAATAAAGCAGGTAATTGATATTCTACAGACAGGTAATCACAAACAAGACTCATGACCCAAGGTGACAAATATATTGCAGAGACATCATAGCCAAAATCCACATTCCTTCCCAAAAACCACAGATGCATGCATCCAGGAGTACATTGAAAAAGGACAGGAAAGCAGCCTAAAGTTACCCTAGAGGTTTCTAAGTGAAAGAGAATTCCTACTATGGATGGCTTTTCTCTGTGTCTGTGGGTCTATTTTGTTGTTGTTGTTTTGGGGTTTTATTGTGCTTTTTAACCTGTATGTTTCTAGGAGTGTCAAATGCAAAAGTCAATGTCATTTTAGCAAAATGGCAGATGCACACACCTCTCCCCTCTCTTCCTGACGGGGCTGGAGGGCTTGCCAGCGTCCTGCACGCTTCTCCTTCCCTGTTTTGAAAGTCAGAGAAGCTCACGTGAACACGCAGTCTCTCAGGCCGTGCCCAAGGCTGCCCTGCAGCAGGGAAAAGACACTGGCTCAGGAAGCTGCAGACCTGAGTCCAGGTGCCTGCTTTGTGTGGCCTCGAGCTCAGTGTGCGCCTCTGCAAAACAGAGTTGGTGAGAGCTGCTGAGCTGGCCTCGCATAATTATCAAGGAAATCTAATAAAACAATTGGAATCCAGTGTGAATTAAAAGTATCTGAGACAGGTCTCAATGAATTTAGAAATTTAGAAAGTATACTTTGCCAAGCTTAAGGACATACTCATGACACTCATGACACAGTCTCAGGAGGTCCTGAAGACATGTGCCCAAGGCGGTCAGAGCAGAGCTTGGTTTTATACATTTTAGGGAGACATGAGACATCAGTTAAAAGGAGTGAGATGTGCATTGGTTTAATCCAGAAAGGCGAGGCAACTTGAAGTGGGGTTTCCAGGTCATAGGTAGATAGGAGAACAACAGGTGCATTCCTTTGAGCCCCTCATCAGCCTTTCAGTGAATACACAATTTACAACTGAGGAAGAGTACAGGCATAGTCATTTACGCCTTAGTCTGATGCAGTGAGTCTACACTTTTACGTAAGCAATAGGGCAGAGGAAGGAATCAGATTTGCATTTGTCTCAGGTGAACGAAGGGATGACGGAGTTTTGTCTGTCGTTTATCCCACACCTGCAACAATAAGCTATCCATTCTGATGAAATTCAGCAGAACTATTTTAGGGTAAAATTATTGCGGGCAACAAAGAATCTCCTTGTGGACAAATTGTGAGGGAGGTATATAGCTTTTTCATCTTGCGGCTATGTTATTTAAGAATAAAATGCGGGGCAGATTTCCCGAATGCAGTTCCCAGCTTGACTTTTTCCCTTGGCTTAGTGATTTGGGGGGGGGGGGTCCCAAGATTTTCCTTTCAAACCAACAGGCCAGCAAATACAGTGTGCAGGGCTGTTAGCTTCATATCCTATGTCTCGGTGCTAACTGGCCCTGTGGTGATGTCACCATATTTCCAAAGAAAAACTGTTATTTTTTATTGTACTTATTAGTTGATTGATGGAACAAATATTCCTTTAGGTCCTAGAATGAGCTGTTCAGGTAGTGGGGCTCCTGAGAAGCTGCTATCCCTACCTGTTTTTATCAGCCTGTTCTCACATTACTATAGAGAACTACCTGAGACCGGGTAATTTATAAAGAAAAGAGGTTTAATTGACTCACAGTTCTGCAGGCTGCATGGGAAGCCTGGCTGTACAGGAAGCAGGCTGCACAGGAAACGTACAATCATGGTGAAAGGCAAAGGGGAAGCAGACACATCTTCCCATCGCCAGAGTAAGAGCAAGCGAGCAGGTGCTACACACTTTTAAACAACCAGATCTCGTGAGAACTCACTATCACGAGAGCAGCAAGGGAGAGATCCGCCCCCACAATCTAATCACCTCCTACCAGGCCCCCTCCCCCAACATGGGGGATTACAAGTCCACATGAGATTTGGGTGGGGACACAAGTGTAACCCATATTACGGTAATACTCCTTATATTTGAAGTGGATAAACATCTTCAGTCATATCTCTGAAGATGAACCCTAACCACCAGGGTCAATAAAATACAGGGTGCTGGGTCAAGCTGAAAGCAAAGGGAAATGTAGAAACCCTGGCAGTGAGGAGGGGGTGGGTGGAGGCAAGGAGCTCACAGGTGTCACTCATAACCTTTTGTTTTTTCTCTCTCTTTTTTTTTTTTTGGAGACCGAGCCTTACTCTGTTGCCCAGGCTGGAGTGCAGTGGTGTGATCTCGGCTCACTGCAACCTCCGCCTCCCAGGTTCAAGTGATTCTTCTGCCTCAGCCTCCTGAGTAGCTGGGACTACAGGTGCCCGCCACCACGCCAGGCTAAATTTTATATTTTTTTTATATGGGGTTTCACCATGTTGGTCAGGCTGGTCTTGAACCCCTGCCCTCAGATGACCCACCCACCTCAGCCTCCCAAAGTGCCGGGATTATAGGTGTGAGCCACCGCGGCTGGCCTGATATCTTCATTATGAAAAAAATAGAGAATTTGAATGCCTATGAATGGAATGTCTTGGATAAACCTCCCTGTTACCCAGGAAATGTGTCTCTTAGGAAGAGTTAATGCAGAGACAAAAATTCTAAGTCTCAGGTGACAGGAGGAGGTGGTTTATCTGGTGTTTGCACCCTGGAAATGACCTTCATTGTGAAGCTGGAACAGAGCTGCCCTCTGCTTTCGGCCTTTTGCAAAGCACCCAAAGTTAGAGCAACAAAAGTCAGACACACACAAATACATCCAACGAAAAGTCCGGTGCACTAATGATTCTGCCAAATTCCACACATGCACATCGAAATGTCAACTAATATAAAATAGAAACTGCATTTGGGCACTTTTAAAGGACAGTTGCACGGGCTCTAAGAAACTGTAATAGGGATATTTGACCAGGGGAGGTCAGCAAAGATTTATCTGAGGAAGGCGCCGGCGTGGAGCTGGGTAGAGTGAGAGTTAAGTAGAAAATAGGACACAGGCGGGCCAGGCGTGGTGGCTCGTGCCTGTAATCCCAGCACTTTGGGCCAGGTGCAGTGGTTTATGCCTATAATCCCAGCAGTTTGGGAGGCAGAGGCGGGCGAATCAGGAGGTCAGGATTTGAGACCATCTTGGCCAAAATGGCGAAACCCCGACCCTACTAAAAATACAAAAAAATAGCTGGGCCTGGTGGCTCGCCCCTGTAATCCCAACTACTCGGGAGCCTGAGGCAGGAGAATCGCTTGAACCCAGGACGTGCAGGTGGCAGTGAGCCGAGATCACACCACTGCACTCCAGCCTGGGCGACACAGTGAGACTCTGTCTCAAAAAGAAGAAAAGGGGGAGGGGAGGGGAGGGGAGGGGAGGGGAGGGGAGGGGAGGCAGAGGCTCCAAATAAAAGGAACAAAGTGTGGAAAGGATCTGTGGAGGGAGCAGGGACTAGAAGCAGGTGTGGCTACAGCAAGGATAGTGAGCTGAGGATGTCAGGGAGGGTAATGATAAGCGAACACTGTTTCCTGGCACATTTCCCCCTGGGATGCTCTGTTGCTGGAAAGGTGTCCTAATTGATAAGATATGAGGGTCTGTGATCTCTTTTGTCTTTCTCAGGGTGGCATCGGTGTCATAGTTAAAATTACAACACTCCTCCTAAAAAGCATACTTTCTTCAACATTTCTTTCCAACTAAAACTTACAAAATATAATGCCTAATAACAACAGTCTGGATGTCTACATTGCAACTTCCACAAATACGCTGGGATATGAATATCAGATTTCACAAAACTATTCCCTGGATACCTACGTGGGAAGCTGTATACAAAGTGTACGTACAAAAACACCCTCGAACATTCAACCATAGTTGAAGATAAACTTTGGAATATCATTTCTCCAAGAAACGAATAATTATTTCCCAAATGATATTCAGACAATTGTTTTCAATCTTTCGAGACCCTTACCAAATAATGATTCCGAGGCTGATTTTTTTTCAACTTTATGAATATTCGAGATGCTTCTATTTGCCATTAACAATAGCAGTGGAGGAAAAACAAATAGAACGAGGATATCACCTCTCTTTTAATAACAAATGCTTGCTTTCCAAATGGTCATTGCATCTTAACACTAGTACAGAAAGCTCTGAAGAGGCTCCTGATCCCAGTCCAGGGTTCTCACCGTTATGCCGTGAGTGACTCTCCCTTTGGGTCCTTCTCATTATCTTTGGAAGCTAAAGGCAAAAATTAGTCAGCTCAACCCAGTCAGAGCCGACCTCTCTCCTGACTTCTCCTAAAGGTGACAAAACAAAGAGGAAACTGAAGAGCCAGGGGTCACAGGGAGCGACTCTTTGGGCCGGTGGCCCCAGGCTAAAAGAAATTACCAAGACAGTTGTAGGATGGCTGGCTGGTGGCTCATGCCTGTAATCTAACACTTTGGAAGGCCGAGGTGAGCAGATCACCTGAGGTCAGGAGTTCGAGACCAGCCTGGCCAACATGGTGAAACAACATCTCTACTAAAACTACAAAACTTAGTCGGGCATGGTGGTGGGCACCTGTAATCCCAACTCCTCTTGAGGCTGAGGCAGGAAAATCACTTGAACCTGGGAGGCGGAGGTTGCAGTGAGCTGAGATCACGCCACTTGTACTCTAGCCTGGGAGACAGAACAAGACTCCGTCTCAAAAAAAAGGACAGTTGTAGGTAGAGAAACGCAGATTTATTGAGAAAGTAAGAAAATACGTTGCAAGGAGGCAACAGGCAGGGTCAGCAGAAGAGGAGCCGACTGCTAGGAGACAAAGGCTTGCTGAGGATTTCATAGAATGGAACTCAGCTGATTCAGAACACCAAGGCAGCAGGAGGGGATCCCTCTGAGGACAAGGGAAGGTCAGGACCAAGTGGCAAGACAAAAGGGATCCATCCCCAGCAAGCTGGATCTTCATCAGACACCTGCTGAGTTTCCACGTCCACGTAATTCTGTTACTCGATCCAGACCCTAAGACAGGGTTGTTGGATCTCATGCAAGAAAGAATTCAGGGCCGGGCGCCACGGCTCACGCCTATAATCCCAGCATTTTGGGAAGTCGAGGAAGGTGGATCACCTGAGGTCAGGAGTTTGAGACCAGCCTGGCCAGCTGGCCAAGATAGTGAAACCCCGTCTCTACTAAAAAATATATATATAAAATTAGCCAGGCGTAGTGGTGGACGCCTGTAATCCCAGCTACTTGGGAGGCTGAGACAGGAGAATCGCTTGAACCTAGGAGGCAGAGATTGCCGTGAGCCGAGATCACGTCACTGCACTCCAGCCCGGGCAACAAGAGTGAAGCTCCGTCTCAGAAAGAAAGAAAGAATTCGGGGGTCCACAGAGTAAAGTAAAAACAAGTCTATTAAGAAAGTAAAGGAAAAAAAACATGGCTACTCCACAGGCAGAGCAGCCCCAGTGACCACTGGTTAGCTATTTTGATGGTTGTTTCTGATCATCTGCCAAAGAAGAGGTGGATTATTCATGAGTTTTCTGGGAAAGGGGTGGGAAATTCCCACAACTGAGGGTTCCTCCTCCTTTTAGAACATACAGGGTAGCTTCTGGATGTTGCCATGGCATTTGCAAACTGGCCTAGTGATGGTGGGCGTGTCTTTTAGCAGCTAATGCATTATAATTAGCAAATAATCCGCAGTGAGGCCGACCAAAGGGTGTTTTCATTGCGTCTTGGTTTTGGTGGGTCTTGGCTGGCTTTACTGCATCCTGTTTTATCAGTGGGGTCTTCGTGAGCTGTATCTTGTGCCAACCTCCTGTCTCATCCAGTGACTAAGAATGCCTGACTTCTTGGGAATGCAACCCAGCAGGTCTCATTTCATTTCCCCCAACTCCTGTTTGAGCTGGACTCACTCTGTTTCCAACACTTCTGACAATTTCTGCACCCGCAGACCCACAAGCAGTCTGGATGATTTTCAGGTCCCGCCGCTGAAGAAATCACTCGTCCGTTATCGAATAATTCTTTGACTAATCTATAAAGCATGCAAATGAAATTCATTATTATGTGCATATGCAGAATGTTCCAGCTTGCTGGGCACATCTGTATTTTAATAATAGAAGAATTATAATTGTGTGATGATGACAGGCTCCACACGCCTCTCGGTCTGAATATCATGGGCAGATTGGAAAAAGCAAGTGCAGTCAGTACTATTCTCGCCCCACATCACCTTTGACATGAACACTTCAGTTTCAATTGCGATCTTAGGTGAGGATGCTGCCTTTTTGCCTTTTTTTTTTTTTTAACTGTGCAAACTAAAATAGAATTCAGCTAGATAAAGTAATAATGACCTGGATCGGATAGCTCAGCATAACAATTAAGGTTCATGGATTTAGACTGAATATGCAGAAGATTCACATTTCAATGAAAATGTGAATTAACACGGGACCATTTAATTGTAGATGGAAAACATTAGAAACTGTTAAAGAATATTGACTTCCAGAGGTAATAGCAATGTGAGAACCAGAAACAGAAGTTGAGGAGAAGAGCACGAGGCTGGCGGTGTCGGATTCATTCCAGCTGGGGCCTGTGATGAAAAAGTGCAATTCCCTTGAATAATTTAGTGCTTTTTGTCAGTTAAAAATGATAACATTCTGTGTTCTCGGCTGTGACTTAGTTCTTAAACAATGATGAATAGGTCACAGTCACGAACACTCTCCAACCAGCTCCTTCAGTTTCATTCTACCTACTTAAGACTGAAGACAATTGTTGATGGCAACCCATGATTAAAAATACAAAAGATAGTCTTACAGAATATCAGAGTTTGCATGGACCTTTACAGCTGTCAAATCCAACCCTGTGAATTTCCAGATGAATTAATTGGGTCTCAGAGGCAAGAGGGGAAATTACTTCCTGTAAGGACAGAGCCAGGGATACAGACTCGAACCTACGCAACTCCAGTTTGTTGTGGTTCCAATTCACCCCTCCAGTTCTGCAGAGAGCATAGGCACCAAGCCTTGTCAAAGTAAAGGCAAAATAAGCAATATGATGAAAATCATCCACAGTTGCTGGTTTTTCTTCTTTCACTCTGGCTTCCCCGTGATCCCCTCCCGCTCTGTCATCCTCTTGACCAGCGGTTGGCACACATTTTCTGCAAAGAGTAAATATTTAGGTGATAAACACCTTAGGCTTTGCAGGCCATTCCAACTCAGTCGCTGTAGTATTGTCAGCAGCGTTGGAACCACAGCGACTCCATTTTGAGTGAGGGCTGGAAAATGAGGCTGGGGCCTGCTGGGCTGCGTTCTCAGAAAGTCAGGCATTTCGGGAGACTGAGGCAGGAGAATGGCGTGAACCCGGGAGGCGGAGCTTGCAGTAAGCC
>NC_045440.1:5114697-5132594 GCF_002776525.5 Piliocolobus tephrosceles | reverse complement strand
TTTTTTTTTTGAGACAGAGTCTCCAGAGTCTCACAGTGTCACCCAGGCTAGAGTGCAGTGGCACAATCTCTGCTCACTGCAACCTCCAACTCCCTGGTTCAAGCAATTCTCCTGCCTCATCCTCCCAAGTAGCTGGGATTACAGGCACACACCACCATGCCCGGCTAATATTTGTATTTTTAGTAGAGACAGGGTATCGCCATGTTGGTCAGGATGGTCTAGATCTCCTGACCTCATGATCCACCCACCTCGGCCTCCCAAAGTGCTGGGATTACAGGCGTGAGCCACCACGCCCGGCCACCACTGTACTTTCTTAATAAACTCGCTTTGCTTTGTACTGCGGACTGGCCTTGAATTATTTGTTGAGTGAGATCCAAGAACCTTCTCTTGGGGTCTGGATTGGGACCCCTTTCCTGTAACAGTATGGAAGTCACCATTGAGTTTGTGCGAATGAGGAAGCATGGCTGTGACCCAACAGACTTTGCTCAGGGAAACCCGCTCAGGCCTAATCACCCCCAGGCTGAAGTTCGCTGACCCCTGCTCAGTAGGACACCCTGGTCTTTCAAACACGTCTCACTATTTGGGATGATCTGCTCTGTCTTCTTGTATATTAAGTGCCTTCCCAGCTGGAATTAATTCTTCATGTGTGGGCAGAAGCTTTGACTCTAGAATTCCCACTTATTCAGCGATCAGCACCTATGACACTGCAAGCTGTTTGTTGAATGAACAAAATAAATGAAAGACACTGACCTCCCAAGTTAGCAGGCTATGGCTGAAATTTTTTTTTTGGGGGGGGTCGTGGAAAAAGCTTGAAAGTTTTTCTAGTTTACTACAGCAAACCTCATCTAACAGTTGAGCAGATGGTATAAGCAAGGATTCCTCCCAAGAGAGTTCCCCCCAGCGTCTCATTGATAAGAATGAAAAATAGTACTTTTCAAGAATGCTTGGCCCCTCGGACTTCTAAAGCCAATGAATTGTTGACCGCAGGACAAGGCACAAGGACGGGGAACATGACGGTTTTTCTTTATTCTGGCTCTCTCTTTTATTTGAAGTCTATATATCAAACATTAAAACTTATCTGATTCAACTTGGCTAAACAGAGAGCAACATGACCCAGTGAGACACAAAGAAGAGCTAGCCCTCAAGTTGACGGTGACAGGGGAGCTGGCAGGATTAGGAAAGTGAATTTCAGAAATCCCAGAAAATGCCTAAAATTAACATCTTATTTCAGAGCTGTATGACCCACCTTTTACTCAGCATGGATTTTTGAAAAGATGTTTGGTTTGTTTATTAATTAAAACATTTATAAAATTATGCCCATTTTCTCATTCAAGCAGGTAGCTCTTCTACACAATCACTCTCCTCTTAGTTATAAATTTGGTTATTAGAAGTTTATGAAGTGAATACTATCTTTAATTTGATACTTTAACATCTACGTCATAATTTAAAGTCAGATCTTCAGAAAAATCTGTTTAAATAGTCAAACAGAATTCTAGTGAAGGATAGCATGACAAATAATTTTACACATAGAAAATATCTGTCAAGAATAATAACATCTTCCATTTTACATGCTCAACAATTCATCAGGAGTGTTTAATTAGCTCACCTGAGCTTTATGAAAACCCTATGGCATCATAAAGCAAAAATTATGATGTCCGGTTCACAGACAAGAAAACAGAGGCCGGGCGCGGTGGCTCACGCCTGTAATCCCAGCACTTTGGGAGGCCGAGGCAGGTGGATCATGAGGTCAGGAGATCGAGACCATCCTGGCTAACACGGTGAAATCCCATCTCTCCTAAAAATACAAAAACTTAGCCAGGCATGGTGGCGGGCACCTGTAGTCCTAGCTACTCAGAAGGCTGAGGTAGGAGAATCACTTGAACCCGGGAGGTGGAGGTTGCAGTGAGCCGAGATCTTGCCACTGCACTCCAGCCTGGGCGACAGAATGAGACTCCACCTCAAAAACAAAACAAAACAAAACAAAAACAGAGACTCCTCTAAGGTCTTTAGCCAAAGTCACATTATACTAAGCAAGGGCTATCCAGAACCCAGATCGGCTGGACCCTAACACAGTGTGCTTCTTCATCAACCGTCTGCCTCAGTGAGCACTCGGTGCAGGAAACCGGTGGAAAGATTCAGCACCGTGTAACTTACACTGTCAGAAAAGCTCAGAATCCCCCTGCGTGGAGCTTTGCTCTCATTATTTTCCACAGAAGCCATCAAACATCCATAATAACTAAAGCAGGGCAGAATGGATCAACAGGAAAACTACCAGAATACCTAGGTAAATAATAGAAAGATATCTGAAACATCCCCAAATACTTCTAATATTTCAAATATTTCAAAGTTAAACAGCATCCTTCTGAATAACCCATGGGTCAAGGAGGGGATCACAAGGGAAATTAGAAAGTATTTTCAATTAATTGAAAATAAAAACATATCAAAATTGGTGGAGCACAACTGAATGAGTGGTTAGAGGGAAATTTATAGAATTCAGTGCTACTGTAACAAAAGAAGAAAGTCTCAAATCAATGATCTAAGCTTTCACCTCAAGAAACTAGCAACAAATAGCAAATTAAACCCAAAGAAAGCAGAAGGGAGAAAATAATTGAGAGTATAGAAATTAATGAAATAGAAAAGCATCAGAGAAAAGTCAATGAAACCAGGAGCCAATTCTTTGAAATTCAATAAAATTAATAAACCTGTAGCCAGGCTGATGAGAGAAAGAGAAATAACAGGCTGAGGCAGGCGAATGGCGTGAACCCAGGAGGCAGAGCTTGCAGTGAGTGGAGATCGCGCCACTGCACTCCAGCCTGAGTGACAGAGCGAGACTCCATCTCAAAGAAAAGAAAAGAAAAGAAAAGAAAAGAAAAGAAAAGAAATAACAAATTGCTGATAGCAGGACTTAAAAGGGGAATGTTACTACAGATCCCATAAATATTAAAACGATAATAAGGGAATATCATGACAGTAAGTTTCATAACATTTGAAACGGGAAAATGCCTTGAAAGACACACACTACCAAGGCTCAAACATAAATAAACTGAAAAATCCTAACTCAATTAAGGAAATTGAACTCAAAGCTTAATACCTTACAAAGAAAACTCCAGGCCCAGTTGACCTCACTGGTGAATTCCTCTAAACAATTTGATAAGGAAATAATAACAATTCTACATGTTTGTTCAGAAAATAGAATAGAAAACACCACTTCCAAACTCCTTATGTGAGACCAAAATTATCCTGATACTAAAATGAAACAGATACAAGAAGAAAAAAAAACTATACGCCATAAACAATAACCATAAAAATCCTTAACAAAATATTAGCAAAATGAAGCTAGCAAGGTATGAAAAGAAAAATATACCATGATCAGCATGACCAAGTGATATTTATCCTAAGAATGAAAATTGGTTTCACATTTTAAAATCAAGCGATATAATTTACTATATTCATAGACTAAATTGCAAAAAAAAAAAAACTGATTATATTAATAAATGTGTGACAATCATTGATAAATGTTGACATCCACTGATGATTACAAACTCTCGGAAAACTAGGAATATGAAAGAACTTTCTCAGGGAGTAATTTCTTTACACTTTTTTTCTCCATTACATTATTTTGCTTGAAGCGGTCACAATCTCATCTAGAGTTAATGGAAAAGGGCCGGGTACGGTGGTTCACGCCTGTAATCCAAGCACTTTGGGAGGCTGAGGCAGGCGGTTCATGAGGTCAGGAGATTGAGACCATCCTGGTTAACATGGTGAGACCCCGTCTCTACTAAAAATACAAAAAAAAAAAAAAATTAGCCGGGCATAGTGGCGGGCGCCCATAGTCCCAGCTACTTGGGAGGCTTAGGCGGGAGAAATGGTGTGAACCCGGGAGGCGGAGCTTGCAGTGAGCTGAGATCGCGCCACTGCTCTCCAGCCTGGGCGACAGAGCGAGACTCCGTCTCAAAAAAAAGAGAGAGACAGAGAAAGGAGCATGGACTCCATCCCTTAATGGCAAGAATGACAAATAATTTTCAGTTATTTAAAAAACCACCACAGACCATCTTCTGGTAACGAATTATTGAAATTCCTTTCGCATACAAAATTCACTCACCACCCTTCCAAGACCCCACTTTGAGGTACCAAAAATGATGCTGAGTAGCTTCTGAGGCTGGGCCCTCAAGGCCATAAGGCTTTCCTTTTCTTTACTGGAGCTCTTATGCTTTTGAGTGCTGAGACGCCCTGTAAGAACTCCAACTATCCCAAGGCGGCCATGTTGTGAGGAAGCCCAAACCACAAGAAGTCACATCACATACTTTAGCCGACAGGTCACCTGAGGTTCCAGATTCTGTGAAGCAAAAACAAATCATCTCACCAGCACCCTGTCTGAATCCTAACTCACAGAATCCTATAAGCATATAAAATGGTTGTGTTTTGATGTCACTAAATTTGGAAATACTTTATTAGGCAGCAATAGATTATTGAAAAAATTTGCAACTGGAACATCATCATTGCTTTCTCTATTCCTCCCTTCTTTCCAGCCAAAAGAAGTCAGCAACTCTTCCCACTAATACAGAGTTTGCCAATTTATATTCAAGATATTCACAATTCTCAAAATTTTAAACTCATATACTCTATATAAGCACCAAAATTTCACACCCTATTTTATGTTACCTGAAATTTCAATATAAATTTTTACAATTTCGTTTTAAAAATCCATAACAAAACAAAGAGCTACTGTTACTTTGAGCCATACACCTCTCTAGACCCTAATCATTTCCCTAATGCTGAATGCCATGTCAATAACTAATCTATCCTTTCCTGTTCATCCTGGTCATTGATTGAAAGAAAGAATTGATTTCCATTTCTACTATAATATGTGCATTTCCAAAAACTCAATCACTAAGGAATACCATTTAGTATTTCAAAATTGTATTGCAATGTTTTAATTTGCTAGTTCTCCCCAAAAGCATAATCCAGAATTTTGATTGACTACTTACTGGTAATTGTCTATGTTCCACTACATCAAAAACTTAAATAAGGAAACGTAAGTAAACAACAAGTGTAATTATAAAACTTTGTTTTAAGGAAAGAATTTTTCATTGCCCATCTGGCAGATTATTTTTTCTTTCCATTAAAAACTTGCAAATCCTCTCAAATCTGTTTTAAATCACATGAGAGTCCTCAAAGACAACAGAGAGCATGCAATAGACCACGAGTATGGGGCTCTGCTGGTCGACTGTTTCGCAAAGTTGTCATTTATCTTTTCCTTCTGTGATCTTCACATCATCTTTTTGTGTCATTGTGGTTTGGTTTTCACTCACTTGAGGTTAAAAATGCTAAGGGACTTTGGTTTTCATGTTGAAGTATAAGAGACATTTTCAGGTTTCTAAAAAAAGACACTTGGTGACAAGTTTACTTTTAAATTATTTAATCAGGCTGCGCGTGGTGGCTCACGCCTGTAATCCCAGTACTTTGGGAGGCTGAGGCGGGTGGATAATGAGGTCAGGAGATCAAGACCATCCTGGCTAACACGGTGAAACCCCGTCTCTACTAAAAATACAAAAACAAAATTAGTCAGGCATGGTGGCGGGCGCCTGTGGCCCCAGCTACTCAGGAGACTGAGGCAGGAGAATGGCGTGAACCCGGGAGGCGGAGCTTGCAGTGAGCCGAGATCATGCCACTGCACTCCAGCCTGGCAACGGAGTTAGACTCTGTCTCAAAAAAAGAAAAAAAAGAAAGCGTAAGGCATGTCATATGGTGCAGTGCTGTGGAGAAAAATAAAGAAGAAAAGAGGAATGGAAAGAGGTGGGTGCAACTTTAAACAGAATGCTCATGGAAGGCCTCCCTGAAGAGTCACACTTGACCAACAACAGGAAGCAGATCAGAGATGGGGCCACGTGGATGTCAAGAAAGAGAACAGACTAGGCAACAAGAGCAGCCTGTGCAAAGGCCGTGAGGCAGAAAACTGTCTGGGTTCTCAAAGAAACAGCAAGGACATCAGTGTGGCGGGGGAACATGAGCCATGGGGAGAAAAGCAGAGGACAGGTTGGAGCCTTCAGAGGACGCCAGACCTGCAAGGCCTTGCAGCCCACATAAGGAGTGAGCTGCAAGGGCACCAGCACACGGTAAGTGGAGGGCGAGATGCCCGGGGAGGAGGGGCGGACAAGGGTAGAAGCAAGGAGAGTGGAGGGCTTAGTGATGGCTCCACGCAGGTGGGGCACGGGGTGCACCGTGGGTCTAGGGGGTGAGGAGCAGTCAGATTCTGAGGATACTGTGAAGCAATGCTGACAGCACGGGCAGTTGTATTTGAAATGGGGTCTGTAAGCAAAAGTAAGGTTGCAACTCTCCCGTCTGTGGCCTACACACCTGGAAAGACAGGGTTTCCGTTTCTGAGATGGGGAAGAATGCCAGCGGAAGGAATTTAAGGAGAAGATCAGGAATGTAGCAAAGCAACTTACAGGAAATTCTGTCAACTATCACTTCCCTAAAGAAGAAAAAAGGAAAGAACTTCACGTACACATTTATTTATGTATTTTGTTAAGCAAAAGAACCATCTCCTTCATCTCTGATACAACATAAAAAATCAGCAAAAAAAGAAAAAAAAGAACCCTTGAGATTAACTTTTTAAGGAATTAGTTTAAAAAAAAAAAATCTCTCCAATCCAGAATGAGCATTCAAGTTGTGGAATATTTTTTTCTCTTTATTGTAAAGTTCTACACCCAAAAAATCACTTCTAAATGTAGAGTCCTGATTTCCCCAAATTAGCAATGTCACGAAGTTCTATTTTTATGAGTAACTTGCAGAAGTGTGTGTGAATATATACACGTGTGTGGACATAAAGGAATGGCTATTATTTTGAAGGCATATATATTTTATACCTGAGAACCTAAAAAAAGAGGCTTGGAGCATTGGCCATAATTTCCAATTTACATATCACAGCAGAATTAAATAGAAATACATCAACGATGATGCAAGTTGCTTTCTTGATGAAATAGTTGATTAATTATATTCCCTTTTGCTGCCTAGTAAAGTTAAATCGCAATTTAAAAGATAAAACTCACACCTACTGCCCCTCATTCGTTTTTCCATCAGTCACCTGAAGCTTACTGAGTTTAATGGTCTGTGAAACATTCTCCAAGAGTATGGGAAAGTTATGGGAAGCAATCAATACTGCTTTCCTCATTTTCCCCCTGTCCCCTTCAAGATAACTTATAAATTTCTCTCAATATACTGAATACTCTTCTTCCTCCAAGGGCTCAAATGACAGAAAGAGAAAATGCTTACTACAGTCAGGTTTTATGCTGCCATAACTAACTGTTCAATCAATAAGCAACTTCAAAAGTGGCCTGCTTTAGAGAAACGGCTCCTGGCAGTAAGGTGTTCCTATTATGCAGAACTCAGACCGCAGCCTGGAATTCTATGAATTGGATATGAGGCCACAGCCTGCTTTATTTCTAAATGGAGAGCATGCAACAGCCACTGGCAGTGGAGGCAATCTATAAAGCCTTAGTCCTATCACAGAGAGCACTTTCAAAATGACCTATTCAGAAAGCTAATGTTCCCTGTAGTACAGAGAACGGAGAAAACAATGAACCACTGCCCCCATAAAACACTTTGATAAATACTTGGTTTAACAGGCCACTACACCAGGATTAATCTTATCTGGGCCCAGTCCTCCTCCACAGTTAGCTGGTACTATCAATGGATGGTAACCAAATGAGGAGAAACTATTTTTACTCCCCTAAGCATGAAAAATACCTACCAGCAGCATCTGCTAACAGTAGAACACCATGCCATTCTCCAAAGTAGAACAGTCTGGTCTTTGTTCCATTGAGAAAATTCTAATCCTAAGTTTATATAACTGGCAATATCTTTACCATAAACCTTCTCTGGTCGAAGCTGCCATGTTTTATTTTAACTGAAATTATTTCTAAGTAGACTCTAAGCTCACAAAGGACAGGGACTTTGTCATATTCATTTTTGCATGCTTTACAGAGGCTAGGACAACTTCCTACTGCAGGCTAGACATAGAATACATTTACTGACTTGCTTAAAACATCTACTCTACGTTATCAACGTGTTGCATTGGAAATACTGCAAGAAATGAATTTCTCAGCATTATTAATATTATGTCTACTTACAACAGTCTTTTCTTACTAAGAACACTGGTTCAATAGTGACGGTTTCATCCAAGGAACTATATAGCTTAGTGTTTTATTAGTACTTGGCTTACATATCAGTGAGACTTATTTAGGGATACCAACCTCCAGCCGTTTAATACAGAGGCATGGACTGCAGGGATGTTTACTCTGGGCACATAAGATTCTAACTACATTTAAAGTCCTTGCTTAAAGTATTAATAGATGTTTATTCAACAAATTGTGGGCCCACAGTGTCACAATCTCAGGATGGTCTCTCTGAAGTTTCCAAAGACCTTAGTAAGGAAGTAGTCGTATAATTTTATTCAGAGCAAAGCTGGCCCTGGAATCCTTGCGTTCTCTCTATTTTCAAAGAAACTCAAACATCCTCTCTAACTTCTCTACCAGGTACTGGGGTGTGCTCTCATATGTAAAAATATTTAACTTAACTGTGATGCACTCAAATAACCATGACAGTTGGACCAGCAAATACGCCAAAGCAAGGGCTCCTAAAACACATACAGAGGCTACATGACTCCGTGTCCTCAAATAATAAGTTGACAAGGCCGGGCACGGTGGCTCACACCTGTAATCCAAGCACTTTGGGAGGCCAAGGTGGGCAGGTCACCTGAGGTCAGGAGTTCAAGACCAGTCTGACCAACATGGAGAAACCCCGTCTCCACTAAAAATACAAAAACTAGCTGGGCGTGGTGGTGCGCACCTATAGTCCCAGCTACTCAGGAGGCTGAGGCAGGAGAATCACTTGAAACCAGGAGGTGGAGGTTGCAGTGAGCCAAGATCTCACCACTGCACTCCAGCCTGGCAACAAAGCAAGACCCTGTCTCAAAATAATAAGAAGAAGAAGAAGAGGAAGAAGAAGAAGAAGAGGAGGAAGTTGAGAAAGGAGTGGTTATTTTTCCTTTGGAGATTTCTGCTAAGAAATCAACACAGAATGTTACTTCAATAGCACCACACAAGAACCCAGTGCTGAAAGGAAAAAAAAATACCTCCTTCCTACACAAACCTTAATCATTCTGGTGCGTGCTGTGACTTCTTCAATTACCAGACACAAAAGCAGATCTCAGAGTAAGGTAATATCCTGGAGGTATATTTTTCTCCTCAGAAACTAATAAGGCCACTTAGCCCCTTGGGAAACAGTGAAGCCACTGGAACCAACATTGCAAGGAATTTCTAAAAGCCATTTGTGTTCTATTCTGAGCACAGAAGGTTCCTAAGTATTTTGAGGTTATGAGGAGTCCCATGAAGGTACCTTTCGGTATTTTTTTTATAAACTCTCTTGCCACCAGAAAAGTTCTTGCTGCACTGGTTACCCCCCATGCCTCCCCCTGTTCCCTTCTCAAGGTCAAAGGCCACTGACTCCACGGAGGATCTGACAGTGTGCAGGATACAGGCTAAGCTTCTACAAAAAAAGAGGTCCACAAATACTGTGGTCAAAAATACAGAGATTACTCCTCTACTTACTGTTATACCGAGGGCGGTGGCTGGTCTAGACCACCAGGGGCTCATCTGCTCTCATTTTGTCGTTTGACCTCCTAGCGGTGTGGGCTTCATCCACGCAGGAAGCTGGAAGGAAAGCTGCTCACCTGTGAGCCCAGCCTGCTACTGGGCTGGTGGCCAGTGAAGTCAAGGCTGTCAAGGACAGAAGGAGGTTCATAAATAAGAAAACCTATTATGTAATGGGAAGGCTTGCCTCTGAAAACAGCCACCTCCCTAGCTCCTTATAAAATAAGGATTTGGGAATCCCAAGAAAGAGCCAGCTGGGCCTCGCATGACCCCCTCACCTAGGGAAGGCACGGGACAGGTGCCACCTGCTCATGTGGCTAATGCCCCCGGCTGGCTACAGAGCCCCCTGTGCCTGCAGGTGGGTGAATGTGGGCAGGAGGTGGACTACACAGTAGGTTGGGCCATCTGCTCGTTCTAGCACCCCTGGTTTGCTGACACTGTTCATGGTTGCGGTTCAACCTGCCCAGTGCCCGGTGCTATCCTCTGCCATCACTGCAGTCAGCCCCTGGCACTCCTGGTGAAGCTGCCCCCATGCCCAGCACCACAGCCGCTTCCTAGAATCTGGAACAAAGAAAGTAAAGGGCAGGTGTCCTCCCTTCTAAAGGAGGTGATCAGGAATTTGCACGCCTCACCTCTGCTCATATCCATCTTCCAGGATGTGGGCTAGCCAGCCTTGTACTCAGGTGTCAGCACCTGAAGTCCAATGTCCCAGGAGGTCCCTCAGACCAGGACAAACCAGGCTGACTTGTCCCCTAAAGAGGGCTCCACCACTGTACTAAAAGAAAGGAGGGGCACATGGGCTTTGAGGATCCACTGATGGCCTGGCCCCACCTTCTCTAACTTATGGGTCTTCATCTCTCCTCTGCTTTCCGTTTCTTCTTTATAAAGTTCACTTTACTTGGCCAGGCATGGTGGCTCACGCCTGTCATCCCAGCACTTTGGGAGGCTGAGGCGGGCGGATCACCTGAGGTCAGGAGTCCAAGACCAGCCTGGCCAACATGGTGAAATCCCGTCTCTACTAAAAATACAAAAATTATCCAGGTATGGTGGTGTGCTACTCAGGAGGATGAGGCAAGAGAATCGCTTGAACCTGGGAGGCAGAGGTTGCAGTGAGCCAAGATGGCACCACTGCACTCCAGCCTAGGTGACAGGGCAAGACCCCATCTAAACAAACAAAAAAAAAAATTCACCTTGCTTAACAAGGGGTAGACATCTTTCCTCTGTTCTTTGGCTACCTGATATTGCCAGCCCTCCTCTCCCAGGAGAATACCAGGCCTTGAGGGAGTGGATTGGCTGTTTGTTTTATGTACACCTGGAGCTTCATGTCTTTCTAGATGTGGATAGAGTGACAGATACATACACATACACATTTATATGACAGAAGACAGATGATACAATATTAGCAGCACATACCTCAGATTTGGAATTAGCAAGTAATGTTTAACCTTTTTTTTATTTTTGAGACACAGTCTCACTCTGTCACCCAGACTGGAGTGCAGGGGTGCAATCTCGGCCCACCACAACCTCCACCTCCCAGGCTCAAGTGATTCTCCTGCCTCAGCCTCCCAAATAGCTGGGATTACAGGCGCCTGCCACCACACCTGACTAATTTTTGTATTTTTAGTAGAGACAGGGTTTCCCCATGTTGGGCAGGCTAGTCTCGAACTCCTCACCTCAAATGATCCACCCGCTTCTGCCTCCCAAAGTACCGGGATTACAGGCGTGAGCCACCGTGCCCAGCTTATTTAACCTTTTAATGTGTTTTCCAACTTTTCTACAGTGGCTGTTCACTCCTTTCCTAATTAGACATAGCTATTATTTTTAAAATGCTTGTTAAATAGTCTTCATAGTAGGAGAAAACTTGCCTTATCTCCATTTCTAAGTCCATAATAGAAATACCTATAGCACCAACTCTGCCTCTTTCTGGTCACACCAGGTATTCTTTTTTTTTTTTTTTTTTTTTTTGAGACAGAGTTTTGCTCTTGTTGCCCAGGCTGGAGTGCAGTGGCATGATCTCAGCTCACTGCAACCTCCACCTCCAGGGTTCAAGTGATTCTCCTGCCTGGGATTACAGTAGCTGAGATTACAGGCACGCGCCACCATGCCCAGTTATTTTCTGTATTTTTAGTAGAGACCAGGTGTCATCATGCTGGCCAGGCTGGTCTCGAACTCCTGACCTCAGGTGATCCACCCACCTCAGCTTCCCAAAGTGCAAGGATTACAGGCATGAGCCACCACGCCCGGCCCACACCAAGTATTCTATAAACAAGTACAGTCCCATGTAATCTGGTGGGAGAATTACTGTTATTGCCCATTTACACGGGTGAAACCTGAGGCTTTGGAAGTTTAATGTTCTTACATTGTCACTGGCTAACAGGTGAAAGAGAACTTCTTTCTCAGAAGTCTGGAATGATAGTTTCTAACACTTACTAGTGCTTACCATGTGCCAAGTACCGCTCTAAAAATGTAACATATTTTAATTAACTTAACACTTATGTCAAGCCCGTGATTTAGGTACTATTACCATCCCCTAAGGCCTAAGGCTGCAGACACAGGTTGAGTAACCTGCCCAGGGTCACAGAGCTTGTTAATAGTTCCTTGCCATGGTACTAATGGATGTCTCTAACTGTATCTAAATGGCATCAGGGCTTTCCTTCTGAAGGCCACAGGAATGAACAAGGTTATTTACTAAAAAGAAATATAAGAATCATGAAAACTTTTCATTTTTTTAGGTTGCAAGTAAGTTGAACATTTTAATGGAATGAAAAGCAGTATGTTCAATGCACAGAGAATCACTAGGCTGACCCTTCTATCATTGTCAATGTCATTCGCAAGACTGAATTTCCAACTGGCACTTTGAAGCCCATTATTATGATCACTACCATCTGCAAAGGCAGGTGGCCGTCCCCTCCTGTCATCAACTAATTTTCACAACGACTACCTATGTTTTGATTTCGTGTATCTTTACCTGTGCAAACCAATAGATGCTCCCTATTGTCCAAATGATCTCAAATTTTTTGAACACTCAACCTATTCAAAGTATGAGTCTAGAGATGTCCTGTCTCATGCTTTACCCGGAGGATTGAAAGTTGGTACAGGGCAGTGCACAGTGGCTCACACCTGTAATCCAACACTTTGGGAGACTGAGGCAGGCAGATTACCTGAGGTCAGGAGTTCGAGACCAGCCTGGCCAACATGGTGAAACCCCATCTCTACTAAAAATACAAAAATTAGCCAGGCATGATGGTGCATGCCTGTAAACCCAGCTACTTGGGAAGCTGAGGCAGGAGAATTTCTTGAACCCAGGAGGCGGAGGTTGCAGTGAGCCGAGATCGCACCACTGCACTCCAGCCTGGGTGACAGAGACAGACTCTGTCCCCCCCCAAAAAAAAAAGAAAGAAAAAAAAAAAGTTAGTGTAGGTTGACTATCCCTTATCCAAAATGCTTGAGACCAGAAGGATTTCAGATTTCAGATTTTTCTGGATTTGGGAATATTTGTACACTTAGACATAATGAAAGATATTGGGGATGAGACCCAAGTGTAAACACAAAATCCATTTATGTTTCATGTATGCCTTATACACATAGCCTAAAGATACCTTTATACAATATATTTAACAATTTTGTGCAGGAGATGACATGCACAATGTATACAATGTACACAAACTTCACAAGCTTTGTGTGGTGGCACACATCATTCCTGACTCTGAATTTGTATGGCCAATAAGCAATCATTTCCTTATACTTATTCACACACAAGTGCTTAACCATAAAAGGTAACATACCATTAATACAGTGAAAAAATAAAGTGTTCAGGTCACTAAACAGCACAGTGGCATCACCAGAACACCCGCATTCACTGTTAAACAGCAGCAACAACATGGCAACCCTTCAACTTCCATGCTGGAACTCACGTTTCAGATTTTAGAGCATCTCGGATTTAGGATTTTTGGATTAAGGATGCTCAACCTGTACCAGCTTCCTGAAGCATTTTGCATGTAATGCTTTCCAATGCAAATTTCATGCATTGTCATCACAGTTGGCCGTAATAAAAGTTTCCCGTTTTTAAATA
Organism: Piliocolobus tephrosceles; assembly: GCF_002776525.5. Lineage (NCBI taxonomy): Eukaryota > Metazoa > Chordata > Mammalia > Primates > Cercopithecidae > Piliocolobus > Piliocolobus tephrosceles. The sequence goes on along the minus strand of NC_045440.1, from coordinate 5,118,869 downwards.
GGAATCCACTATAGATTCCACTAATGGAAAAGTTGCTGTTGAATATTTGCCTTCTAAGTAGCTCATAAGCTAAAAAGTGCCTTGGAGATCTTCCGACCCAGTAGCTCCTGGCCTCCAAGTCGTCACAGCCTGAGGGCCTACTGCTTGTCACAGTACACACCCCTACACTTCCACCGAAGGTTGAAAGCCATTTTTGCTACGACTAAGGACAAATAGTGTGCTGCGACGTCTGTCAGAAGGAAGATGGAGCCGCAGGTCCTGTGTCTCTCCATCTGTGCTCCTTCTCCAATGTGCAACACATTCATCTCCAGGAAGAGCACAGAGTAATGCCAAGCCGAGGCCAGTGGAGTATCTGGTGGACCAGGCAGGAGCCCTGCCTGTGAGCATGTGAAATACGTCAGGACAGCAGGCAGAGGGACCAATAGGCAGCCACTTAGTAACTGTACAGTTTCTCGAGGAGTCTAAAACTTGCTTTTAGTTTTATTTATTTATTTAAATTACTGTTATTATTATTTCTGAGACGGAGTTTCGCTCTTGTTACCCATGCTGGAGTATGAAGGTGTGATCTCAGCTTAATGCAATCTCTGCCTTCCGGGTTCAAGCGATTCTCCTGCCTCAGCCTCCTGAGCAGCTGGGATTACAGGCATGCGCCACTGCACCTGGCTAATTTTGTATTTTTAGTAGAGACGGGGTTTCTCCATGCTGGTCAGGTTGGTCTCGAACTCCCGACTTCAGGTGATCCACCTGCCTTGGCCTCCCAAAGTGCTAGGATTACAGGCATGAGCCACCGCGCCCTGCCCTATTTTTTTTTTAAGATGGAATTGAGCTCTTGTTATCCAGGCTGGAGAGCAATGGTCCAATGTCAGCTCACTGCAACCTCCACCTCCCGGATTCAAGCGATTCTCCTGCCTCAGCCTCCTGAGTAGCTGAGATTACAGGCACACGCCACCAAGCCTGGCTAATTTTTATATTTTTAGTAGAGTCGGGGTTTCACCACGTTGGCCAGGGTGGTCTCGAACTCTTGACCTTAGGTGATCCACCCACCTTGGCCTCCCAAAATGCTGGGATTTCAGGCGTGGGCCACTGTGCCCGGCCACGTTTAGCTTTAGACTTGTGTTTACTTTTCAATGGCTTCCAGCATCCCACAAATATCCTGACTTGAAAGTGTGAAGAGGATGAGAAGTCTTGATTTTGTTCCTTTTTACAGATCAAGTGACTAGGACCCTAGCAGGTTCAGTTTCTTGGCAAAATCACCTATCAAGTAGGGGAAAATCTGATGGGTACTTTACTCAGAGCTCTTTTTTCCCCACTTAAAACCTTTAACATCCCCAAACAGTGCAGACACCAGTGGGCCCCAACCACTTTGCAAGCAAGTGAGCTAGACAAGTGTCCCAGTCAGCTCAGGTCACTACTGCAAGACGCCATCTGCTGGGTGGCTTGTCAGCAACAGAAATTTACTGCTCACCAATCTGGAGGCTGCAGTGCCAAAATCAGGGTGCCCGCGTGGTTGGGCTCTGGTGAAGGCCCTCTTTTCGGGGCTGCTTCCAGAGGTTGCAGATGGCCAACTTTTCACAGTAGCTTCACAGGGTAGAAGAAAAAGGGAGAGCCCTCTGAGGTACTACCCCCATCCACGGTTGCTCCACTCTCACGACCTTCTCATCTCCCAGAGTCCCCTCTTCCTACTACCATCACCTGGAGAGAGATGTGAATCTGTGGGACACAATCATTCAGTCCATTACACCAAGTTACATCAAAATACAACTCTAAGAATGGGCTCATGTACTTTGGAAGGACAAGACCAGAGGGCCACTTAAGCCCAACAGTTTGAGACCAGCCTGGACAACATGGCGAAATCCTGTCTCTATAAAAAAAATACAACAAACTCGCTTGGCATGGTGGCTTGTGCCTGTGATCCCATCTACTCAGGAGGCTAAGGCAGGAGGATCGCTTGAGCCCAGGAGGTCGAGGCTGCAGTGAGTTATGATCATGCCACTGTACTTCAGGCTGAGCAACAGAGCAAGACCTTGTCTCAAAAAAAACCCCACAAAAGCAGTAATAATAAGACTGTTCTTGGCCAGGCACGGTGGCTCGAGCCTGTGATCCCCGCACTTTGGGAGGCTGAGGTAGGTTGGTCAGGAGGTCAGGAGTTCGAGACCAGCCTGACAAACATGATGAAACCCTGTCTCTACTACAAAGATACCGGCGGGGGGGGAGGAAGCCGGGAGTGGTGGGACATGCCTGTAGTCCCAGCTACTCCGGAGACCGAGGCAGGAGAATCACTTGAACCCAGGGGGTGGAGCTTGCAGTAAGCCAAGATCGTGCCACTGCACTCCAGCCTGGGTGACAGAGTGAAACTCCGTCTCAAAAAAAAAAAAAAAAGAAAAAAAGAAAAAAGACTGTACTTAGATCCAACCCAGGACTGATTCGCTTGCTCGCATTCCTTGCTGGGTCTCCCACACTCCACTCTTCCCTTCTGAGTGAGTCTCTGGGTGACACTTGATGGCTCCTGGCATCCCCCCCCCCATTCAAAATCTTACGCCGCACTCCTCCCCATCTGTCAGCCTAGATCCTTACCGGTGGCCCTCACAGCTGAACTCTGCCCTCGGTATGTCTGTTCCCTGCAGCTCAGCAGCCAGCTCCTTCTCCAGCACAACAGCCTCTTCTAACCAATTCAGTAATTCCAAAATCAAGCCCCACAAGGCTCCGCCAAGTAGGGCAGCACGAAGGGTCCCCAATGTCTGGTTTTCTACCACAATCTGCTGGAACACGGCACAGCCTCCTACTTGCACCTACCTCAGCCTCTCAAGTGCAGTTCAAGTGACTTATAACTTGACTGAATGCATCCATACATTTACTCAGCCATTGACTCAGCAGACACTCATTGCCTGGCATGTGCCAGGCCTGGTGCTAGACACTGGGGACACAGGAGTGAATGAAACAAAACACAAGCACAAAGACAAAAACAGTACCTGTCTTCAAAGAGCCCACAAACCAAAGAGAGAAAAGCAGATGTGTGGATTGAAATGTTATTGGGGGAGCACGTAGACTCACGCCGGTGTGTCCAATCTTCTGGCTTCCCCGGGCCACATGGGAAGAACAATTGTCTTGAGCCACACATAAAATGCACTAACATTCTAGCTGGTGAGCTAAATTTAAAAATGACAAAAAAACTTTCATAATGTTTTAAGAACATTTACAAGTTTGTATCGAGCCTCATTCGAAGCCATCCTGGGCCACGATTTGGACAAGCTTAGTGCAGAGGAGCAGAAAGATGTGAGAGAAAAAGAAAAAAGCAAAGAGATAACGGGGAAAGAGAGATGAGAAAAAGGCAGAGAGGAAGATGGAGGGAGACGGACAGAGGAAAGAAAGGGAGGGAGAGAAGGAGAGGAAGAAAAAGAGAATCAAAAAGACAGGGTGGGGAGGGAGAAAGAGATGTAGAGAGAGAGGGAAGAAAGAAAGAGACAATAGTGAGAGAGAAAGGGAGAGCGGAAGGCAGAGACAGTAAAAGAGAGATGGGAGAGACAGAGAGAGAGCAAGCTGTCCGGAAGTCCTAGCTCTCAGCTCCAGGCTATCTGAACAGTCAATATCCCAACCACCTTAGTGGGGAAGAGGGTACTCTCAGTATCCTTATCATTTAGACACAAATACTAAGGGCAGAAAATTGACATAATTTGCCCAAGTTTTCTCAGCTGGTGAAATCAGGTTTAGAGCCCAGATGTCTTAGATTAGAGCCCAAAGCCTTAAGATCTCCCCTTTATTATCCGGGGAGCTGACTTGCCATTTGGCCTAGAGCCTGCCTCACCCTGTCTCTCCACTGCAGAGCTGTTTCCACTCTGACCCACTGCTCAGCTTCTCCCAGTCCCTCACCTTGTGCTGGTCACCATCAGACACATGGGCTCAGTGATGGAGAATAGAGAATAAAGAGGAGGGTAAGAAAAGGAAAAGACTCTCCTGCCATCTTCAGGCCCCACTGGCAGTGACAGAGGTGGGGAGGCGTCAGGGACAGGGACCTGAAAGGAGCCACCTCTTCATCCATCCATTCATCCATCCATACATCCATCCATACATACATCTATACATACATCCATTCATCCATTCATCCATCTATACATTCACCCATCCATCCATACATCCATCCATACATACATCCATACATCCATCCATACATCCAT
>NC_045440.1:5102023-5114597 GCF_002776525.5 Piliocolobus tephrosceles | reverse complement strand
CATACATCCATCCATACATCTATACATACATCCATTCATCCATTCATCCATCTATACATTCATCCATCCATTCATCCATCCATCCATACATCCATTCATCCATCCATCCATCCATCCATTCATCCATCCATCCATCCATCCATCCATCCATCCATCCATCCATATGTACATACATACATATATACATACATACATACATACATACATTCATCCATTCATCCATCCATCCATATGTACATCCATCCATCCATCCATCCATTCATCCATTCCTCAGCTCCCCTGCTCATGGCCATCTCCATTCCTTCCCAGAAATGTCACCCACCCCACCATGGTCAAGAGATCGAGCTGAGGGAGAGAGCAGGGAAGCAAGCATCATCCTGCAGGGTTCCTCACCCTTCCCCAGGGCCTCTCATCAGGGTCCTGACTCCATGTGACATGCCGTGGACCACAGACCAGCTGCCCTCCACCACAGCACACCTGCTGGAACCCAGTTCCGGGCATCAGGAGCCAGGTCACATGTCAAAATCTTGGTGCACATGAGGCCGGGCTCTCTGGCACTGAGACCACACTGCGGCCCAGGCGCCGTACCTGAGTGGATACTCAGTAGCTCTGTCCTTCCTTAAATGAATCTGGCTTTGATGGGTGAACCTCATAGAAACTAGTTTCATGTTCCTAACAGTTTTGAAACAGCCATTTGAAATGCAGACAATTTGTAAAGTATTTGGGGTTTTTGTTGTTGCTATTTTTTGTTTGTTTGTTTTCTGAAACGGAGTCTTGCTCTGTTATCCAAGCTGTAGTACAGTAGCACAATCTCGGCTCACTGCAACCTCTGCCTCCCAGGTTCAAGAGATTCTCCTGTCTCAGCCACCCAAGTGGCTGGGACTACAGGCACACACCACCATGCCCGGCTAATTTTTGTATTTTTAATAGAGGCAGCATATTGATCAGGTTGGTCTTGAACCCCTGACCCCGGGTGATCCACCCGCCTTGGACTCCCAAAGTGCTGGGATTACAGGTGTGAGCCACCGCGATCGTCCTATAAAGTATTTTGCATTGTTAATCTTGTTGAAGTTTCTTGATTCCACAACGTACACTGAGTTCTTAGTAGGTGCTAGTTATTGTGCAGGCAAAAGACTGAAAAAATGATACTGTAAAGGGCTCGCATTCGCCAGGGAGGTGACCAGCTCCTTCAGGGTAAGTCTGGTGATCCTCGCAGCAGGAGTGGGGAATGAATGAATTCTGCCATGGCTGTCCTAGGAGGCTTAATGGAGTGAGGGTCTCCTAGTGGCCTAGGGTCAGCCATAGAGAGAAAAGATGAGGAAGGACCTTCCAGGCTGGAGGAATAGCCCGAGCAAAGCTCAGAGTCCCACAGGAGCTGGGCATTGTGGGAAACAGAAAGTGGCTTTGTGTCTGTAGCAGCGGCTGGAGTGGAGGGCACAGAGAAAGTGTGGCAAAAAAAAAAAAAAAAAGAAGCTTTGACAGTCTCACTCAGGATTCTGGACTTTACCTAAGTCTAATGGCAATTGAGAGCCATCAGGAGATTTTAAGCAGGAAAGAAACGTGATCATCTTGGGGTTTGAGAAAGACAGCTGTCTCTCAGCAGTACAAAAGATGGATTGAAGTGGGGAGAAGCTGGTGTGAGAGCCAACATAAATCAGAGCATCTGTAGTCTTCTCCACCTTCCTGCATAGACCCTGAAATGTGTCTTTAATGGATTCTTCAAATTTCCACACAAGGATAACAACCTAGTGAAAATTATAGCATCTGTATCCACCAATTTAAACTCCATTATTATCACCGTCCAGGGCAACATGTGTTACGATTTCAAACAAAGAGGTTACCATTGATACACAAGGCAGGTCGTGGAGCTCACTGATGGAAGACGCTCAAGGTTGCAGTAATAACGCATGCCCGACAGCAGCAGCAGGGCGTTTAATCAGAATGATCGTCCTTTCTTTTTCCTTCAGGACCACATCCCTCCCACTCCAAAAGTGCCCCCTTAAAACTAACATTCTTGCTGATTCTGATTGTTCATGCAAAATGTATTTCTAGCTAAAATGCTAAGTAGTACCATAGCTGCTTTTTTGGTTTTTGTCTTTTGTTTTGGGGCAATTGAAATTTATCATGGTAATGGCTGTGGAACATCATATTTTCTCTTTCTACCTTATTTCCACATCTGTTTGTAATTATTTCTTTTTTTATTTTTGAGACGGAGTCTCACTCTTGTCACCCAGGCTGGAGTGCAATGGCACGATCTCGGCTCACTGCAACCCCCGTCTTGTGGGTTCAAGCGATTCTCCTGCCTCAGCCTCCTGAAGAGGTTGGATTACAGGTGCCCACCACCACACCCAGCTAATTTTTGTATTTTTAGTAGAGACGGGGTTTCACCATGCTGGCCAGGTTGGTCATGAACTCCTGACCTCAAGGGATCCACCTGTGATGGCCTCCCAAAGTGCTGGGATGACAAGCCTGAGCCACCACACCCGGCTTCACAACCATTTCTATAGCCACCCTTTGCATGCTTGCTTCTACTTTGCAATTTGACATCTACTACTCTCCTTTGCACCCCTGACTTACTGCCTTTTGTGATTATTCCTTTTGTAACATGCCTCCCTCTATTAGAGTTCTCCAGAGAAAAAGAGCCCATATAGATATAGAGGAGGCAATTTATTACGAGAACTGGCTCATATGATTCTGGAGGCTGTGAAGTCCCATGATCTGCCAGCTGTAAGCTGGAGACCCAGGAGAACCAGTGGTGTAGTTCAGTCCAAGTCCAAAGGCCTGATGCCTAGGGGAGCCATGGCTGCAAGTTCCAGAGTCTGAAGGTCCAGAAATCAGGAGCTCCAACATCCAAGGGCAGGAGAAGATGGATGTCCCAGCTCAGATAGAGAGAGTAAATTCTCCCTTCTACTTTTAAACTCTCAGCAGATTGGATGAGGCCCACGCTGGTGAGGATGGGACTTCCCCACTCTGTCTACTGATTCGAATGCTACTCTCTTCTGGAAATACCCTCACAGACACACTCAGAAGCAATGGTTTGCCAGCTATCTGGGCATCCCTTAGCCCAGTTGAGTTGACACATAAGATTAACTATCACATTCTCCTACCCAAGTCTTCTTTTCTGTGTCTTAAGGAGTACGGCCCCACTCACCCCTCAGTATCCAGGGATGGTCCCATGTTCCAAGCTTGACCAATACGCCTACTTTCCCCCAGACACAGTGGCCATTCAGGGACAGCCAGTTGACCGTAATTAGGCCAATAAGACTCATTCCTGGGATTCCTGGAGATGCCGGAAAAGAGATGCTCCCTTTTCTGAACATGCAAGCTTTAAAGCCGTGAGCTGCCAGGGACTCTACATGGAACCTGAGAAGGAAGCACATATCCAGAGACATAGAGCTGAAATAGAAGGAAGGACAAAGAAGGTTCTCAGGAATTGTTCAAGCACTGGGGCTTGACTGTTTCTACTGCAAGGACCTCTGAGTTCTAGCACTTATTGTTTTCTTCCCCTTAGCAAGTCTGAGTTGGGTTTTCTGCACCTGCACCTAAAGAGTTGCAACTAGCATCGCAGGCGACATCTCTGGTTCCTGGAGGTCTGGAAGCAGTGCAGAGGGAAGCATGGGAACTCACAATTCCACTTGGTCCTATGAGCCACTAACTGTATCTCCATGGCCTCTCAAAAGGTACATGATGCAAATCCCTCCCCACAAATCTATTCATCACCATGTTCTCATTCATTCATCCCATTAATATTTTCAAGCTCTTCTTGTGGTTCAAATGAGGTAGTTATGTTAAACTCTAATTTGGGACCACACAACTTGAATAAGGAAACTGAAACTATTCGAGGTTTTGTACAAGATTGTAACATTCACAAATTATGAAGGTAGAATCAACATGTGTTGAATTCTCTGCTCTATGACATCTCCAGGTGAAGACATGTTTCTTACCTTAATAGTCCTCCTGATGAACTGAAAATATAAGCACACCCAGTGCCTACATTGTAATGAGAAATAGAATAGTGATAAACAAACTTCCACCAGAGCATAAGGAAACACCAGGAAGCAAGAGGCTTTTCTGGGAGATCAGTGGTCAAAAAACAAACAAAAAAAAGCATCACAAAGGAGGTTTTGGGTTCCAAAGACTGAAGAAGAGCATTATGTCGGGGAGGGTGGGGAATGCATTGCAAACAGAAAGCCCCACTTAGCAATGACTGCAAGGGGTAACGAAGGCCACATGCACTAAATGTGGCCCGGTGCCTAACACAGCTCAGCCTGGGGGTGAGGTTTGGGAAGGTGAGATGTGAGGCTAAGAGAAGGTGTCTGTAGACATTAGGAGAGGTCTGGAATGCCACGCAGGCACACGTGCCCTTAATCCCTAAGCAGATGGTCCCTTAAAGCTTTCAAAGCAAGGGATTGGTGCGATCAGATCTCTCTCCTCATCAAAGGAGCTTTCAGTTTAAAAGAGATGCACATGGGCCTGGCGCGGTGGCTCACGCCTGTAATCCCAGCACTTTGGGAAGCTGAGGCGGGTGGATCACGATGTCAGGAGATCGAGATCATCCTGGCTAACACGGTGAAACCTCGTCTCTACTAAAAATACAAAAATTAGCCGGGTGTGGTGGCGGGCGCCTGTAGTCCCAGCTGCTCGGGAGGCTGAGGCAGGAGAATTGCTTGAACTCGGGAGTGGAGGTTGCAGTGAGCCGAGATTGCACCACTGCACTGTAGCCTGGTGACAGGGCAAAACTCTGTCTCAAAATAAAAAAATTAATTTAATTAAATTGAATTAAAGAGACAAACATCAACGTGGCACAGAAGAAAGGATGTACAATGTCAGCCAACCAGTCATCAATTGCTGTAGTGACGGCAGTGCCTGCAGAACGGTCCCTGTGGCCACCACATCACACCTGCCATTTAGAAAGGCAATTCCTTGAACAGGTGGAATTACAATCAGGAGCAACAAGTAATGGCCTGATGGTGAAGAGGCTTTTTTTTATTTTTTATTTATTTATTTATTTTAGATGGAGTTTCACTCTTGTTGCCCAGGCTGGAGTGCAGTGGCATGATCCCGGCTCATTGCAACCTCTACCTCCCAGGTTCAAGCGATTCCCCTGCCTCAGCCTCCTGAGTAGCTGGGACTGTAGAGTTGAAGGTCAGAAGTGGGTGGGGAGAGAGTCAGATTATAAAAATGAACAGGTGGTGCCCACCACCATGCCCCGCTAATGTTTGTATTTTTAGTAGAGACGGGGTTTTGCCATGTTGGCCAGGCTGGTCTCGAACTCCTGACCTCAGGTGATCCACCCGTCTCTGCCTCCCAAAGTGCTGGGATTACAGGTGTGAGCCACCACACCCGGCCTGAAGGAGCATTTTCAATAGTTCAAAGGAAGGATGGTCAGGCCCTGATGAAGATAGTAGATACAGAAAAAGAGAGCCCTGAATCTTCCTTCTTGTCCTCATGTCACACTGCCCACTCCCCAGGTAGGAACCAGGACACCACGATGCTCCCGTACTGCAGACCCCTCCTGTGTGCCTGGACTGAGAGCCCCTGAAGGCCTCACTTGGTGTGATTTGTGCTTACTGCAACGTCTGCCTCCCAGGTTCAAGCGATTCTCATATCACAGCCTCCTGAGTAGCTGGGATTACAGACCTACGCCGCCATGCTTGGCTAATTTTTATATTTTTAGCCGAGACGGGGTTTCGCCATGTTGCCCAGGCTGGTCTTGAATTCCTGAACTCAAGCGATCCGCATGCCTCCGCCTCCCAAATTGTTAGGATTATATGTGTAAGCCACCGCACCTGGCCTATTACTATTTTAGAATACTCATTCTCGGGTGGGTTGAAAATAGTCTGTGTTCCTCAAAAACCTACTCAAGGGCACAATTTGTTACACAATTTTTTAATTTCATGTTTTATAAAAATAAATCAACTTTTCAAATCCTGACATAAAGACATAAATGTACATCAAAAAAGCTGTAGACATTTCTAGACAGTCTACTGGAAAAAAATTAAAAACTTAAAAAACTGTATGGCAATCCATACTGTGGCATAAAGCCTTAATTTAATATTAGTAATTAATTACAGTATTACATCTTGAATCCAATGAGTAGATTTAGATCTCCGTATACTGGATATAAAATCATTTAACAGGATTTGACAACCCCATGCCTCAGCAACTAATTAATTTTGTTACAACCCACCAATCAATAAGCACAGGCCTAATACTAACTGAGAATGACATGGCGCCTCCACATGGTGCCTCCGCTACGCCCTGAAATTTCCAGAAAACCCGTGTGCCAGCGTTACTGTGGCCCTGCAGGCGGTGGAGAGGCTGAGCGCTTCAGGACGACCCAGCCTCTGCAGTCTCAGCCTCTGCCGGCCCCACTTGCTTTGGTAATTCCATTCTCCCTAATTTCCCCACCACCACCCTCCTATGTGTTTCTGTTGGTCAAGATCTTTGTTGACATCATCAACTTTTGGAATTTTTCCACAGCACAAGTCAAAGGAGAATAAAATGAGAAGTATTTTAGACCCATGGGCATTTGAGCTAAGGCTTGTTCTTGCCTGCACGCTCCTGAAATTAATTTGAGTGAAGGCTTTTCAGAGCAAGGGGAGAATGTGGAAGATGCAACCAGAAGGAAAAGGAAATGATCAATTGCAGAGCACAGAGGGGCATGCATCTGCCCCAGGCAGAGGAGTGAAGCCCAGAGAGCAAGAGAACACTCCTCCCACGTGAAAAATTCACCATCCCCTTTGTACAGCATCTACAGGCCTTTTTGGTTTACAGAGTAGTGAGACATTGGGCATACACCATGGCTTCAAAGATGGAAATTCTAGAAGCAACACTAAGAGTCATAGTTTCTTGTACAGACGCAAAGAAGTACAAACACATCGGGCTTTCAAACCACAAATGCAGCCTCTGAACTTAGATTGATGTTTAGCAACACTTTTGCTATTAATGATCACACAGGACACAGTGAGGAGTTTGGAGCACAGGGGCCTGAGATGCAGGTTTTATTCTGTTATGCCCAGATGGTTTGTTCCCCAAAGAAGAGACCACCAGAGTCCAGAGTCAAAGCCAAGCGGCAAGGATCTTTATTGCAAGTTCGAACTTGGTCCCTCCGTTCCATAACATACAAGAGGGCCTCGAACAATGCGTGCGCTCGCTTCTTATAGCCCGATGAAAACAGGATATGTAAGGTTACAGAGAAACAAGGGAATTCTTTAGGTTACAGCATTACAATTGGTTAACATATTAAGTTAGACATTTAGCAGTTATCTATTGGTTCCCGTGCTTTCAGTACAAACGGCACTCTCCAGGTGGTGTTTGTACTGGGCCCTGGAAGTTTGGAATGTTTACACTGGGCCCTGGAAGTTTGGAATGTATGGAGGAAGCTGAGAAGTGTGTCTGGCTCCTTTCAATTCCAGCTCCACAGGCCTTTTCTGAGTGCGAATCTGAAACTTTCATTTCTCTACTGGATGATCCATTCCCAAAGGACAAGGACAAGATCCTGTTCATTCTTATAATCCGACCCTCTCCCCACCCACGCCTGACATTCAAGTCTACAGCCCCCAGCCTAGCACATAACACAGGGCTTTTATAAGAGTCTTAATAAATAATTTTTTTTTGAGACAAAGTCTCACTCTGTTGCCCAGGCTGGTGTGCAGTGGCGCGATCTCAGCTCACTGCAACCTCCGCCTCCCAGGTTCAAGCGATTCTCATGCCTCAGCTGGGACTACAGGCGCCCGCCACCACACCCAGCTAATTTTTGTATTTTAGTAGAGATGGGGTTTCACCATGTTGGTCACGCATAAATTTTTTAGTTTTTATTTTTTGAAGTATGGCAGCTTTAGCAGAAAGAGAGAAAATGCATCTTTGCAGAGATGAATTATTATAAACCATTAGTAGTTTCACAGTTCAGTCCATGAACTTTGAGCCTATAATGTAGCTGCAACAATTTTGTAATACATTTGAAATACCCACAATTCAACAAAAGTAAAGGAAAATTTACCATGAGAGTCTATAATGCAATAATCAATTAATAACTACCAAATTAGAAAATGTCTTGGATGAAGGAAGAACAGAAGATTTTAAGAGGACTTGTAAACCTTAAAGAATAACTCTATTATGTCGAATATTTCAAAAATATGACTTCACTTTCCCTTAATGTAAGTATTTCAGACTATGTACTCTGACACCTATCAGCCATGATTGTGGGTGCTTTTTAATCAAACATGAAATGAAGAAAGGAAAAGAGAGAATTCTCAGAAGGAAACGGATAGGAGCTAGGAGAGCATTTGAGGAAGGAAGCAGATGACAGATGTGTGAGAATGTGTGAGAAGGGGACTGCACTGGAATTAACTGCGATTTCAGCTCTCAGAGGGAGAGGAGTGGCTCATAGACTCCTAGGGAGCAGAGAAACGGGGTGGGGAATTTCTCTCAAACTAACAACCAGTTACCGACAATATCCAGAGGGACCAAGACAAGGCAAAGTAGTCACTATTTGGAGGCGGAAATGGGTAAGGAGCGCACAGGAGCCTGAAGCCTCAGGAAGGTTTGGGGAGGAAAACGTCGAACATGCATTACAGAAGTGTAGTGTATGTTTAAAAAGTCGGAAGCAGTCTTTTCCCACCCTCAGCTTCCACGGTTCAGTGGGGCTAAATCTCTCCCTGATCCCAGAAGGGAGCACGCGACACTTCCTGGGGCACAACCACCAGTTCCGGAGCTGGCAAGTGGCCCCAGCCCTGCCATGTGGAGACGACTCCAGAACTCTTCTAGAGTTCTCTGGAAGAAATGTTCTTTTTCTCCTGTGGTTAATTTTGGTGTAATGTAAACTCACACTGCCCGTGGTTATTATTTTAGAAACCACATGGGGAAACCTTGCCTAAAAATAAATATAATCCAGAGGAAAGAGGAATTGAGAGAAAAGGCCAGTCTCACTCACATGTTTGCGGTACCAGATCCAGGAGTTCCTAAATACAGCTGTATCCCTCAGTTCCTAATGAGGTGTGCTAGTACATTCCCCTCTCTATGCTCATGTCATTTGAATTGAGATTCTTCTACTTAAAATAAGAATGTCCTACTCACATAAGGAAAGTCTGAGTTTGGAAGTCTATATTTTAAAGAACGTCTATGAGACATATTAGGTTAATTTCTTTTTTTTTTTTTTGAAACAGAGTCTTGCTTTGTCACCCAGGCTGGAGTGCAGTGGTGCAATCTCGGCTCACCACAAACTGCACCTCCCAGGGTCAAGTGATTCTCCTGCCTCAGCCTCCCAAGTAGCTGAGATTACAGGCGAGTGCCACCATGCCTAGCTAATTTTTGTCCTTTTAGTAGAGACAAAGTTTCACCATGTTGGCCAGGATGGTCTTGAACTCCTGACCTCAGGTGATCTGTCTGCCTCAGCCTCCCAAAGTGCCGGGATTACAGGCGTGAGTCACCATGCTTTGCCATGGTCCCCTTTGAAATAGAGTCCGAACTTACCATCTTTAACTAGTGTCCTGAATACTTTTTTCTTTAATGATTACCACATATAAGAAAATCTTTAACATGAACCATAAGGACAAAAAAGTGTCAAAACAATAGAAAAGAAATATCCATGAAATCAAAACAAAATAATTTCTGCTTCTGTTACAGTATTGCTCATATGAGACCAACCCTTCCTGGTAGGAACACTATAAAATCAGGGTAATTGTTTAGATGCTGCTGGAAGACCCTGGAGAATAACCAACGGATTCAGTGGCCAAAGGCAAGAAAAAAAAAAATATGATGGCAAAATAATCTTTCTTTGTGCCTTTTCCTCTGAAATGTGTGTCAATTAGATGTCTTGAATTAGAGGCTGAAAACCAGGCAGAAAATCACTGTGAAGGGTTGGCAGTAGTCTCACAGAGCTAGAGAAACAAGACTGGAGGTCAGAGTTATCAAAACAGCCACGGTTTAGAGGGAGATGTTGAAGAACAGAAGACTTGTACAGGATTTAGTCTAATACTCGTCTGGACTGAAAAGCTAAGCAGAAAGCAATAACCAAAGACTCAAAAATAAAAAGTTTCAGCAGCCCTGTTGTGCTGAAAAACAAACTGGAGTTAAAGGCCAGCTAGGGAAGGCCAGCCCTGCTAAACCTCCCAGGCTGTGCCCCAGGAGTAAAGGCAAAATGAAAATACAGCAGATCTCACAAGGACCAAAACAGCTTCAAATCAACTCAGTCCCTGATTGGATCAAAGTGATCTACCATTCCTTAACTGCCTGCCAGAAGAAAATGAAATCCTTTCTAGAGGAAGCTGTCATCCAATGGCTCTTAAATTTTTTATACCCAATATTTGCATTCCATAAAAATTATTAAAAATCAAGAAAAAAGTAAATAGAAATCGATACGTTAATTAATATGCATTTTTAATTAACTGTGATTAATGTGTTCAATGAAATAGATGACAATAGTTTCACCAGGAAACAGAAATTTATTTCAAATAAACAACCAGGCCAGGTGCAGTGGCTCATGCCTGTAATCCCAGCACTTTGAGAGGCCGAGGCAGGCAGATCACCTGAGGTGAGGAGATGGAGACCAGTCTGGCCAGCATGGTGAAATCCTGTCTCCACTAAAAAATACAGAAAAAAAGGCCGGGTGCGGTGGCTCACACCTGTAATCCCAGCACTTTGAGAGGCTGAGGAGGGCGGATCACGAGGTCAGGAGACGGAGACCATCCTGGCTAACATGGTGAAACCCCGTCTCTACTAAAAATACAAAAAACCTAGCCAGGCGCGGTGGCGACGCCTGCAGCTACTCAGGAGGCTGAGGCAGGAGAATGGCGGGAACCCCGGGGCGGAGCTTGTAGTGAGCCGAGATGGCGCCGCTCACTCCAGCCTGGGAGACAGAGCGAGACTCCAACTCAAAAAAAGAAAAATTAGCCAGACACAGTGGCACATACCTGTAGTCCCAGCTACTGGAGAGGCTGAGGCAAAAGAATCTCTCGAAATCTTTTTTTTTTTTTTTTGAGATGGAGTCTCGCTCTGTCTCCCAAGCTGGAGTGCAGTGACGCGATCTCAGCTCACTGCAAGCTCCGCCTCCCGGGTTCACGCCATTCTCCTGCCTCCAACTCTTTTGGGAATTAAAAATGGGAGGCGGAGGTTGCAGTGAACCTCCGGGTGGAGGTTGCAGTGAACCGGCAGGCCGAGGTTGCAGTGAACCAGATCGTGCCGCTGCCCTACAGCCTGGGCAACAGAGCAAGAAGACTGTCTCTCAAAAAAAAAAAAAAAAACCACACACATAAAAATTTTAGTACCGAAAATATAATAACTAAAATAAGAAATTAAATAGAAAGGGTTAAGAACAGAATAAGTCCAATAAAAGAGAATACTAGTGAAAAATAAGGGAGGTTTAAATAAAATATTCTCACTGAATACACAAAGATTAAAAGATGGAAAATACAGACATAATTTGTAGTAGTCTCTAAAATGCCAAGAATGCATATTTTAATTTCTAAAATAATCACTAAAAGATTAATAAAAGCATGTAATAATAACTAGCTAATAGAGGAGATGAAATAAAAAACTTATTATGGCCTGGCGCGGTGGCTCACGCCTGTAATCCCAGCACTTTGGGAGGCTGAGGTGGGTGGATCACAAGGTCAAGAGATAGAGACCATCCTGGCCAACATGGTGAAACCCAGTCTCTACTAAAAGTACAAAAGTTAGCCGGGCGTGGTGGTGCATGCCTGTAGTCCCAACTACTTAGGAAGGTGAGGCAGCAGAATCGCTTGAACCCAGGAGGCAGAGGTTGCAGTATGCCGAGATTACGCCACTGCACTCCAACCTGGTGACAGAGGGAGACTCTGTCTCAAAAAAAAAAAAAAAAAAAAAAAAAAACTTTTTATGATTACTAGTTTATATCACTAAACTCCAGAAACTCTTAGGAATTGAAATCATGCATGAGGCGACTGTGAAGCAGAAGTGAAAATGTGTCTAAAATTAGAAGGTTTGCAAATCCAAAACAACCAGAATAACAAAAATAACAAACAGAAAAGAGAAAGAACAAATAGAATACAGATAGTAATGTGATATATTTTTATCTGTGACCCAAATATGGTAATAATTACATTTAGTATAAATGAGCTAAACTAGTAATTACAATAAATATAAATTACTAAATTCTCCAATTAAAAGGCAAAGATTAATAGACTACATTTTTTAAAACAACTATATTATGCTTGCATATTTAAATATGGAAAATTTAAGTACACAGAGATGTTTGAAATAAAATGATTGGAAAAGATGTATCATATAAGCATTAACCAAAATAGAGCAGGTATGGTTGTACTAATATCAAGCAAATTAGATGAACAGCATTAATAGAAATAAAGACATTTAAAGATTATAAAAGAGTTGATCCTCCAGGGAGAAAAAAAATTTTTAATTACTTACACCTAGCAACATAGCTCCAAAAGTTAAATAAAATAAAATAAATCCACAGACTGGGAGATTTTAATGTTTCTCTCTTGGTAAATGATAAAAGAGTCAGACAAAAAGATGCAGAGATATGAAACATTTGACAACACAATTGACAAATTTGACCTACTCTACAGATATCAAA
>NC_045440.1:5072757-5102013 GCF_002776525.5 Piliocolobus tephrosceles | reverse complement strand
ATTTGACAACACAATTGACAAATTTGACCTACTCTACAGATATCAAATATTTGACAACACAATTGACAAATTTGACCTACTCTACAGATATCAAATATTTGACAACACAATTGACAAATTTGACCTACTCTACATGTACTTTACACTACACTTAATAAGTGTAGAACGAACTGTCTTTTAAAATGTATGTAGAACATTTATCAAAAATTGATTATATGATGAGTCATTTAAAAAACTCAATAAATATCAAAGGATTGAATGATCTAGAACCTGTGTTTCACTACAGTGAAATTAGCCTAGACATCACTAACAAAAAAAGATAATTTAGAAGATTCCCAAATGTTTCAGACTAAGAAATTATTTTCTATATAACCCATGGATTAAAGAAAAACTTAGAAGTTAGGAAATATTTTAAGCTGATGACAATGAAAATATGAATTATTGTATAATGCAGCTGAAGTCATGCTTAAAGAGAAAGTTATCAACTTAATATATATACATATGTATTATAAAAGAAGAAAGTGGAAAAATTGTGATATAAGAATGTATCACAAGAAATTAAAATAAAATAACAGTAAATTAAACTGACAAATATTAGAAAGAAGAAAGCAATTAAAACCAGGTACTGTGGCTCATACCTATAATCCCAGCACTTTGGAAGGCCAAGGTGAGTGGATTGCTTGAGCCCAGAAGTTCCAGACCATGCTACAGACCATGTAGAGGCAAGGTGAAACCTTGCCTCTACAAAAAATACAAAAATTAGCTAGGTCTGGTGGTGTGTGCCTGTTGTCCCAGCTAATCAGGAGGCTGAGGTGGGAGGATCGCTTGAGCCTGGGAGGTCAAGGCTGCAGTGAGCCGTGATCATGCCACTGCACTCCAGCCTGGGCAGCAGAGCAAGACTCTGTCTTAGGAAAAAAAAAAAAGAAAGAAAGAAGAAAGCAATTAAAATAAGAACATAAATTAATAAGGTAAGAATAATTTCATACTAGAGAAAAAAAATCACAAAAGCCAACAATTGACTTTTTTGAAAAGACCAATAAGACTGATTCAACCCTGGCAATTTTGATTAAAATAAAAAGAGAAATAACTAATTACAAATATGAAGAATGAAAAGACAGCCATCACTCAAGACCTTAGAGATATTAAAAAGAGAGAAAGAAGATGTTATAAGCAACTTCATACCATTACATAGAAATTTTAAATAAAATGGACAGTGATTGATTTTGGGTGTCAAACTTGCTTGGATTAAGTGGTACTCAGATAGCTGGCAAAGCATCATTTGTCCTTAATTATCACATTTATTATTTTCAGTATCTGAGTAACCACTAAGCTCATTGCTCTTCTGCTGGAAGGGAAACCAGGTGGTTTAGCATTTGACTGGAAAGATTGGGCTGCTCCAGGGATATCTGGAAGGGCGTTTCTGCAGGAGACTGGCATATGAGTCAGGGGACCGAATGGGGAAGATCCATTCTCAATGTGAATGGATATCATCCAGTTGGCTGAGGACCCAGAGGTGTAACAGAAAGGTGAAAAAAGAACAAATTTTTACTTGCTCTCTCTGCTGGAGCCAGGATGCCTTTCTTCTCCTGCCCTTGGACATCAGAACTCCAGGTTCTCTGGCTTTTGAACTCTGTATATTGCACCAGTATCTCCAGGACTCTTGGGTCTTCAGCATCAGACTGAGAGCTACACGATTGGTTTCCTTGGTTCTGAGACCTCTGGACTTGGACTGAGCCATGCTGCTGGCTTCCCCTGGTTCTCCTGCTTGCAGGTGGCAGACTGTGGTACTTCTCAGCCTCAGCCTCATTAACCAAGTGAGCAAATACTCCTAATCATTCCCTTCTTCTGTGTGTGTGTGTGTGTATGTGTGTGTGTGTTCATTTGTGTATGGGTGTACACATATGTATGCATATACACATCTACTATCAGTTCTGTCTCTTTGGAGAACCCTAACTAAAACATGACTTGAAAAACACAAATTAGCAAAACTGACACAAATTAGCAAAACTGACACAAGAAGAAATAGAAAAGTTGAAGGTTATTATTAATATATGCACTTAAAAAATTTAATTCATAATTTATAATATTTTCCAAAAGAAAATTACAGGCCCAGATGACTTCACCAGCGTATTCTTCCTACTATTTAAGGAAGAAATAATATCAATCTTACATGAAATCTTACAGAATATTTTTAAAAAGGAAAAAGTTGAAATGCCAACTTTTTTGATAACAGCCACATAGCCTGGATACTAAAACCTAATAGGGACATCACAGTAAGAAAAAAATATATAGGTCAGTAATGCTCATGAACACAGGTGTAAAACAATACATAGAATAATCATGAATCAAATCCAGCAATATATAATAATACATAACCATGAAGTTGGGTTTATTCCAGGAATGCAAGATTAAGATTAGAAAATTGAGCTGTGGGCTTGGGGCGGTGGCTCAAGCCTGTAATCCCAGCACTTTGGGAGGCCGAGACGGGCGGATCACGAGGTCAGGAGATCGAGACCATCCTGGCTAACACGGCGAAACCCCGTCTCTACTAAAAATACAAAAAACTAGCCAGGCGAGGTGGCGGGCGCCTGTAGTCCCAGCTACTCCGGAGGCTGAGACAGGAGAATGGCGTAAACCCGGGAGGCGGAGCTTGCAGTGAGCTGAGATCGGGCCACTGCACTCCAGCCTGGGCGTCAGAGCAAGACTCCGTCTCAAAAAAAAAAAAAAGAAAAGAAAATTGAGCTGTGACATTCCCCACATTAACAGAAGAAAAGAGAAAAAGAAATAATCATCAACACAAATGTGTTGCAGGCAATGGTGGTGGTGACACCCATTCTACAGCTAAAAAATTAGTGTGGACCGGGTGCGATGGCTCACGCCTGTAATCCTAGCACTTTGGGAGGCTGAGGCGGATGGATCATGAGGTCAGGAGTTCAAGACCGGCCTGGCCAAGATGGTGAAACTCCATCTCTACTAAAAATACAAAAAAAAAAAAAAACAATTACCTGGGCATGGTGGCGGGTGCCTATAATCCCAGCTACTAGGGAGGCTGAGGCAGAGAATTGCTTGAACTCGGGAGATGGAGGTTGCAGTGAGCCGAGATCACACCACTGCACTCCAGCCTAGGCAACAGAGCGAGACTGTGTCTCAAAAACAAAAACAAAAAACTAATGTGAAAACCACTGTCCTATAAAGTTATTAATAGCTTTGAATGACATCTCATTATACTTCTTCCAACTGGCAGTTTACTTCCATTGTTTATGCTCATCTCTATTTGATTACAGTACAACTCTGCTCACCTTTCTACCACCACCATTCAGTTGCTTTTTAAAGAATTGTAAGGAATAGAGCATAAGATTTGGAGTCTGAAGATTTAGAAAAAGTCACACAACTCTCTAAATTTGTTTCCTCATCAATGAAATAGAGGGACCAATATCTGCCTTGTTACATTGCAGGCAATGAATTGGAAAATGCTCAACTAATTATGAAGCACCATGCAAATACTGTTATTGTTTTACCCTCCCAAAACTTAAATGGAGCAATTAATGGTGAAAGATACTGGGTTTCATTCAGGATACAATCCCCTAAATAAAAACTACATTTATCTATTTTACATATGAAAATTAAAAGTGGTTACCTTGCTAGATGGAAAATTGAATGAATACAAATGGCCTGAACGATAACAGCTAAGTGAATGCTTTAGTGGAAAAATGATACCCCTAAGTCATCTAAGATGTCAAATCATCTCCGTCTCCAAAAAGAGCCACTCTCCACCCCACCCGCCATGCTCAGCTCTGTGAATAATTGCTGCAATGTCTCATTCCCTTCATTCATGCAGGCATACTGCAGCTCAGGTCAGGTCAATATAGTAGAGCAGGTGAGAGGACAGGCTGTAGAAACAGGCAAATCTGGTTTGAACCCCTGATTAATGATATAACGTGAACTCAAATAAGCTATGTGCTTTGTTCAAACCTATTTATAAAAATGAGGATTTTAAAACTTATACAATTTTTGTAGAAATTATGTAAGAAAACATGGGCCAGGCACGATGGCTCATGCCTGTAATCCCAGGACTTTGGGAGACCAAAGTGGGTGGATCACCTGAGGTTAGGAGTTTGAGACCAGCCTGGCCAATATGGTGAAATCCCATCTCTACTGAAAATACAAAAATTAGCCAGGCATGGTGGTGCACTCCTATAATCCCAGCTACTTGGGAGGCTGAGGGAGGAGAATCACTTGAGCTTGGGAGACAGAGTTTGCAGTGAGCCAAGATTGCACCATTGCACTCCAGCCTGGGCAACAAGGTGAGACTCCATCTCAAAACAAACAAACAAAAAAAATTATGTAAGAAAATGCATGTGATAAGCTTCACAGGTGCCTGAAAAATAGTCATCATTTTGTAAAAGGGTATCCATTGATCATCATCATCCTAAGTATAATTATTTATGACAGATCCAAATTTTTACATGCGATGAAATAAGTTAGTTTAGATGAGGGAGATTTCTCTCACTCAGAGGAGTCTTTAAAAATTTTTGAAGCAATGATCATCAAGATGTCCCAAATGTAGTTTATGCATTTCCAACAAAGCTGTCATAGGATCTGATTTGAGCAATATTTTTTTCTTGGTTTGCTAGGTCATTTATGATGAAGTCATTTTTTTTACAAGTGCTTGGCTAGACTGGAAGTTAGAAGAATATATATCCACTTAATTATCCAATGTCTAAATGTAATTCCCTTTAGGTAGTCTTCTAAGCGCTGATAAATTTACCAGACCCTAGGTAAATGACCCTCCGTGGTGGGCACTGTGGTTTGTCCATCCAGTGACATTTTGGAGAACAACCCCTCCTCCACTCCATCTCATCCTGATGGGATTGTGCATTATCAGGCCCCTCCCCCCACCATCATGGGCACAGGTTGCAACCTGGTCAGTCAATGACTAGGAAGTCTGGGCCGGGCGCGGTGACTCACGCCTGTAATCCCAGCACTTTGGGAGGCTGAGGCGGGTGGATCATAAGGTCAGGAGATCAAGACCATCCTGGCTAACACGGTGAAATCCCATCTCTACTAAAAATACAAAAAATTAGCCAGGCATGGTGGCGGGCACCTGCAGTCCCAGCTACTCAGGAGGCTGAGGCAGGAGAATGGTGTGAACCCGGGAGGCGGAGCTTGCAGTGAGCCGAGATCATGCCACTGCACTCCAGCCTGGGCGACAGAGCAAGACACTGTCTCAAAAAAAAAAAAAAGACTAGGGAGTCCACCATCTCACCATCTCCCTAGCAGGAATAAACACATGATTTCAGCAGGGTCGACTGCTTTCTCTCGCCCCTAACCAACAGAGTCTAATTAATGTACTCATTGAATAAAACATCTTCCAAGGCATTCACTGCCTCATAATGACTTGCATTCCTCCATTCTACACCATTGTCCTAAAAACAACATTTTGACCAAAATATTTGGAAGATGGTTTGCACAAAGGTTGGGCTGCAGTCTCTCATTAATTAGCTTGCTGGTTTAGTTTTTCTGTTTTGTTCTTCCTTCAAGTTAAGGTCACCCCAATGGTGGCATACCTTCATATCTCCTTATGTATACATCTTTTATTGATCATAATAGATAGCATTGCAGAAGTACATAAATATTCAGCAGCAATAGCAAATGTTAAAACCTCAAGTGGATTGTTATTTAACAATCACTCAAACACTAGCAAAAATATATTACATTTTCAGTGTTTTTTAATTCATTTCTGAAAATGTATACCAAATACATTTGGAGACAAGAATGGCTCTTTTCCACTTCCTGTTTTGTACTCCAAAAAGTAATTCCCGGTCAATCTCACAGCCATTCTATATTAGAGGAATTAGGGCCCTGAGAAAGCAAGTAGAAACACTGAATTAGACTTTGATTCAATGAAATTATTGCTCAAAGAAGACTGGTACTCGAGATGCATAATTGATCTGGATTTACCAACTTAACCGTCTTTGCAACTACTTGTCTGCCTTGTGAAAACATTTTCTTCATTTGTCATTAGAAATGTGACACTGGCTTGTAGTAAAAAGGAAATGAATACAGAAGTTTATGAAATAGAAAATAAAATTCTCCACTACCTTTGATCCTTACTCCCCAGGGATAACCAATGCATTAATTTCAACCTCCTTATAGGTTATTATTTTAATTCTGCCATTCAGATGCTGGTAATATGCAACAGAAAAATGCAATTCAGAGGCACCTCTGATGTAATAAACATGAAAGATGTATGGAAGCCAAAGAAAAAGTCAGTTACCGCATCAACAGAATCTGTGTAACAATAATTAAGAAATATTGGTCAAAAAATGAATATAGGGTGGCTTTAAAATGGGGCAGTTTTGCAATGTCACTTAGGATCATTTCCTGTCATACCCAAACCCAAGTCCAGCTGCAAGTCCAGCTAGTCAGAGGTCAAAAACTCAAGAAGTGAGATATGCTGAAAGGAAGCAATTTTATTTAAATGCTAGCAGCTGGGGAATGGCCAGGCCCATGCCCTTAAAAGACCATTCCAAACGTTAGGCTGAGGAGAAGGGTTTACAAAGGGGAACTTGGAATGGGTGGCATGTGGGATGGTGCTGGGTCCACGATCTGTGTGTCTTGTTCCAGCGGCCATCTTGAGTCACAATTCACCTGGAGTATGGGCTGGCATCATCCGGACAATGGTGGGTTGTAGACTAACTGCCTTAAGGTGATCTCCGGAATTTCACAGCTAGGTCTCCATGCCTGGTTTGTCTCAAGATTAGCCCCTGAAACTTCTAAGCAAGCACATAATTAGATAGGCTAGCAATGCAAGGAAGTGTGTGATGAGAACGGAGGGAGACAAAGAATTTTAAAGTATTAATATATTTCAAGGCTAAAAGCAAGAAAGGAAAAATATTTCAACCTGCATTTTGAAACTAACACTCCGTTCCACTGTGACAGGAGCACCTGTCTTGTTTAGAAACAGGAAGTGGATTCTAGTTCAGTCAATCTCTAAAGGGGGAACTTGCAGTATCAATTTAGTGTCTCAGAGCACCAGAGGGTGAATTCATTGATAACGAGGTAGGAGAAAAGCAAGAAAAGCAGAGTTTAGCCTGATTGTCTAGTCCTACCATAAAGGGGACCCAAACTCTGCCTTAAATGAAAACAAGAGGATACGAAATAATTTAGGGGAGACATAATATAAGTCCAACAGGCAGTTAAGTCATCTATTGAGTTAGAAAAACCTTACAAAGTGGTGGCACCAGGAAAACAATTTGTGGAAACATCTGTTGAAGGAAGAGGTTTCTTTTCGTTTTTGTTTTTTTGTTTGTTTGTTTGTTTGTTTGTTTTGAGATGGAGTCTCACTCTGTCGCCCAGGCTGCAGTGCAATAGCACAATCTTGGCTCACTGCAAGCTCCATCTCTCGGGTTCATGCCATTCTCCTGCCTTAGCCTCCTGAGTAGCTGGGACTACAGGCATCCACCACCATGCCTGGCTAATTTTTGCATTTTTAGTAGAGACAGGGTTTCACCATGTTGGCCAGGCTGGTCTCAAACTCCTGACCATAGGTGATCTGCCCACCTTGGCCTCCCAAAGTACTGGGATTACAGGCTTGAGCCACCGTGCCTGGCCCAAAGACTCTTGAGAGAAGATGAGAAAAATTGGTACGTTTCTCACGTCCCAGGGTTCATGCCATTCTCCTGCCTCAGCCTCCCGAGTAGCTGGGACTATAAGCGTCCACCACCATGCACGGCTACTTTTTTGTATTTTTAGTAGGGACGGGGTTTCACTGTGTTAGCCAGGATGGTCTCAATCTCCTGACCTCGTGATCTGCCTGTCTCGGCCTCCCAAAGTGCTGGGATTACAGGCGTGAGCCACCGCGCCCGGCCCAATCTCTCCTCTTATAAATGACCCAGCCTCAGGTATTCCTTTATAGCAACACAAATGGACTAAGAAAGTTTATGAATAAGAATTAGAGAGAGAAAACAGCTGCTGTGCTAGGACTCCTGACCATGTATCCAAATTATTCAGATGAACCACATGCATTCTAATATTGGGGTTCAGAAAATATGGTCACCGTGTTCGAGATATGCTAATCCATCACTAGAACACTGATGAGTTTGTCTTCTTAGTACTTTTCACAAAAAAGGCCATTGTCTTAGCCGTGACATCAAAGTGTCTTCCCTTCCCACAGCTGCCCACAGAGCTGCATAATGATTCTGATCATGTCCCCCGAAAGTGTATTTAGGATAATTCTGTTGCTAGGATTTGTCAACCAAATTGGCATTATCTGTATGCTATCAAAACCCTATACACTATCATTAAAAGAATCCCAGGGAAAAAAAAAATTGGCAAACTGAGTATTTACAAAGATAATAAAACCAGCTTGGCCCCATTTAGCCTCTGCATTTCTAAGGCGTTGTTTTTCATTATTTTGGCTTCCTACACCTAGCTTTATTCGTTAATGCAGGTTCTGAAGATGATTTTACATTTAGGGACTATGAGATAACACCAGAAGCATAAGACCATGGGAAATTAGATTAAACATTTACTATAAGGAAAAATCTGTTCTGCAGTTGCTCAATATCACATTTATCAGCAGCAGTTCTACTTCCAGAAGAAAATTATTTGAGATATTTAACAGTTTCATGCCACACAAGAGAATCTTTCATCTTATTTGTCAGCATGGAATGTGGTCAGGCTGTATCAGTTCAGCTGGAAGTGAACTGGCACCATCTGGCAACAGAACTATCAGACTTACCAAGTAAAGGTTTTGCTTGTTTATACTTTTAAATAAGAACAGCCAGATCCATAAAGCAGAAAATAGAGATACAGCTAACAAGTCAGTAATAAAAACTGTAACCAAATAAACTTTAGTGCATACAGACATATTTAAAACCATTCATTCTAAAGCCATCCTTTTTATACTCAAATTTTACTGCCACATTCATCCCCCCACTTTCAATTAAATTTTTGAGAATAATAGCAATAATCCACAGGACACTAAAAAAAGTTCGCAGATGAGATTGCACAGGGAAAATACTGCCTCAGATTGATCTGATTCAAAAAGCTCTGCTTCTGGAAACAACACTGAACATTCTGCATTGACTCGCCAAAGGTCTCAGGGTCACGCGGATAACCAGTCGCTGACATCCTCGCTCTTATCCCCCCAACCATCCCTGTCCATAGGGCAATGTGCAAAGGGGACAAGGCATGTGACAGGTCATCCTAGACAGAGTGGAAATCACGGGGGAACTGTGACATGCTAAAGGCTTCCCTGTAAAGACTGAAAGTGATCAGAGAACCTCCTGGAGCTCGTTACTAAAGAAATAAAATATTCAACAATACTTGTTAAAACAAGGAAGGAAGGCTTTATTCTGGAGACCATGGCGATAGGCATAGAGACCACTGCAATAGGATTTTGCAGTGGGGGAGAGAGACTGGGCTCAACTCTGAATACAGCATGAGCAAGTGGGAATGCACAGCCAAGGAGCGAGGTGGGGGTGAGGTCAGCGGGTGCAAAGTGACTAAGAGGAAACCGGAGGTCAGGGGGATGCTGTCTAAACCAACCTAACAGGATCCATGTTGAAAGCAGGCCAGGGTGTTTAGACATCACCAGTGGGATGGCAGAGGATGGGGAACCCGATCCAGTGTCATCAAGGGTGATCAGATACTGAGGGTGGAAGGTTCTTGCTAAATTGACTTAGCAAGGCTTTTGCAAAAGCTGATTTTACAAGGAAGTGTACAAATGGGCCTAGGAGAAGGTTTGGGAACCTGATAAATATATAGCTAATGACATAAATATAGATCATGAAAGTTGGGTCATGCAAAGAATCTTTGTCACCATGCTGTCCCAGAGTCTCTATTTTTATCAGATTTTTTTTTATTGCGGTAAAATATTCATAACTACGTAAAATAAAATTTACAACATCAACCACGTTGAAGTGTGTAGTTCAGCAGCAGTGGGGACATTCACACTGGTATGCAACCATCTCCACCATCCATCTCCCCAACTTTTTATTTATTTATTTATTTATTATTTATTTATTTATTTATTATTATTATTTTTTTGAGACACAGTCTCACTCTGTTGCCTAGGCTGGAGTGCAATGGCACAATCTCAGTTCACTGCAACCTCCGCCTCCCAGGTTCAAGCAATTCTCCTGCCTCAGCCGCCTGAGTAGCTGGGATTACAGGCGCCCACCACCACGCCCGGCTAATTTTTGTATTTTTAGTAAAGATGAGGTTTCACCATGTTGGTCAGGCTGGTCTCAAAGTCCTGAACCTCATGATCCACCTGCCTCGGCCTCCCAAAGTGCTGGGAATACAGGCTTGAGCCACCCTGCTCAGCCAGCTGTTATTTATTTATTTATTTATTTATTTATTTATTTATTCATTTATTTATTTATTTATTTATTTATTTGAGACAGAGTTTTGCTCTAGTTGCCCAGGCTGGAGTGCAATGGCACGATCTTGGCTCACCGCAACCTCCGCCTCCCTGGTTCAAGCGATTCTCCTGCTTCAGCCTCCCGAGTGGCTGAGATTACAGGCATGTGCAACCATGCCCAGCTAATTTTGTATTTTTAGTAGAGATGGGGTTTCACCATGTTGGCCAGGCTGGTCTCGAACTCCCGACCTCAGGTGACCCACCCTCCTCAGCCTCCCAAAGTGCTGGGATTACAGACGTGAGCCACTGTGCCCAGCCAGCTGTTATTTTTAATATATAAAAGTTTTTAAATGGAAGCAAACAAATAGAAAAAAAATTAAAATCACTCTTTTTCCTGAAGATCTTTCTTTTTTTTTTTTTTCCCCCCCGAGACAGAGTCTTGCTCTGTCACTCAGGCTGGAGTGCAGTGGCATGATCTCAGCCCACTGCAACCTCTGCCTCCCGGGTTTAAGCAATTCTCCTGCTTCAGCCTCCTGAGTAGCTGGGATTACAGGCGCCCACCACCAAGCCTGGTTATATTTTGTATTTTAAATGGAGACAGGGTTTCACTATGTTGGCCAGGCTGGTCTCAAACTCCTGAACTCAGGTGATCTGCCTGCCTCGGCCCCCCAAAGTGCTGGGATTACAGGTGTGAGCCACTTCAGCCATATCCTGAAGATATTTCTTATTATAGATTTTGAGGTTTATCCATGCTCACATTTTTCTTACAAAAATTAAAAACCATAGACATTTTGGTAGACTGTGTCTTCTTCCTAACCATAAATTGTAAACTTCTTTGTGAATCCATAATTGTACTTTTTAATCATCACTTTTTTTTTTTTTTTCCAAGACAGAGTCCTGCTCTGTAGCCAGGCTGGGGTGCAGTGGCACAATCTCAGCTCACTGCGACCTCGACCTTCTGTGTTCAAGCAGTTCTCCTTTCTCAGCCTCCCAAGTTGCTGGGACTACAGGTGCACGCCACCATGCCCGGCTAATTTTTTATTTTTAGTAGAGATGGGGTTTCACCATATTAGTCTGGCTGGTCTCGAACTCCTGACCTCAGATGATCCTCTCACCTTGGCCTCCCAAACTGCTAGGGTTGCAGGAGTGAGCCACCGTGCCCAGCCTTTAAATCATCAGTTTTAATGACTGCATAATCCCTTCTGGTGAAGATTCCACAATTTATTTATCAGTACCAGGTTTGTCTCAGGTTGAGGTCCCCAGAAGCAGAGCCTGAGACAGGGACACGCTCTTGGAAGAAAGCAATTGGCAGGCAAGTGAGCAGGTCATGGAGGCCGGCACCCAGCACAGGTGCGATCTCAGCAGAGCCCTCAGAGGGCAGCTTGAGCCTGGGTCCGTGGGAGTAAGAATGCCTCGGAATAGCCCGAAGCCAAGGCAGGGATGCTGGGATTTCTACTCACTCACCTGTGGGTTTCCTGCTCACCGACCTGTCTGGTATTGGATAAGACTCAGCCAGGGTCCCTTCCACGTCTCTGCACACAAGACAAAGCTGGCACCCATAGCCTGCAGCAACTGATGCTGCTGCTGGAGCAAAACTCACACTCAAGGACACGCGCACACAAGAAATCCACCCCCGTGGTCAGGGGAGAGCACCAGCATCATCCCCTCTAAGGACCCATACGTGAATCAAATCTACTCCAACAAATGAATGTGTGCAGAGGATGCGTGCCAGCTCAGCCATGGGTCCGTGTAACCCTTTTTCCATGAATCATCCAGAACACCTCCTATTTGCCAATTCCCATGTGGGGCTGTCTGTGTCACTCCCCTGGTTGCACAACTCCATGGGCCTCACAGCTCAGCTGCTTCTGGTCTGCAAGTGAAAGACGTGGGAAAGCCTGCCAGCCACATACCGGAGAGCAGCAGTCAGACCACATCAATGAGTTACCAAGTGGTATCGATCCTCACAGCAACCACGTGGCAGCGTTAGTGGTATCTGCCTGGGTGGGGCAGTTACAAGTGCCAGCTAGGAACGTAGATGCTGTAAGAGTCCTTCCAGCCTCTATAAGTAATCTGAAAAATACCCAGGAGGAACACTGTGGGAATTCCAGTTGGCATTCATTTTTTATGTCATTATTAAGCTTCTTTTAATACTTTATTTTAATACATTTTATCACAATGGTGGAAAGTAGAAAAGTATCTTTATTTTCTAGACTACTGGGAGTTGAAAGAAAATGGAAAACGCCTTATACCCTGGCATTAGCTCTACAGGAGCCTCCTTGCCGGAGGGAAGAGGTGGGTTCCTCTTAAAGAGAGCAACATGCGCTTTTGATCCCCGTGTTTCTGTCTAGCCGAGGCCTGAAGGCCGTCTGCAAGCTAAGCAGGTTACGTCATCTCTGTAACCTCCGTATCTTCAGCTGTAAAATGGGAATAATTCAAAATGTAATGTCTGCCTCATAAATTTGTCTTGAATACTAAGTAAGCGTGCAGATGTAAATGACTGAGCATAGTTCCTGGTGCACTGCAAACTTCCTCATCTGTAGGAGAAGACTTGGATTTTATTGTATTCTAGTCTGTGATTCTTTTTTCTTTTTTTTTTTTTTTTTTTTTGAGACGGAGTCTCACTCTGTTGCCCAGGCTGGAGTGCAGTGGCATGAGCTCAGCTCACTGCAAGCTCAGCCTCCCAGGTTCCCGCCATTCTCCTGCCTCAGCTTCCTGAGTAGCTGGGACTACAGGCGCCCGCCACCACGCCCATTTAATTTTTTATATTTTTTAGTAGAGATGGGGTTTCACCGTGTTAGCCAGGATGGTCTCGATCTCCTGACCTCGTGATCCGCCCGTCTCGGCCTCCCAAAGTGCTGGGATTACAGACGTGAGCCACCGTGCCTGGCCTCTAGTCTGTGATTCTGATTTATCCTCTAACTCAGATAGATCATGTGTTCAATAGGGTTTCGGCCCCACCTATGGCAATGGGAAATAGCAAAATAAAAGCCAGAGTTGTGCAGATTGTTAACCAAAATCCCTGAGTGTCTGTCAGGCTCCCTCAGTGATCTGAGATGCAAAGTGCAGGGCCTCGTCAGCATTGAAGCTGGAGGTGGCTGGGAAGACAGTGAGCCGACAGGAAGAGGAGCCCAGCTGGAGGGGAACTCAGAAGCCAAGTGCAGGGAGTCAGGGCCTCCCTGCGGTGGTGATTTGGGGAACAATTGACGAGACAGAGCAACGCAGTCAGGCAGCACCCCTTTCCCCCAGAGCCGTCGTTACCAAGGTAGGTGTCCCCCTTACAGGGCCCATCCCAAAGGTACATGCTGGCACCTGCTACCTTCACTGATTGGTCCACAAAATCCAACCAGGTCTCATAAACCAAACAACTGACTTACAGGCTACCTTTCCAATCATAACCCATTGTAATCTGAAGACCACACAAATATAAAACCCAGTCCTCTCAGCTAAGAAGTCAAAAGTCATTGTTTTCCAGAGATCAAAAACAAATTAAAAGCCAACATATTTACAGCTATTTTCCATTTGTAGAGGAGACAGAAGAAATTATTTTAGACAATTTTACACTCCACCAAAGAAAAAATATATTATTTAGTATAATATATTTATCAAGGTTAAAGAAAATACAGTTGAAAAATAATCTCTGATTATTTCTAAAAATATAGCCTGTGTTTCTTTGTTTTCATCAGCATACCACTTCTGATTTATGTATTTTATCTGTTTAAGTAAATAATCTGGATAGAATTTAATAGTGCACATTAATTTTTAATCCACAGATATTAAATCCTTGTTGAATGTAGTGAGTTTCACTTCCAAACAGTAACAAAATCAAAATTTTCTGTGGGACACTTAGCATATTAACTACAATAATCACATTTCTCATTTTCCTCACTTCTTCTAGACTTGCAAGACTGTCCCAAACTGTAAACGGAAAGAGGGGCCCACATGATCCTCTTCTTGTATTTCTTGTAAAATAAAATTAAACTCAGCCAGGCGCGGTGGCTCACGCCTGTAATCCCAACACTTTGGGAGGTCAAGGTGGGCCGGTCACCAGGTCAAGAGATCGAGACCATCCTTGCCCACATGGTGAAACCCCATCTCTACTAAGAATACAAAAATTAGCTGGGTGTGGTGGCAGGCACCTACAATCCCAGCTACTCAGGAGGCTGAGGCAGGAGGATCGCTTGAACCTCAGAGGCGGAGGTTGCAGTGAGCTGAGATCACGCAACTGCACTCCAGCCTGGTGACAGAGTGAGACTCTGTCTCAATCAAGCAAGCAATCAATCAATAAAATTAAACCCAAATGTTAGGTATGTTCTCAGGGCAGTATGTAGAGACTGTCTCTCATTCTATCAGTTGACTCCCTGTAAATTGTCCAATTATCTCCAAGGGATTGACAGCGAGACCATTTTCCTATATTGTCAAACTTCCTCGTAGAACATTCGTGTAACATTTCTCATGCCTTCACCAGCTTCTGAGTAAGAAACGTTTATAAGTAAGATTACCAATGGCTGACATCACAAATCTTAGTTATTGGGGTAACTAATAGAGAAACCATAATCCATTTGTTTTACGAAACTGACAAAAGATTTAGTCATTCGCTAAATAAGAATAAATTGTATGAACCAACCTGATATTTCACTTTGAAGATATTTAATTGTTCAAAATGAAAGCAGCATTATCACACCTAATACTGGGTGAGTGTGCACATGTACATGGCAGATATTATTTTTCCAGATTACAGCCAGGAAAGGACAATATGAGGAAAAGAAAAGAGAGCGTCATCCTGGTGTTGATTTATGTATGTGTCTCAGTCAGTTGGGGCTACCACGACAGAATCCCACAGACTGGGTGGATTAAACAACAAACATGTATTTCTCAGAGTTCTGGAGGCTAGAGGTCCAAGGTCAGGTGCCGGCTGATTCAGCATCTGCTGAGGGCCTGTGTCCTGGTTCAGACAGTGCTTCTCACTGCGTCCTCAAGTGGCTGAGAATGAGTGTTCTTGAAGGCCTCTCCTTATAGGGCCCCCACTCATCTTATCACCAGGATTCCACCCGCACAACTAATCACCTTCCTAAGGCCTATCTTCCCAGGACTTCAGCATATGAATTTGGGGGGGACACAAACATTCAATCCACTGCATTATGATTTTCAAATTACCATTGTTTAAACATATCTTCTCTGTAGATGAACTTTTACTGCTTTTGCAAATAATATATCTTGCATGTCTGGGCAAAAAAAAAAAAAAAAAAAAAATGCTACAGGATCAGAATAATATTTTAAAAACCAGGATTCTCCATATGCAAAATGTATGTTTTAAAAAACATTTTGGGACAAACTAGCCTAACAAGATGTTGCCTTGCCGAAAAAATAAAATATTGTAATCACGAATTATTCCCCATCCCTCATTTCTCTCCCTGATATTTCACCTCCTCTACACCCAGGACCAACAGAGTTGATTTTCCTGGCTTACCATTCTATTGTCCTATTATTCTAGGCTGTGAGAACATAACTGTGGAAAGAGAGTGAAAGAAAATTCAGGAAGTAGGTTCCAAAGAACAAGCATGTTCCAAATAGTAGAATGCTAAATCAGAAGGATGCACAAGGGTGTTAGTACCAGCTATTGCGAGGCAGGATACTCAAGATCTTCATGCTCTAACTAGCTTATAACACCAACCACAGATGTATCTGCCCTCTGTCAGCCCCAACCCTGTTGAGAAGCCTGGAAACCAAAGAAGTGGTGACAATAACACCTGTGACTTGGCCGGGCACAGTGACTCACGCCTGTAATCCCAGTACTTTGGGAGGCTGAGGTGGGCAGATCATGAAGTCAGGAGTTCAAGACCAGCCTGGCCAATATGTCAAAACCCCGTCTCTACTAAAAATACAAAAAAACTAGCCAGGCATGATGGCGCGGACCTGTGATCCCAGGTACTCGGGAGGCTGAGGTAGGAGAATCTCTGGAACCCAGGAGGCGGAGGTTGCAGTGAGCCGAGATTGTGCCACTGCATTCCAACCTGGGCAATAGAGGGAGACTCTGTAAAATAAAAACATAATAATAAATAAATAAATAAATAAATAAATAAATAAATAAATAAATAAAATCTGTGACAGAATCACGTCTTCCCAAAGATGTCCCATCTTAACCTGGAGAACCTGTGACAATGTCATCTTACATAGCAAAGGGGACTTTGCAGGTGTGATTAAATGAAGGATCTTGATGGGGGGAGATGATCCTGGATGATCCAGGTGGGCCCAACGTCCTCACAAGGGTCCTTACATGGAGGGTCACAGTCAGAGAAGGAGATGTGACCACAGAAGCGGAAGTTGGAGCGAAGAAGAAACCATGAACCAAGGAATACAGGCAGCCTCTGGAAGCGGAAGAAAGCAAGGAAACGCTTTCCTCCAGAGCCACTAGAAGGGACACGGCCCTGCTGACACTTTGACTTGGCCACTAAAACCCATTTTGGACTTCTGACCTCCAGAACTTTAAGATAATAACTTTGTGTTGTTTTAAGCCACTAAATGTGTGGTACTTTTTAACAGCAGCATTAGAAAGCTCATAGAACATCCAAAGTTCCAAGGAAGTTGAGCTGGACAGGCATCCTTTGGAAAGTTTGCTTGGGGTGATCTCATGTTGCATGACACCCCTAATATCTCAAATGGCATTAGGTATGAAGTATTCCTGGACACGACCTGCAGTGACTCCACCACTGGCTTATCCCCAAGCCTGACGGGGAAGGACTTGGACCCACTCAGAGTCAAAACAAAAGACTTTGTGTCCTTTGTCCACTGGGCAGTGTCCGATGTGTGCTTATATAAAACAACATGAATCACAGCCAGTTCCCCCTTCACTTACTTGAAGTCTTCAAGTAAGTGATGATGCATCAGTGGTGTAGGTGGCCCCGTGCTTAGTGATGCAAGGGAGGCAAACACAGATAAGGCCTGGACTTTGGCTGCAAAGAACTTTGTGTTTCGCAGGAGAAAAGGGTCATGAACATAAAGAACCACAGTGCAAGGGAGACATTGCTCAGTGCCAGCCAGGAGGTGAAGAGTAAGAGTTTAAACATTCAAGAAAAGTAATGTCAGTGCTCACCACACAGCACATGCCCAGTAACTAGATGAGCTGGAATTCTAGCTGGAAAAGCTCAAGGTGAGTCACAGAAGGAAGTGGACTTTGACCTGGATACTAAAGAATGGGAGAGTTCAGGAGGCTGAGGCAGGAGAATCACTTGAATCCGGGAGGTGGAGGTTGCAGTGAGCAAGATTGCACCACTGCACTCCAGCCTGGGTGACAGTGCTAGACTCAAGAATGGGGGGGTTAATTAAATGAGAGAAAAGAGCATTCTATGGAGCACAGAATAAAGATGGAAACAGAAAAGATGCACACATATAAGAAATGCGCACCAGATTGAAGACCCATGGGAGCAGGCATTTTTGTCTGATTTGTTCACCCATCTACTCTTTATGCTTAGGACAGTGCCGGGCAATAGGAAGCACTCAAGAAATCTTTTTTCTTCCCCTTCCCCTTTCCCTTCTCCTTCCTCTTGTCTTCCTCTTCCTCTCCTTCTCCTCCTCCTCCTCCTTCTCCTCCTTCTCCTCCTTCTCCTCCTCCTCCTCCTCCTCCTCCTCCTTCTTCTTCTTCTTCTTCTTCTTTTTTGAGACAGAGTCTCGCTCTAGAGTGCAGTGGTGCCATCTCAGCTCACTGCAAGCTCCGCCTCCCGGGTTCACTTCATTCTCCTGCCTCAGCCTCAGGAGTAGCTGGGACTACAGGCAACCACCACTACACCTGGCTAATTTTCTGTATTTTTAGTAGAGACGGGGTTTCACCATGTTAGCCAGAATGGTCTCCATCTCCTGACTTTGTGATCTGCCCGCCTCCCAAAGTGCTGGCATTACAGGCATGAGCCACTGCGCCCGGCCACAAGTCACTTTTTTTTGGTTGGAGGGGACGGAGTTTCACTCTTGTTGCCCAGACTGGAGTGTGCAATGGTGTGATCTCAGCTCACTGTAACCTCCACCTCCTGGGTTCAAGCCATTCTCCTACCTCAGCCTCCCAAGTAGCTGGGATTACAGGTTCCCGCCACCACACCCAGCTAATGTTTGTATTTTTAGTAGAGACGGGGTTTCATTATGTTGGCCAGGCTGGTCTCGAACTCCTGACCTCAAGTAATCCACCCACCTCAGCCTCCCAAAAAGTGCTGGGATTACAGGCATGAGCCACCGCACCTAGCCCACAAGTCACTTTTAAATGAGAAGCCATATTCTGAGCCATGCAAACATTCTCCAACTTTGAATTAAAAATATACACGTGTACACAGACAAACTTAATTTATATGTATATATAATACATATATATATATATATATGAAAAAGAGAGACAGAGGGAATATTCTATGAAGATTCATGAGATTCACATGTATGGATCTATGCAGAGTATACAGGATGCATGGATCTTAGTACTAGTTATTTCAAGCACAGTGCCTGGCACATAATAAATAATGTTTGTTGATTGCTTAATATTGGATATTTTCCCCTCTATTCTCTTCTGTTTCTTCTATTTTTCTCTTAAGAACATGAGGCTGGGCACAGTGGTTCATGACTGTAATCCCAACCCTTTGGGAGGCCAAGGAGAGTGGATCACAACCTCAGGAATTTGAGACCAGCCTGGCCAATATGGTGAAACCCCCATCTCTACTAAAAATACAAAACAATTAGCCAGGCATGGTGGTGCATGACTGTAATCCCAGCTACTCAGGAGGCTGAGGCAGGAGAATTGCTTGAATCCGGGAGGCAGAAGTTGCAGTGAGCCGAGATCACGCCACTGCACTCCAGCCTAGGCAACAGAGGGAGACTCCATCTCAAAAAAAAAAAAAGGAATAAGAACATGATTTCTTTTATAGTTAGAAAATTTGATGATTATACAAACTTATCAAGAGATACCTATCAATGTCATATGTTCATTTCCATTCACCTCTGTCCTATGCAAATGGGAGTGCTTCTAGAAGCGAGCTTCTGCTACTGTTGAAATGAGTCCATCCCCGGGGGGTTGTGGCATTGGTGATCATGCTAAAATAAAAGGAAAATGCTAAGTGCCAGAGTCTGATCTTCCTCCACATCCCTGTAAGGCAAGTTCGCTTTGATGTAAGTGCCAGCTGTGTGTTTGGATCAGCCTCAGAGGCACAGAGCAAGTGACGCCTTGCACTCTTTGTTCCTTCTCCTGTGGTGCTGGAGACGTCCTGTCCACAAGAGATGGCTCAGCCTGGGGGAGATGCAGATGCAAGGGGGAAGTACATGCACTGGCCATATGCAAATCACTTCAGAGTTACACAGGTCGAGGTCATGATCAAATTAGGCTTCCCAGCATACACATTTTCATTCTCAATATTGATCATTGACATTTTTCCATTTTCTTAGTACTCCTTTCCTAACAGCTAACCTTAAAAAAGCACAGTATGCAGACATAAAGGATAAAAGAATCTTTCTCCCAGATTCTCCCCTTCAACAAAGAGGTCAACAGTATCTGTGTCCCCTACTCGAATTGGAGCCATGCTTGGATTTCAGCATTGCCAGTCCGAAAAGGGGTTTCACCTTCCTATTGTTACAGAAGAGTGGATCTCTTTGTCTGTCTTCTCCAACCATTTATATTCCTAATGCAATATAAAGCACACAGTTCAGGTAAATGTTCTTGTCAGAACGTAACTCACTTTGCTCTAACCTGAAAGCCAGGTGAAATATGGTCATGGACGAAGGGCTCCATCTTTCTTTTTTCTTTTTTTCCTTTTTTGTTTTTTTTTTTTTTTTTTTTTGAGACAGAGTCTCACTCTGTCGCCCAGGCTGGAGTGCAGTGGCGCAATCTCAGCTCACTGCAAGCTCCACCTCCTGGGTTCAAGCAATTCTCCCACCTCAGCCTCTTGAGTAGCTGAGACTACAGGCGCCCGCCACCACGCCCAGCTAATTTTTGTATTTTTAGTAGAGACAGGGCTTCACCATGTTGGCCAGGGTGGTCTCAATCTCTTGATCTCATGATCTGCCTGTCTCAGTCTCCCAAAGTGCTGGGATTACAGGCATGAGCCACCGGGCTCAGCTGGGCTTCATCTTTCAAAAGTGTATTACCTGAATCTGTGTGACGGTTAATTGAGTGTCAGTTTGGCTGGCCCACAGTGCCCAAATAGTTGGTCAAAAATTATTCTGGGTGTTTCCATGAGGTTGCTTTAGAATGAGATTAACATTTAAATTGGTGGACTTTGAGTAAAGCAGATTGCCCTCCATAATGCGGGTGGGCCTCATCCAATCAGTTGGAGGCCTAAATAGAACCAAATGACTGGCCCTCTCCAAGCAGGAAGAAATTCTCCAGCCGACTCTGACCGCACCGTCAGCTCTCCTGGGTCTCCAGTTCCCAGCTCACCCTGCAGAAATGGACTTACCAGCTGATTTCAACAGCAGCAGAAGTTTGGTTCTAGAAACGTCCCCATAATTGTGTGAGCCAATTCCTAATAATAAACATCTCTATAGATATAGATGATTGGATATAGATATAATAGAGGAGACATAGATATCAATGATATGGATATAGATATTAATAGATTTTAGATATGTATAGATCATATACATATAAATATAGATATTAGATACAGATGATATAGATATAAGTTATATAGATATAGATAGATATAGATACAGATCTAAAGATACAGATTTACCTCCTATAGGTTGTGAAGAACCCTGATTAATACAGTCTGCCACACACTCTTTCTGGATTCCCTTGCTTTGTGTCCTTGGCAACGCCTGGAGACCCCAATCTTAGATTGTCACTCAACACACATTTTTGCACAGACTCTGTCTGCTTTTCGACTACCTCATCTTCTGACCCACATTGGTCCCTATCTGTGTTTGCCTTGGTGGCTGTCCCATCTCATGTATCTGACCTCAGCTGTGCCTAATTTTCTGCTCCATACTTCATCTTACATAAAATAGGATGAACCAATAAGGTACATCAAAAGAGAGATTACATTTCTATGAGCGAGCTCATCTGCTGGTGCATATCATGTCCCTGTGGCATTCAGACTTTCTATCTGCCATCAAATGAGAGTCTCATATCTGTTTCTTATTTGGATCCAAATACACTGAGGTAGTGGCTTCCTCGACACAGAATCTGACTGCCCTTTTGTAGTGTCCTGCATGATGCCATGCAGAAATGCAGTACACCACAGAAAAGATGATCTGATAGTCCTATCTGACGATGAAGCCTCAGAGGGAAAGGGCCTCTATAATAATGACTTCAGATGCTTTTACACAGAATTTCAATGCTTCAAGGATTTTCCAATGTTGACATTTTTGTCTTCATAACACAGAAGACTTTTCTGTTTTTGCTTTGTTTTGTTTGCGCTTTGGTAGCTATAGAAACAATTGTATACATTTTCATTAGGATGAGCAGAGTGTCAGGGTTATGCACTTAAATTGTACTAAAAATTATGCATTGATTACAAGAGGGATAAATGCAAGCATAGGCCAGGGGCGGTGGCTCAAGCCTGTAATCCTGGCACTTCGAGAGGTTGAGGCAGTTGGATCACTTGAGGTCAGGAGTTTGAGATCAGCCTGGGCAATATGGTGAAACCCTGTGTCTACTAAAAATACAAAAATTAGCCAGGCCTGGTGGCGGGCACCTGTAATCCCAGCTACTCGGGAGCCTGAGGCAGGGGAATCGCTTGAACCTAGGAGGCAGAGTTTGCAGTGAGCAGAGATCATGCCACTGCACCCCACCCTAGGCAACAGAGCAAGACTCTGTCTCAAGAATAATAATAACAATAATAAATAAATAAATAAAGTTTTTGAACCCAGGAGTTTGAAACCAGCCTGGGTAACATAGTTAGACCCTATCTCCATTATGCTATATATATAGCAAATATGATTAGTCATTGACAAAAGCACAAAAATACAGAGTTTAAATAAAACATTTTATTTTGAAAGTACTATGTGTGAGGCCAGGCGCGGTGGCTCACACCTGTAATCCCAGCACTTTGGGAGGCTGAGGCGGGCGGATGATGAGATCAAGAGATCGAGACTATCCTGGCCAATATGGTGAAATCCCGTCTCTACTAAAAATACAAAAATTAGCCAGGCATGGTGGTGGGCACCTGTAGTCCCAGCTACTCAGGAGGCTGAGGCAGGAGAATCGCTTGAACCCAGAAGGAGGTAGTGGTTGCAGTGAGCCAAGGTCACACCACTGCACTCCAGCCTGGCGATGGAGTGAGACTCCATCTCAAAAAAAAAAAAGTGCTTTGTGTAATTTTTTTTTTTTTTTTTTTTGGCTCAGTTAACAAATACTTATTGAGTATCTTCTATATGTAACCAAAAATAAATGCAACTTTCCTAAGTCTGGCTGAATGTGCATCATACATAAAACCTAGTCTTAAATAATATAATTAGATAATCCTTATCATCATCTTAATCAACACCAGGTCACTCTGGTAAAACGGGGAGGGGAAGGATTTATTGAAAGAATACTTGACTAACATTCTAATCCTGTCGAGTCCTTGCCTTTCAAGTAATGAAGCACATATATAAATTACAATATCATATTCGAGTGTACTTCCTAACTTGCTCTCAATGGGAAATTTCATCAGAGCCGTGTAGATACTAATCTATGCTACTTGGCTGAATTAAACCAAAAAGAAACACTTTCCAGAATCTCAATACTTGCTATGGATGTAAAATTGCCGTGGTACATCCTACACAAATACTATTCCTCAAGCCATACAGTCAATAGGTCCAGAAGAGCCCGTAGGATTCCTGTAATAAACTATGGACTCAATGAGATAGCTCAGGTGTAAGATAAAGGGTAATAAAGATTCACGACCTGATGGAAGAGTTCTACCTGAGGTGTCTGCGGGTTCTGAAGGGCAGGTTTGCGCATAATTAAATATCAAGGAGTGCAGGGCACGCTACATGCCTCCTCCTCTGTCTCTTTCTCCACCTGACCACTGTTGGAATAAGATTATGTCTCAGAAGCAGCCACCTATTCCGTGCAAATTCTTTTCCCTCCAGCATAGCGAACAAAAACTGACATGGAAACCCAGATACGAGAGAGTCGGGATTACCCGGGAAGGTTCAGCGTCTGAGTGTGCGGCTGGGTCCCAGCGGGGAACGTTATCTATGACTTACTAAACCGGCTCACAGCTCCACTCATAGGCTGAGGCAAGCAGCTCCAGAAATGCTCCCCGTCCCTCTCCGTGCAATCCAGGACACTTTTTCCAGACTCTCCTCCACCATGCCATCCGCACTGCCCACCATTTTTTCTGCAACGTTGTTCTTACTCACCGCCCCCTCCCTTGACATTCCCGGCTGACTCTGCTTGCAAGCACGGCGCCTTGATCAGATCTCAACTTCAGCACCCTTTTGTTGTGTGCCTGGTGATGCGCCGGCCTTTCGCATTTCAAGGCCCTTCCTAAGCTCCAGAAACTCCATATTGTCTGCGAGGAAGAATGGACAGCCAGGAGCAGGTGACGAAGGATATATCTGTTTAATACTTAAGTTCCACGTCCCAGACCGGTATCATTAAACTGGGTTCCCATGGAGTTCTGGGGTTATGTTCGGGTGTTTTAGGGCACTAAAGAAAGGATCTTGACCTCTATCTCACACCCTGTGTTAGTCAGGGGTCTCCAGAGTAACGCAGCCAATAGGATGCATTTATAAATGGAAAGAGGTTATTGTAAGAATTGGCTCATGCCGTTATGGAGGCTGGCAAGTAAATATCTGCACTGTGGGCTGCAGGCTGGACACCCAGGAGAGTCAAGGGTGCAGAGGAAGTCCGAAGGCAGCCTGCTGGAGAATTCACTCTTGCTCAGGGAGGCCGGACTTTTGGTTCCGTTCAGGCCTTCAACTGATTGTATGAGGCCCACCCACATTTTAGAGGGCCATCTGCTCTACTCAGAGTCCACTGATTTAAATGTTAAACTCATCCCAAAACATCCTCTAAGCTGACACATAGAACTAATAATCACAAACCACAATATTGCAGATCTAAAATGAAAAGATAAGACAATAAAGCATTTCTTAAAAATAGGCTATTTTCTTGCCTGTGTGTTAGAGAAGTGTATTAAACAAAACACACACCAGGCCGGACGCGGTGGCTCACGCCTGTAATCCCAGCACTTTGGGAGGCCAAGGTGGATGGATCACAAGGTCAGGAGATCGAGACTATCCTGGCTAACACAGTGAAACCCCATCTCTACTAAAAATACAAAAAATTAGCCAGGTGTGGTGGCAGGCGCCTGTAGTCCCAGCTACTCAGGAGGCTGAGGTAGAAGAATGGCATGAACCCAGGAGGCGGAGATTGCAGTGAGCCGATATCACTGCACTCCAGCCTGGGGGAGAGAGGGAGTCTCCGCCAAAAAAAAAAAAAAAAAAAAAAAAAAATCATAAAAAGGTGCAATGCAAAAAGAAAAAACTAAAATACTGTATTATACTACTGTACATGAAAACTGAGAATTCCTGTCCCCCAAAAGATACCATTAGAGAGTGAGAAGGCAAGCCACTAGATGGAATAATTTATTTTCCAATAAATATATCCTATAAAGTATTCACATTCAGAAGATTTTTTTTAAATATCTGTGAATCTGTGAGAAAAAAATAGACACCCCAATGAAAAAGTGGGCAAATTACTTGAACAAGCACATCACAAAAGTGGTTACATAATTGGAAAATAAATACCATAATGTGCTCTTACTGCCCACTAACAGAGGGGTTAAAATGAACAAGTCTGAAAATTTTAAGTCTGAAGAGCAAAGAAAGCTCTTACACAGCGGTGAGAATGGAAATCGATACAACTGGTTTTGGAAAAAGGTTGTTATGTACAAGCAAAGTAGCACATTTGTATACCCTGTGACACAGGAATTCAACTTCTCTGTATAAATTCAACAGTTAGGCAGATACATCCGTATCAAAAGATTTGTATAAGAAGGTTGATAGTGGCAGTTTCATATTTACTGAAAAACTAGAAATAACCCAAATGCCCAATAGCAGAATGGAGAAATAGATGGTGGTATATTTCAATAAGAATAAAATGATCTACAGCCACAAGCAGCACCTGAATGAATCTCACAACCACAAATATGAGCGAAAGAAGCCAACACAAAAAGAGGAGCTACTGCATGCTTACCTTTATAAATAAGTTCCAAAGCAGGGAAAATGTATCCGTGTTATTAAAAGTCAAGAGCAAGGCTACGCTTGACGGAGACGGATATCGACAACAGCTCAGGGAGGTTGCTGGGGTTCCGGAAGTGTTCTTTTCCCTGATGTAGTCACAGGTTTCATGGGTGTAATTTTTTAATTAAAAAAAATGCAATAAATGGGCTGGCGCAGTGGCTCACGACTGTAATCCCAGCACTTTGGGAGGCCGAGCCAGCTGGATCGCCTGAGGTCAGGAGTTTGAGACCAGCCTGGCCAGCATGGTGAAACTCTGTCTCTTCTAAAAATACAAAAATTAACCAGGAGTGGTGGTGCACACCTGTAATCCCAGCTACTCGGGAAACTGAGGCAGGAGAATCCCTTGAATCCGGGATGCAGAGGCTGCAGTGAGTCGAGACTGTGCCATTGCACTCCAGCCTGGGCAACAGAGCGAGACTCCGTTTAAAAAAAAAAAAAAGGAAATAAAGTCTATATTTATGATTTGCACATTCTTCTCAAATTTTTTGGTGAAATAATCCATTTAAGCATTACTATAGAATACAGGGCAATAAATGATATGTTACTAGAAGAAAAAAAGACAACAGAAAGTCTTCCTAAATTGAAGTCAGTTTACTACTACTATTGCTTCCTTAAACCCACAGGGCCTGCCATTCTGTCATGGAACAGTTCCAATGCGAAGCAAAATTGAAATA
This sequence comes from Piliocolobus tephrosceles, assembly GCF_002776525.5. Lineage (NCBI taxonomy): Eukaryota > Metazoa > Chordata > Mammalia > Primates > Cercopithecidae > Piliocolobus > Piliocolobus tephrosceles. The sequence goes on along the minus strand of NC_045440.1, from coordinate 5,075,769 downwards.
ATTTGCATGCAAATAGTAGGCAAGGTTGATGAGGCATCCTGTGTTGATTCTGCTGATAGATGCTGACAGGTGAGTTAAAGTATTTCTTAGTAACTCCATTTCATTGTTTTATTTATTTTAATAAGGCAACAATAAAAAAGTAATAAAGGACCACTAATAATTTAGGAATACATTTTTCTGGGCATAAGAAAGTCTTCGATAGACTTAATGTTTAAATGACATTTATAAATCACCTAATCATTTTATTCTAACTGGTGCCAAGAGTGAAAATGCCTGTGCTTCTGCTTATTTCAGTGAGTCTAATTCATCCTAGATAAAAGGGAGATCAGGTTAGATACTAAAATGTCAGAGAGCGGATAAGAGAAACTCACAGCCCTGAAAGAAAACTGTGGAAACTTAGACCTTTGGGAAAATCAGACATTAATAGAGATGAAGAAAATCTAATTCAGAGACTTACCACATTTTTAAAATGTTAATACAATATATTTTACTGTATTTTATAAAATATGCGTAACATAAAATTTACAATGTTATCCACGTTTGAGTATACAGTTCAGTGACATTAGCTACACTAACATTGTACAACTATCTCCACCATCCATCTCCAGAACTTTTTTTTTTTTAGAAATAGGCTCTTGCTCTGTTGCTCTGGCTGGAGTGCAGTGGCACAATCATGGTTCACTGCAGCCTCAACCTCCTAGGCTCCAGAAACCCTCCCACTTCAGCCATCGGAGTAGCTGGGACTACAGATGCATGCCACCGTGCCTGGCTCTTTTTTATTTTTTTTAGAGACAGGGTCTTGCTACATTGCCCAGCCTGGTCTAGAACTTCTGGGTTCTAAAGATCCTCCCACCTCTACCTCCAAAAGTGCTGGGATTACAGACATGAACCACTGTGCCCAACCTCCAGAACTTTTTTCACCTTGCAAAACTTAAATTCTATACCCATTGAACACTAACATTCTCCTCATCTTCTTCCAGCCCCTGGCAACCATCATTTTACTTTGGTGTCCATGAATTTGACTACTCTGGGTACCACATACGTGGAATCATACAGAATTAGCCTTTTGGACAGGTTTATTTCATAACGTTCTCAAGGCTTATCCATGTCACAGCACATGTCAGAATCCCATGTCTTTCTAAGGCAGAATAATGTTCCATTGTGTGCATAGAACACATTTGGTTTATAGTTTCATCAGCCCAGGGTTGCTTCCACCTTTTAGCCATTGTGACACGTCTTTAATTTGAGGGCTTTTGTGATCAACTAAAGATGGCCACATATTCTTTATCACTCCTCCCATCAACAGGTGGGACTGGGCCAGGAGCGGCCGCTCACAGCTGTAATCACAGTACTTTGGGAAGCCAAGGTGAGTGGATCACTTGAGGTCAGGAGTTCAAGGCTAGCCTGGCCAACATGGCAAAACCCTGTCTCTACTGAAAAAAAAAAAAAAAAGAAAGAAAGAAAAGGAAAAAAATTTTGCCAGGTGTGGTGACGGGTGCTTGTGATCGCAGCTCCTCAGGAGGCTGAGGCAGGACAATCGCTTGAATCCAGGAGACAGAGATTGCAGTGAGCCAAGATCACGCCATTGTAGCCATTGCACTCCAGCCTGGGCAACAGAACAAGACTGTTTCAAAAAACAAACAAAAAAGCAGGATTGATGTTCTCTGCCCTGAAATCCAGGTAAACTTAATGACTGTTTGGCCAATGTAGTAGAGCAGAAATAAAACCAGGCTAGTGTCTGTGCCCAGACTTCAAACACTGACAGCCTCCTTCCTTCTCTCTCAAGACCATGATGCTGGAGAGACCGCAGATGTGTGCCTGTCCCCTGTGCCAGTTGAGCCCTGCATTCCAGCCATCCCAGACAAGATGCCAGACATGTGAAGAAACCCACCTGGGACCCGCTAGACCAGCGCTTCCACTAGATGTAGAAGAAAACTCAGTTACTGTCACCAGTAGCTGAAGACTCACCAAGCTGACCCATGCTCATATCTCTGACCCACAGAATCCCGATATAATAAAATGGTTCTTTGAAGCTGATAAGTTTTGGGGTAGTCTGTAATACAATAATAGATAACCAGGACTACCTTGTCTCTGAAACTTCAGAAAATCCCTGAAGCCTTGCAGTGAAATATCCCACTAAATTAGGGATATCAGATCTTTAAATACCTAAAGGAGTTCATGGCTGGAGAAACCACCCCAGGGCCAGACTGTGAAATATCTGCTCATTCCCAGGCAGGTGTGAAGGAGCAACCAGACCTCAAGAAACATTCTGAACTTCTGGCCCTATGATCCTGAATTCACTCACTCAATAAAGTTGTATCAAACGCATGTTTAAGGCTAAGCATGGTACGAGGCACCTGGGTGACCAAGGTAAGTAAGTCACACACCTGCCATCCCTATCACTGATCTTCCATTTCTCACCAATACCTTAACCTCAGCTATGTTCTCCGCCATTTCACTATCCTCCATCCCCTAGCTCCTTATTCCAGGATCAACAGATACAATGGGTTGGGCGCCGTGGCTCATGCCTGTAATCCCAGCACTTTGGGAGGCCGAGGCAGGCAGATCATGAAGTCAGGAGTTTGAGACCAGCCTGGCCAATATGGTGAAACTCCATCTCTACTAAAAATACAAAAAACAGATTGCTGGTAGTGGTGGTGCACGCCTGCAATCCCAGCTACCTTGGGGGCTGAGGCAGCAGAATTGCTTGAACCTGAGAGGCAGAGGTTGCAGTGAGCCTAGATCGCGCCACTGCACTCCAGCCTGGAAGATGGCGTGAGACTCCCTCTCAAAAAAAAAAAAAAAAAAAAAAGACACACTGACAGGTACAGTGTTTTACTGAAGGCTGGGACATTTTGTGAGCTCTCTTAATACATGAGTGTAGCTCTAAAATGACCTCTCCCAGGAAACAGCCCCTTAGCAAGCGAGCAAGCAAGTGAGAGAGGGAGACGGAGAGGGAGAAGGAGTGGGATAGAGAGGAAGGAAGGAAGGAAGGAAGGAAGGAAGGAAGGA
>NC_045440.1:5023025-5072357 GCF_002776525.5 Piliocolobus tephrosceles | reverse complement strand
AAGAAAGAAAAGGAAGGAAGGAAGGAAGGAAAAGAAAAGAAAGAAGAAAGAGAAAGAAAGAAAGAGAAAGAAAGAAAGAAAGAAAGAAGAGAAAAAGAGGAAGGAAGGAAGGAAGGAAGGGGGAGGGAGAGAGGGAAGGAAGGAGGGAAGAGGGAGGAAGGGAGGAGAAGGGAAAAGAAGGAAGGAAAGGAGGAGGGAGAAGAGAAGAGAAAAGAAGGAAGGAAGGAAGAGAATGGAAGAAAGGAGATCCAGCCAGGTACTGCTTAATACTAGTATTTTCTAATTAATTTTGTTTGTTTATTTCGATTGTACAGTCTACTAGAAGTTGCCCAGTGTGCATTTTAGAATTCATGAGAGAGACAGAAACTCACCGTTAACTTAGTCTAAGACAACAGAGTGAATTCAAAGCGAAACCTGAGCAGAATACAAACAGCTCTTAGGGAAAAAATTTCTCACTCTGTACAAGATATAGCGAATCAATGTTTTTCTCATAGGGCTTTAACTGCTTCCCAAGCGTGGCATGATCCCTTCCCCATGTTTAGATCTGTTTTATTTCAGAAGGAAGGCCAGTGAAGTCTTGTTCCTCAAGAGTTCCCTTAACTGACAATGCAGAATGAGTCCATTCTGAAGTCAGGGGACAATGTTTACATCTCCTGGTTTCCTCCTGGGGCTGTCATTTTGCCATGGGCATGATGACCGCTATGTATAGACTCAGCGTTTCTTGTTCCAGGGCCCCCAGGTGGAAACTGGCATATGTGAGGAGACTCATCCTCATCGTAAGAGAGTATCTAGAAGTGGCCCTGGTGACATCAGCCACTGGAGAGCTGTAGGAGCAACCCCTGAGCACTGAGATGCCTCCAGGGCTGCAGGCTTTTCCTCTTTCCATCAGATCGGCTGAGGTCTGATACAGGTGTTCCCTCTCATTTCTCTGATTTACAATGAATTGGTATAGAAGCCCTGTTATCAACTTAGTTCATTCTAGTCCATTACATCTGACATTAACAGTGGCTTGATGCACTTGGAACACCCAGAAAATACCTAGAGCCTCCGCGACCCAAGTATCACAAATTTTAAACAAACAAGATGTTGCTAGGGTACTTGTACGAGTCAGCATTCTCCAGGGACACAGAATCCATAGAATCCCTACAGATATATGAAAAGAGATTTATTATTAGAGATTGACTCACATGGTAATGGAAGCTGAGAAGTCCCACAGCCTTCCACCTGCAAGGGAGAGAACCAGAAAATCAGGTGGTGTAGTTCCAGTCCAAGTTCAAAGGACTGAGAACCAGGAGAGCCAAGGGTGTAAGTCCCAGTCTGAGTCAAAAAGGCTCAAGAGCCGGAAGCTCTGATGCCCAAGGGCAGGAGAAGACAGATGTCCCAGTTCAAGCAAAGACAGCAAACTCACCCTTCCTCCATCTGTTTATTCCATCTCAGCCTTCAACAGACTGGATGATGCCCACGCACATTGGTGAGGGCACGTCCACTTTACTCAGTCTACAGATTCAAATGCTAATCTCTTCCAGAAACACCAGCACAGACACACCCAGATAGCGTGATTCACCAACCCCTGGGGCATCTCTTAGCCCAGTCAAACTGACACATAAAATTAACTATCACAGCACTCCCAGGCCTGGCAGGACCCACACAACTGCAGCAGTGAACTCTGGAGAGCCAGCAAAGAATATAGCTGAGGGACAAGGTGTTGGCGAGAAGTGGAACATCAATGACAGTGAACATTGATCAGTGCCTTCAGAATTGTGCTGTTGCACCAAACCCATCACATCAGAACCCCTTGGAAAGGGACACAAGCCCATAATAAGGAAGCCCCCGCGGCCTTTGAGTATGGGTTTAGCCTACTGACTCAGGAGTCACATCATAACCAAATTGCTTCCCCTAGCTCCATCTCCCTTTCATTTGCCATCTCCCCACCCGTGGATTCCAGCACCCTTCCCAACAGAATCTCCCCAAGTTGTGATTGGTGTATCTTTTTTTTTGAGACGGAGTCTCGCTCTGTCGCCCAGGCTGGAGTGAGTGGCGCCATGTTGGCTCACTGCAAGCTCCGCCTCCCGAGTTCCCGCCATTCTCCTGCCTCAGCCTCCCGAGTAGCTGGGACTACGGGCGCCGCCACTACGCCCGGCTAGTTTTTTGTATTTTTAGTAGAGATGGGGTTTGACTGTATTGGTCAGGCTAGTCTGAAACTCCTGACCTCGTGATCCAGCCCACCTCGGCCTCCCAAAGTGCTGGGATGACAGGCGTGAGCCACCGCGCCGGCCTCCTTTTTTTTTTTTTTTTTTTTTGTTTGAGACAGAGTCACGCTGTTGCCCAGGCTGGAGTGCACTGGCCAGAACTCGGCTCACTGCAACTCTGCCTCCTGGGTTCAAGCAATTCTCATGCCTCAGCCTCCTGAGTAGCTGGGATTTACCGGCGCCCACTACCTTGACTGTCTAATTTTTGGATTTTTTTTTTTTATTTTTATTTTTTTGAGATGGAGTCTCTCACTGTTGCCCAGGCTGGGGTGCAGTGGGGCGGTCTCAGCTCACGGCAACCTCTGCCTCTCAGGTTCAAGCGATTCTCCAGCCTCAGCCTCCCGAGTAGCTGCGATTACAGACACCCGCCACCATATCCAGGTAATTTTTTGTATTTTTTAGTAGAGACGGGGGTTCACTATGTTGGCCAGGCTAGTCTGAAACTCCTGACCTCGTGATCCTCCCGCCTTGGCCGCCCAAAGTGCTAGGATTACAGGCGTGAGCCACAGCGCCCGACCAATTTTTGCATTTTTAATAGAAACAGGGTTTCACTGTGTTGGCCAGGCTGGTTTCAAACTCCTGGCCTCAAACTGATATATCCAGCTTGGCCTCCCAAAGTGCCTCCCAAAGATTACGGGTGTAAGCCACCATGCCCGGCCATTAACCAGTCATTTCTTAGCCTTAGACCTTCAAGTTTAGGAACCTGGCCAGAGACTCTCACTGAGAAGTTAAGAAAAAAAAAAAAAATATATATATATATATAAAATCAAGCCAATGATTGTCAATGATCATTTTCCTCTGCTGAATAGGTTAATTGTTCATGAGCTTATTTTCAGTTAGATATACCAATCATGGCCAGGCACAGTGGCTCACTCCTGTAATCCCAGCACTTTGGGAGACTGAGGCAGGTGGATCACCTGAGGTGAGGAGTTCAAGACCAGACTGGCTAACATGGCTAAACTCCGTCTCTACTAAAAATTCAAAAATTAGCCAGGCCTGGTTGCGGGTGCCTGTTTTCCCAGCTACTTGGGAGGCTGAGGCAGGAGAATTGCTTGAACCTGGGAGGTGGAGGTTACAGTGAGCCGAGATCACACCATTGCACTCTAGCCTGGGCAACAAGAGCAAAATTCCGTCTCAATTAAAAAAAAAAAAAAAAAATCTGCATGGTTTTAATATCACAATGATGCCAATGGACTTTTTATAGAAGGAAAACAGGGGAAATGGAGCCTGGGTTTCCAAAAAATTATCATAAAATACTCCATAATTAGGTGTAATAAGAGGATCCACAAAAAAATCTTTAATAAATATTTGTTCACTTAAGGGTGTTCCACCTTAAGAAATTACTGTCAGGTCTTGGCAAAGAATGGGGAGAAGTTTGGGGGAGGAAAGAAGTCTAAAATTCAAATATTTTCCTTTTTGCCTGCATATTTCTCTTAACCTCTGCTTGAAAGGCGTGTTTTATGATTACTAATAAACCTCTATGGTTCTAGGTTCAGATACAGCTCCCTTGAGGAGCCAATTCTGCAAGTAGGAGGCATCTTTTTTCCTTGCCCCTGACTTGTAAATGTCTGGGTTTTTTTTACATAAAATCTCCCTCCCATTCCACCTCACATTTTAAGTAATAACTTGCCTTTACAGAAATATAAAGACTTCAAAAGTGCTTCTGATAAAAATGCCATTACAATCAAACATGAAGAATATTGGTGGTCTGTTTTTCATGATTTGTGATAAGCACGTCTTATTTCCTCTTTGGGGCTAAAGGAATTTTAGACTGAAAAGAAATAACCTATGACCCTCCTTCCTTTCTTTTTTCTTTCTCTGTCTCTCTTTTTTTTTTTTTTTTTTTTGAGAGAGAGTCTTGCTCTGTCGCCCAGGCTGGAGTGAAGTGGAGGGATCTCGGCTCACTGCAACTTCCGCCTCCCAGGTTCAAGCAATTCTCCTGCCTCAGCCTCCCGAGTAGCTGGGATTACAGGTGTGCGCCACCATGCCTGCTAATTTTTTTGTGTTTTTAGTAGAGACGGGGTTTCACCATATTGGCCAGGCTGGTCTCAAACTTCTGACCTTGTGATCCGCTCTCCTTGGTCTCCCAGAGTGCTGGGATTATAGGTGTGAGGCACCGTGCCCAGTCAACCCTCCTTCCTTTCTTATTCTACGGGCAGGAGAAACTATTGCAGGTCCCTCTAAACACTTAGTGCAAGAGGAAAGAAGGAGAGTGGGAAGAATCATAGATTGCAAGTAGTGGGAAGAACAAAGTACAAAAAAAGAAAATGAATCTAAGGCTAAGCCATCTACATCTACCAACAATCTCTGTACCTTTTTATTTTCAGTGAGGACTTACTGGGCATCTTCAATGTTCAGATGTGTGTAAGGCCGTAGAAAAACCAATATGAGGCTGGGCGCGGTGGCTCACGCCTGTATCCCAGCATTTGGGAGGCAGGTGGATCACGAGGTCAGGAGATGGAGACCATCCTGGCTAACACAGTGAAACCCCATCTCTACTAAAAATACAAAAAATTAGCTGGGCATGGTGGCGGGCGCCTGTAGTCCCAGCTACTCGGGAGGCTGAGGCAGGAGAATGGCGTGAACCCGGCAGGCGGAGCTTGCAGTGACCCCACATCGCCACTGGGCGACAGAGTGAGATTCCCTCTCAACAAAAAAGAAAAAGAAAAAAGAAAAACTAGTATGAATGACAACACAGTTTCTGCATGCAAGCTCCTGCCACATCAGGGAAGGCTGTCTCTACCTTTCAGCCCCCAACAGTCCTACCATCATTCAGTTGCACATGCCTGAATCGCTTTTTGTGAGCAGGCTTTTTGTGAGTCTACTGAAAAAGGTCAGGAAGACAAACAGCCTCCTTTAAAATACTGAATACATTGGAGGGTGTAAACAGTAGGTTGAATTGGTCTTGCAATATCAGCATTTCCAATTTTTGCCACTAAATGTTTATAAGGATTTTAGATTTCTGGTGACGGATATTCTTTAACAAAATTAATTATAATGAAAACTTGGGGACGGTTCCTGTCTCTTTTCCCAAATAAATGTTTGCCTTGATGTGTGCCCGTGTTAACGCAAAAATGTTTCTCCATCACAGTCCTGAACACTACGACTTGTCTCAAACAAGAATTCTTGTTCTTATCAACTCAAGTCATTGAGAGGGAAATGTGTCTTTTTATTTAGCTTCTCAGTTGCTAATCAATTGCTAATTATCTTTAACCATATTGACCTTCTCCCACTGGTTTTGCCATATAGATTAATGAGTGACATTACAGGGAGCACAATTTCATGCATTGAAAAGAACGGATTCATACATTATTCACTCCACATAAATACATGCACTTTTACTTGGAATTTTAAAAGATCAGAGAAGGCAGCACTGAGGAGAGATACAATCTGACCAAGGCAAGAACTGGGACAGGAAAATTATATATGATGGAAATGGAGAAAGACAGACCAATCTGTGCACAAATGAAGCTCTTGTAAAGGAAGCAAGAACATGAGGGAAGACAAAACAAATAAATACCTCCAGCTGTGTGTACATCCTCATGGTGCATGGCAGAATCCTGAGCCCCGGAATCTTGCCTGGCCAAGCATCACACCTGCAGCCCCCTCTGCTGGCTGCCAATGGGTACATCTGCAAAGAGCAAGTCCAGGCAAACGAACATGCTATTAGGATCCTCTCTGGTTGGCCCCCATGCTCTCTGGCTTCCTAGCCTATGAATAATCAAAAAAAAAAAAAAAAAAAAAAAAACTTTCTTCTGAACTAGAGGAAAAATAAATAAAGATAAATGGCCTCCTGTGGGCTTCTTTTCCTTGAAATTCCTTTTGTTATCTAGTTAGCCACCTAAAGAAGGAAGAGACAGTTGGTGCATCTTCCAGATCGAAATCAGCTCTGGCTTCTCTTGGGTCGTGAACAGGAGAGGGAATGGGAAGAAATCTGAAATGAGAATCTGAAGAATATCTCCCAAAAGAGCTAGTATTGTCCCCAGTTCTCGACACAGAGCTTCAGTAACCTCTGGAATTTTCTGAGCAGTACAAATGCCTTTGTTAAGCTAATGAGGTGACTCAGTTTAGTCCCCCTTCATGAAGGGTCTGTCACCAGGAAGACCAAGCAGGTAGATAAAGGGTTGGGACTTCCAGCTGCTGGACTGGGAGGAGGCTGGGGACTAAGTTCAATCGGGCAGCCAATGATTTACGGAGTCAATGAAGCCCCAATAAAATCTTCGAACACCAACTCAGTGGAGCTTCCCCCGGTCAGTGAACACATTGATGTGCCAGGAAGGTGAAGCAGCCCCAACTGCCTGAGGAGGTGTGACAGCTCTGCTTGCCATGATTGGATTCCTGACCCACAGAAACAGCTAAATAATAAACGTGTGTTGTTTTGAGCCACTAAATTTTGGGGTAATGTGTTACACAGCAACAGATAACTAGTATGCATCCCAATAAGTAAAAATAAATATTCACTGAGTAACTTCACTGAAATTTTAGTACAGGAAACACAAAGAAACTATGTTCGAAAACAACTGGAAAGGAAAATATAGAACATCTACAAAGAACAAAGATTAACAATCAAACATCAGAAAATAACCAATCAAGGCCAGACGCGGTGGCTCACGCCTGTAATCCCAGCACTTTGGGAGGCTGAGGCGGGCGGATCACGAGGTCAGGAGATGGAGACTGAAAAGTAAAATTTTATGCCCTCCCCTAAAATGGTTCTGTTCGTTTGTAAGCACAAACAAAGCCACAAGGTGTTTTGCTGCAAAGCCTGTTGTGAGGCTTGTTGCTAAATGATTAACTGCCTTTGTTCTGCTTCTGTAAAACTGCTTCCCTGCCCTAAGAATTGTAAAACAAGCCCTGCCTTTGCCAGAATTTCAAAACCTAACTGAAATGCTAAAAGTGGCGGGACTCGACCGCTGCAACCCAGACCCAGGGTTGCATCAGCCTGGCGGGACTCGACCGCTGCAACCCAGACCCAGGGTTGCATCAGCCAAAGAAAAAACTGCATTCCCCATACTTCCCCGGGGTTAGTACCTTTTCCACCCCCTTTGTGCCATCAAATCAGACAAAGACACCTGGTCTCAGGGTCGCAGCAAAGCCAATTAACAGCCTGTATGCTAATAAAGTCCATACCCTATAAAAGGAATGTACAACCCCAGATCGGGGCTCTCTCTCTGACTCTCCCTTACTTCCACTCGGAGGGCGGAGAAGCCCTGGTGCACCAGTAAAAGCTTTCTGCCGAAATCCTTGTGTCGCGTGGTTCCTCGCGCGGATCTTCAATCCCTAAGGAACTGGGTTCCAACAAGACCATCCTGGCCAACATGGTGAAACCCTGTCTCTACTAAAAATTTAAAAATTTAGCCAGGCGCAGTGGCGGGTGCCTGTAGTCTCAGCTACTCGGGAGGCTGAGGCAGAACGGTGTGAACCCGGGAGGTGGAGCTTGCAGTGAGCCAAGATCCCGCCACTGCACTCCAGCCTAGGCAACAGAGCGAGACTCCATCGAAAGAAAGAAAGAAAGAAAGAGAGAGAGAGAGAGAAAGAAAGAAAGAAAGAAAAAGAAAAGAACCAATCAATAAAATGCTAAGAGACAATAAGTATCTGCCTAAAAGTCGACACCCAGCTACTATCATCAAAGAATGAAGGGCAAATAAAGACACTTCAAAGACGATCTACAACTCACAGATCTTTGCTGAATAAACTTTTTTTTTTTAAGGCGGAGTTTCCATCTTGTCACCCAGGCTGGAGTGCAATATGGCACAATCTCAGTTCCCTGAAACCTTTTCCCCCCCGGGTTCAAGTGATTCTCTTCTCTCAGTCTCCCTAGTAGCTGGGATTACAGGCGTCTGCCACCATGCCCGGCTACTTTTTGTGTTTTTATTAGAGACGGGGTTTCCACATGTTGGCCAGGCTGGTCTCAAACTCCTGACCTCAGGTGATCCACCCACCTTGGTCTCCCAAAGTGCTGGGATTACAGGTGTGAGCCACCGCACCTGGCATGAATAAACTCTTAAAAGATGCATAACAGAAAGAAGAATACTGAACCCAAAGAAAGGAGTAAAATAAGTAAGGGTGAGTTGGGAATTGCCATATATGTGGGTATATTTAAACAAACACTGACTGTAAAACAACAATAATGAAAACTTGGGGGAAATTAAAAACACGTTGGAACTAAATATTGAAGAAAATACCACGTAAGGAAGGAAGTTATTAATCAGAGTTAATTTTTTTTTTGGAGACAGAGTCTTGCTTTGTCGCCAGGCTGGAGTGCAGTGGCAGGATCTTGGCTCACTGCAACCTCCACCTCCCAGGTTGAAGCGATTCTCCTGCCTCAGCCTCCTGAGTAGCTGGGACTACAGGCATGTGCCACCACACCCAGCTAATTTTTGTACGTATTAGCCAGGATGGCTCAATTTCTTGACCTCGAGATCCACCTGCCTTGGCCTCTCAAAGTGCTGGCATATCAGGTGTGAGCCACCACGCCCGGCCTAATCAGAGTTAAATGTTCTTAAATCTGTGTGTGTGTGTGTGTGTGTGTGTGTGTGTGTGTGTGTGTGTGTGAAGAAAGGGGTCTCAATATGTTGCTCAGGCTGGTCTCAAACTCCCAGGGTCAAGTGATCCTTCCACCTCTGACTCCCTAACTGCTGGGATTACAGGATTACAGGCATGAGCCACCATGACCAGCTGACCCTTGAACAACATGGAGGGTTAGGGGCACCAATCCCTTGGGCTGTCAAAAACGCACTTATAACTTTTGACTCCCTCAAAACATAACTACTAATAGCCTACTACTGACTAGAAGCCTTTTCAATAATATAAACAGTCAATTAACATACTTTGTGGCCGGGCGCGGTGGCTCACGCCTGTAATCCCAACACTTTGGGAGGCTGAGGCCGGCGGATCACGAGGTCAGGAGATCAAGACCATCCTGGCTAATACGGTGAAACCCCGTCTCTACTGAAAATACAAAAAATTAGCCAGGCGTGGCAGCGGGTGCCTGTAGTCCCAGCTACTCGGGAGGCTGAGGCAGGAGAATGGCGGGAACCCGGGAGGCGGAGCTTGCAGTGAGCCGCGATCCCACCACTGCACTCCAGCCTGGGCGACAGAGCGAGACTCCGTCTCAAAACAACAACAACAACAACAACATATTTTATATGTGGTACATGCTATATACTGTATTCTTACATTAAAGTAAGCTTAAAAAAGAAAATGCTATTAGTAAAATCATAATGAAAAGAAAATATATTTACTATTCATTAGGTGGAAGTGGATCATCACAAAGGTCATTTTTTTTTTTTTTTTGACACAGGCTGGGGTGCAATGGCATGGTCTTGCCTTACTGCAGCCTCCACCTCTCAGATTCAAGTGATTCTCCTGCCTCAGCCTCCCGAGTAGCTGGGATTACAGGCACCTGCCATCACACCCAGCTAATTAAATCTCACCCAGCTATAGACTCTCACTCTCTTGCCCAGGCTATAGTGCAGTGGTGCAATCTCAGCTCACTGCAGCCTCTGCCCCCCAGGTTCAAGTGATTCTCCTGCCTCAACCTCCCATGTAGCTGGGATTATAGGCACCTGCCACCATGCCCAGCTAATTTTTGTATTTTTAGTAGAGACAGGGTTTCACCATGTTGGCCAAGCTAGGTAGAGGGGTAGAGATATTGACTAACTTTAGACTTTAGATTTTGTTAAATACACAATACACTGTGCTTTTTTTTTTTTTTCCTTTGAGACGGAGTTTCATTCTTGTTGCCCAGGGTGGAGTGCAATGGCACGATCTCGGTTCACCACAACCTCCACCTCCTGGGTCCCACGATTCTCCTGCCTCAGCCTCCCAAGTAGCTGGGATTACAGGCATGCACCACCACGCCTGACTAATTTTGTATTTTTAGTAGAGACAGGGTTTCTCCATGTTGGTCAGGCTGGTCTCAAACTCCTGACCTTAGGTGATCTGCCGGCCTTGGCCTCCCAAAGTGCTGAGATTACAGGTGTGAGCCACCATGCCCGGCCCACTGTGCATATTTTAAAATGAGGACAATCCCTAAAAGAATAGAAACAGAATAGTAAATTACAAATCAGTAGATAGAAAAGAGGTAACTAGAACTATAAAGATAACTCGAGTGATCCAATAGGAAAGAAAAATAGGCTGGGCTTGGTGGCTCACGCCTGTAATCCCAGCACTTTGGGAGGATAAGGCAGGCGGATCATGAGGTCAGGAGATCGAGACCATACTGGCTAACATGGTGAAACCACACCTCTACTAAAACTACAAAAAATTAGCCGGGCATGGTGGCAGGCACCTGTAGTCCCAGCCACTCGGGAGGCTGAGGCAGGAGAATGGTGTGAATCCAGGAGGCAGAGCTTGCAGTGAGTGGAGATCGCGCCACTGCACTGCAGCCTGGGTGACAGAGCGAGACTCCATCTCAAAAAAAAACAAAAAAACAAAAAAAACCCCCAAAAAATATAAATAAATAGAAACAAAATAAAAGAATAATAAACAGAAAGTATAAGTAAATCTAAACATATTTAATCATAAAATAAGACTATCCTTACAAGTTCGATGATAGAAACTCACCATTGAAATTAAGAAAAAAGTAGTTTATAGATATGATAAATAATATAGATATACAGATAGCTATAAATATGTATCAGGAAAACATTAAGCAGAGGAAATAGCTTTGTGACTATCTCTGACCACTCTGGTTCAACTTTTTTTTTTTTTTGAGATGGAGTTTCATTCTTGTCACCCAGGCTGGAGCACAATGACGCCATCTCAGCTCACTGCAACTTCCACCCCCCCGGGTTCAAGCAATTCTCCTGCCTCAGCCTCCTGAGTAGCTGAGATTACAGGCACCCGCCACCACACCCAGCTAATTTTTGTATTTTTAGTAGAGATAGGGTTTCACCGTGTTGGCCAGGCTGGTCTTGAACTCCTGACCTCAGGTGATCCGCCTGTCTTCACCTCCCAAAGTGCTGGGAATACAGGCGTGAGCCACCGCACCTAGCCCCAGTCTGGTTCAACTTTTGTGTAACAAAGTTATGAGTTGTTTTTCAGTTGCCATGGACCCCCAGGTTGAAGGTCATGTAACCTGAGCAGGACCAGATGAAGTGTACAACCACAGCGGGAACCTAAGTGCTCAGATAGAGGAGTGGGGACTGCTTTAAGAAGTGGACACCATAAGGCAAGATCCAAGATCCAATCAAATCAAGCTCTGACATTACCCCATGGAAAGAGCCAGTCAGATCATGACTCCTGCTATCACCTCATTGCAACAACCAGCCAGATCACGCCTCATCACCTTATGCTTGTAAAGCCTGCCTCAGGTCCTAGCTTGGGGAGACAGATTTGAGCCTTTTGTTTCCTTGCCAGTCAACTCACAATAAAGCTTTTCTTTTCTCAAAAGCCAGTGCCTATGTATTGGCCTCTATGTGCATAGGCCAATGAGGCATTGATTGCTTGTAATAGTTTTAATGCTGAAAAGCAATACTAGAGTTAAAGAGAGCCATATAAAGAGGAAGGGATCAATTCACCACAAAGATGATCACAGCTTGCGTGAACTCGTGCAGCCTTAATATAGCCTCCAAACATGGATTTTTTTTTAAACTTTCCAAGGAAAAATGGTCAAATCTACAGTCATACTGAAGAGTTTAATGTATGTCTCTTAGCAAGTGATATAACCAGCCAGAAAAGAAAAAGATTCCAAACATATAAACAAAACAATAAACAAGCATAATATAATGAGCATATATAGAACCTTGCACCCAATAATTATAAATAAATTTTCCTTTCAAGTACGTTATATAGGGAACAATCACAAAAATTGATCGCATTCTTAAGTTGTTCAGGAATTCTCGACCATTGTAATTGATTCAATATCATACTGACCATGTTCTTTGACCATTAAGAAATAAAATCAGAAGTAAATATCCAAAAGTTCAACAAAAAGAAAGTTATATAGTTAGCACTTAAGAGCTTCTAAAATGTCACTGCAAACAAAGTTTTACAAGTCAGCATATTCCCCTTCTCCTCCTGGAAATCATAAAGAAGCAGCGAGGATAACCAAAGCCACTTTTATAAACCCCATTTTTTCAGCAAAACTAGGAGACAGATCTAACCCACAGACTACAAATTATCTATAGAAGCTGCCAAAAGCCACTGAAATGGGGCAAAAGTTACTCAAGAGCAATTGAAGAGAAGAAAACACAGTGGAAGTTAATCTTGTAAAACATCAGCAAAAACGTGCTCCCTGGGGGTGAGGGAAAAACAAAAGGCAACAACTATATCCCTTATTTGCAACAACTTATCCTCTATTTGCAACCGTGGTGGTAGAAATGGCAGGGGCAGGGTGTCCTGTGTGGTTCAGGGAAACCAAGAGCAGGGATAACACACATGAGTCATGTCCGTCTCTGGGACCACCAGAATTCATCTTTCAAGTATAAAAATGACAAACAGTAAATAAACATACAAGAACTCAGAACATTGCTCCCATGAGTCTTCCTGAGGAAATTAATAAAGGATGAATCTCAGCCAACCAAGTTAGGGAAATAACAGAAAAAAAAAAATGGCTGACTATATAGAACTAAAACATAAACAAACACAAAGTTTAAAGTAGTAGACCGTAATATGCATGTTATGTTCCCTGACAGCACAGAAAAGATTCGGTTAGTAGAAATGTGACAGGAAAGTGAGAAGAAAGCATGGAAATTAGGGTAAATTCATTGAATGCTTAATCCAAAATAGCCAGGAAGTTCTAAAATACAGCTTAGAGCTAATGAAGTAATGAAAGTCTAAACATCCATTATAGTATTAATACGATGAATAATAATATTAATAAATGTAAAATAGGTGGTTGAGGAATGGAAATGGGGAAAAAACAAGCTAATTTTATGATTGTTCTTAGAAACTAATAGATATTCTTTAAAGAAATAGAGTTCTGAGGTAACTATATGATTATATAAAAGTAACCTTGGAATAAAAATACCAACTTTACTAATTACCAAAAAAAAATTAAGAAAAGAAACAGAGTTCACAGTTAACTCTCTCTACATATTTTTTTTCTTTTTCTTTTTCTTTTTTTTTTTTTTGAGACAGAGTCTTGCTCTGTCGCCCAGGCTGGAGTGCAGTGGTGCGATCTCGGCTCACTGCAACCTCCACCTCCCAGGTTCAAGCAATTCTCCTGCCTCGGCCTCCTGAGTGGCTGGAATTACAGGTTCACGCCACCACACCCAGCTAAATTTTGTATTTTTAGTAGAGATGGGGTTTCACCATGTTAGTTAGACTGCTCTCAATCTCCTGACCTCGTGATCTGCCCGCCTCAGCCTCCCAAAGTACTGGGATTACAGGAGTGAGCCACTGCATCTGGCCAATACTATATTTTTAATATACTTTATTTTTTAGAGCAATTTTAGATCCACAGCAAAATTGAATGGAAGGTACAGAATTCCTACATGTCTGCCCCCACATGCTCACAGACTCCCCCATCAAAATCCCTATACAGAATTCTATGCTTGTTACAGTCCATGAAACTACATTGAAACGTCATTATCACTCAGATCCCATAGTTTACATTTGGGTCACTCTTGGTATTGTATATTCTGTGGGTTTGGACAGATGTATGATAATGTGTATCCACTATTATAGTACCATACAAAGCAGTTTCATTTCCCCTCAAAATCCTCTGTGTTCTGACTGTTCATCCGTCCCTCCCCACTAAGCCCTGGCAACCACTGGTCTTTTTCCTGTCTCCATAGCTTTGCCTTTTCCAGAATGTCATAGAGCTGGAACCATACAGGATGCAGCCTTTTCAAATTGGCTTCTTTCACTTAGTAATCTGCATTTAAGCTTCCTCCTCCATGTCTTTTCATGGCTTGATAGTTCATTTCTTCTTTTTTTTTTCTTCTTTTTGAGACGGAGTCTTGCTCTGGCGCCTGGGCTGAAGCACAGTGGCGTGATCTCGGCTCACTGCAACCTCCGCCTCCTGGGTTTAAGCCATTCTCCTGCCTCAGCCTCCCCAGTAGCTGGGACTATAGGCCTGCGCCACTATGCCCAGCTAATTTTTGTATTTTTAGCAGAGACCCGATTTCACCATGTTCATTGGCCAGGATGGTCTCGATCTCTTGACCTCATGATCCACCCGCCTCGGCCTCCCAAAGTGCTGGGGTTACAGGCATGAACCACTGCGCCCGGCAGATAGTTCATTTCTTTTAGCACTAATAGTCCATTGTCTGGATATGCCACAGTGTGTATATATATCCACTGACTTATTGACGGACATCTTGAATGATTCCAAGCCTTGGCAACTATGAATAAAGCTGCTGTAAACATCCTTATGAAGGTGTTTGTGTGGATATCAGTTTTCATTTCCTTTGGGTAAATACCAAGGAGCACAATTGCTGGATCATATGCTAAGAATATGTTTAGTTTTGTACGAAACTGCCAAATCATCTTAAAATTTGTAAACATAAAAACAGAATGCAAAATGTTAAATAAGGTGATACAACCAAGACCAAACGTCACTTTCATATTAATAAATGCGAGGGGACTATTATAAGACACAGAGTTTTAGACTGGATCACAAAACAAAATCTTATTTTAATCTTAAAAAAAATGCTTACAATTCAGCATGCAGCCGACATACAGGCACCTTGTGTAGGTCTGCTCTTTGGAGACAGCTATCGAAACCAGAGTAGCCACTAAGCACTGTGATTTATACTTTAATTTGATCTCTCTCCCACCTGTGTACAATAGAGTGGATTCAAAAGTCACCTGAGGCACACATGGGCAGTCCAGGAGGTCGGCTGTGATCACCCACTTCCTTCCAGTTCTACTTGCCTGACCCTCCCTAGACTCCCTGTACGTCCTCCACCCTTCATCCACCCTTCATCCTGCTCCTATCGCCGTCTCCTAATTTGTACATGAGATCACAGGTATCAGGAATTCGTCCTTCTCAGACTCACAAAGATACAAATAAGACACTCTTTAAGAGCCTTCAACAAGGAGATACCACTTCACACCCATGAGGATGGCTATCATCAAAAAGCAAGACCAAAAAACGTCAAATGTTGGTGAGAGGTGGAGAAATTGAAACCCTCATGAATTACTGGTGGAAATGTAAAACAGAGCAGCCGCTGTGGAAAACAATATGATGGTTTCTCAAAAAATCAAACATCAAATTACCATATGACGAGCAATTCTATTTCTAAGTAGGTGCCCAAAAGAATTGACAGCAGAGACTCAAACAAGTACTTGTTCACCCCCCAGCTTAATAGCAGCATTGTTCTCGATAGCCTCAAGGTAGAAGCAATTCAGCTATCTTTGGATGAATGGATAAACAAAATGTGGTCTATTCATACAATGGAATATGATCCAGCCTTAAAAAGGAAAACAATTCTGACACATGCTACCACCTGGATGAACCTTGAAGACATTACGCTAAGTGAAAAAAGACAGTCATAAAAAAAGAACAAGGAGTGGCTGGGCACGGTGGCTCACGCCTGTAATCCCGGCACTTTGGAGACCGAGGTGGGAGGATCATGAGGTCAGGATATCGAGACCATCCTGGCTAACACGGTGAAACCTCCTCTCTACTAAAAATACAAAAAATTAGCCAGGCGTGATGTCGGGCGTCTGTAGTCCCAGTGACTTGGGAGGCTGAGGCAAGAGAATGGTGTGAACCCGGGCGGGGGAGCTTGCAGTGAGCCAAGATGGCGCCACTGTACTCCAGCCGGGGCGACAGAACGAGACTCAATCTCAAAAAAAAAAAAAAGTGAGGGGTTAGTGTTCAAAGGGGAAGGTGAAATTGTGCTTAATGCCACTGAACTGCACACCTAAAAATGGTGAAAGGGGTAAATTTTATGTCCCATTTATTTTATCATAATAAAAAAAATTCAATCTTGAATGACTGGGTTTTTGGCTCAAGGCAAATAGAAGGGAACACACATTTTGAGCAGTATGCAGAACAGAGTGGTCTCACTCAGTCAATCACTGTTGTTTAAGTGCCTACTTTGTCCCTTACACTATAATGGAAGTTCAACAGTCCATTTTGAGGACAAACCAGTAAAAAAGCAGTTTTATTGAAGACTGGTAAGTGCTATCAGAGGATAAATACAAGCTAGCACATTGGAATGATGACACAGAGGACCTGCCCAGACCTGTGGACAACTCCATGCAGTTTTTATGGAGCACAATAAATCTGGCCTGCAGTTCACAGCTTTTGAAGAGTATTACCAGTGCAGCGCAAGGGGACGGTCGACCAAGTAACATTTTTAATAGTCCATGTGACATTAGCTTAAAATTGGGGGCTTTGATATGACATATGAGGTTGGTATTTCCTTCAAAAGAAATATGCAAAATCTTTTCTCCCTTAAGCCACATGTAGGACATCTCATTAATAATGTTAGTTGGCTTATTGCAAGGTGCATATTAGTGACCTGGAAAGGGCACATTCCTCACAGCAGCATCTCCCTTTGATAGATGCAGGAGGCAGATAAGGGAGGATCCCTGGAGAATCTCTGACCCCTCCCACAAGTGTTTACATCAGATGCTTTTGTGAAGATGAGGGAACCTTCCCAGGGCCTTGTCTGGACTTGCCCACAATGTACTGGGGACCCGCCTGCACACTGGGAGAATGGGGTGGAGCCACTGGGATTTGCGCCTTATGCAGAGGGGAGGAGCCTGGCCTCTTCAGCTCATGTATGAGTGTCTGTGTGTGTCTGTGTGTGTGTTTGGTGGCCTGGTATTCAATCTGTGAGGTGGGAGCCTGTTGGCAGGATCCCCCCCCCCCTTTTTTTTTTTTGGCCGACAGCTTTCTTTTAATAAGTTCTGCTCTCCTCACCTTTCGATGTATTCATGTGCCTAATTTTTCCTGGTTGTTTGGCGAGAACCTGGATTTTAGCTGAACTAAGGAGCAAAAAACTCCTGCATCACTTTGATAGCTCCCCTGTTCAGGTGGCATGTGGGTGGGGCATAGAGCCTATTTTCCTTCATAAAAACTTTTCATAGAGGACAAAATGGGGTTGAAAATGAGTATAGAGTTCTTATTTCTTTCTTTGATTTGACAGTAGCATTACTGCTACCATACATAGTCCATGAAGAGAAATAGAATCTGTAGGGTGACATGCTCTTTTTTAATGTTTTGGTCACATGTTGCCAAGTTCCTTCCAGAAAAGTTGGCCCATTCGTAAGCAATGCATAGGAATTGGACATGTTATTTTCTGGGAAAGAATATGGGGCAATTGGACCAGGGGCAGTGACTCACGCCTGTAATCCCAGCACTTTGGGAGGCCAAGGTGGGTGTATCACAGGGTCAGGAGATCGAGACCCTCCTGGCCAATATGGTGAAACCCTGTCTCTACTAAAAATATAAAAATTACCTGGGCATGGTGGCGTGCACCTGTAATCCCAGCTACTTGGGAGGCTGAGGCAGGAAAATTGCTTGAACCAGGGAGTTGGAGATTGCAGTGAGCCGAGACCATGCACTGTAGTCTGGCGACAGAGCAAGACTCCATCTTTTTTTTGTTTTTGAGACGGAGTCTTGCTCTTTCGCCCAGGCTGGAGTGAGTGGCGCGATCTCAGCTCACTGCAAGCTCCCCCTCCCAGGTTCATGCCATTCTCCTGCCTCCGCTTCCCGAGTAGCTGGGACTACAAGCATGTGCCACCACGCCCGGCTAATTTTTTTTTTTTTTTTGTATTTTTGGTAGAGACAGGGTTTCACCATGTTAGCCAGGATGGTCTCGATCTCCTGACCTTGTGATCCACCTCCCTCGGCCTCCCAAAGTGCTGGGATTACGGGCGTAAGCCACCGCGCCCGGCCAAGACTCCATCTTAAAAAAAAAAAAAAGATATGAGGCAATTGGTTGGAAGCTTTAGGTGCCCTAAAAGATAAACTCACTGAATTTTTTTGAGGGCATATGTGCACTTCTATTTTCTTACCAAAAAAGCCAGGAAACTACAAATGGTCCATTCTTTTTTTTCTGGTTGAGACGGAGTC
Source organism: Piliocolobus tephrosceles (assembly GCF_002776525.5). NCBI lineage: Eukaryota > Metazoa > Chordata > Mammalia > Primates > Cercopithecidae > Piliocolobus > Piliocolobus tephrosceles. The sequence goes on along the minus strand of NC_045440.1, from coordinate 5,054,129 downwards.
TCGCTCTGCCGCCCAGGCTGGAGTGAGTGACGCGATCTCGGCTCACTGCAAGCTCCGCCTCCCGGTTCCCGCCATTCTTCTGCCTCGGCCTCCCGAGCAGCTGGGACTACAGGCGCCGCCACCGCGCCCGGCTAATTTTTTGTATTTTTAATAGAGACGGGATTTCACCATGTTCGCCAGGATGGTCTGATCTCCTGACCTTGTGATCTGCCCGCCTCGGCCTCCCAAAGCGCTGGGATTACAGGCTTGAGCCACCGCACCCGGTCAAATGGTCCATTCTTTCTATCTTTCCATATCAGAGGCGAATGCTTGTGGATGTGTTGTTAATGTTGCTTTTCTTTCCTATAATGCAATAAGTTGTAACGAAAAGAATCCTGGGCTGTTATGACATGAGTCTAAAGCTAAGAAAACGAGTGCCTAACGTTAACACCCTCTAGGAACCGTGTCTTCAACTACAGTAGCTCCTGATTTTTCCCTGGACGCCCCAACCCAGCCATGCCACTTTTAACCATTTCCACCTTGCTTTCTCTGCATTTATGTCTCATTTGATGCCTGCCTGCTATCTCTGATCTCTGCCTGCCCCGACTTTTGGATTGGTGCCTCGTTGCTACTACTTAGTGTCAGAGTTCTTGTCCAAACAGCACTCCTGGTCCTCTGAGTCCTGTACAGTAGGTAGCCCTTTCCCTCATCCCAGGACCTGATCTCCATGACAGATTCTGGCCGCAAAGGAGTCTGACCCAGGACAACCAGCCTGGGCTGAGCCCAGCAAATATGCTCAAAGCATACATGGTATATAATAGATGATGAAATGAATGACATTGAATGAGATATGATAGAAAGGCATCGTTTTTCTAAAACCTGGTCCTAATTTTCTCCTTATCCTACAGAAAATAGGAACAGAGAGAGAGAAAGAAATTCTCATTTTCTGGTTATTGAACTAAATTACCTGTCTAATTAGACTGCAGGATTCTTGTTAGGTCGTCTTTCTGTAGGCTGGTGCTAGATTTTGACTTATAACTCTTCCCACAACTGCTCTACTCACAGTCCCTTCTCCCTTCTACCACCCCTTAATTTTCTTTTTTTTTTTTTCTTTTCTTTCCTTTTCTTTTTTTTTTGAGATGGAGTCTCGCTCTGTGGTCCAGGCTGGAGTGCAGTGGCACAATCTCGGCTGACTGCAACCTCTGTCTTCCAGGTTCAAGAAATTCTCATGCCTCAGCCTTCCAAGTAGCTGAGATTACAGGCACACGCCACCACACCTGGCTAGTTTTTGTATTTTTAGTAGAGACGGGGTTTCACCATGTTGGTCAGGCTGGTCTGGAACTCCTGACCTTGTGATCCGCCTGCCTGGGCCTCCCAAAGTGCTGGGATTACAGACATGAGCCACCGCACCTGGCCGCACCCCTTAATTTTCAATTACCATCCTCCACTCAAGCTAATGATCTTATCTTCCAACTCTGAACCCAAACTTTTCATGTCTTGCCCAGCTCCCTTCATGAAGCCAAGTGCCAGCTCAATAGGCAAAGTGTTGGTCCAAAACCAAACTGCCATCTGTGCTGGGGTCTCCAGTTCACTGTGGCCTGGCTCCAGTACTGGGGTCCCTGACCCTGGTCATCCAGTTATTGTTCTATCTTTCCTACGGACTTCCCGTTTGCTGACCATCTGCCTGAATTCTGATTCAGAACACGCATTTTCCTAACCAGGTCAGCCTGCTCTGATATCAATGTTTGTTAACGTTATAGCAATAAGTGACTAAGTCATGGTCAACTGGTTAACCTGATAAAGTAGTTTTCCACTGCAAGAATAATAAGCCAAATAAATCTGGCCCATTTCTCTCATATCCTTACTATATTAAAACAGGAGTTGGTGGCCGGGTGTGGTGACTCACGCCTGTAATCCCAGCACTTTGGGAGGCCGAGACATGCAGATCACAAGATCAGGAGATGGAGACCATCCTGGCTAACACGGCGAAGCCCCATCTCTACTAAAAATACAAAAATATTAGCCAGGTGTGGTGGCGGGCACCTGTAGTCCCAGCTACTCAGGAGGCTGAGGAAGGAGAACGGTGTGAACCTGGGAGGTGGAGCTTGCAGTGAGCCAAGATCATGCCACTGCACCCCAGCCTGTGCAACAGAGCGAGACTGTCTCAAAAAAAAAAAAAAAAAGAAAGAAAGAAAAAAAAACAGGAGTTGCCAAATTTCTGTCTGTAAGGGACCAGGTAGTAAATATTTTAGACTTTGCAGGCCAAGAGGTGTAATCGAGGATATTTTGTAGGTATTATATAATAAGAAATAAACCAAATTTCTACAAATTTTTATTGATGAAATTAAAATGTAACAATAATAATTTAATAATTTCTTTTTCTAATATAGGTCTACTATGGAGAAGAATAAAATTCTTTTTTGAAGACTGAGTAATGCTTTACTTAATTGGGAACCAAAGTTAATGCTCCCTATCACCAAAGTCAGTACAAGTGTCATTTGTTTGTGTTTATGGCCAGGCATGGTGGCTCATGCCTGTAATGCCAGCACTTTGGGAGGCCAAGATGGGTGGATTACCTGAAGTGAGGAGTTCAAGACCAGCCTGGTCAACATGGTGAAACCACATTTCTACTAAATATACAAAAATTAGCCAGATGTGGTGGCATGCACCTGTAGTCCCAGCTACTCTGGAGGCCGAGGCAGGAGAATCACTTGCACCTGGGAGGCAGAAGTTGCAGTGAGCTGAGATTGTGCCACTGCACCACAGCCTGAGCAACAGAACAAGACTCTGCCTCAAAAACAAAAAACAAAACAACAACAACAACAAAAATGATCATTTGTTCATGTTTATCTGTAATTAGATTTGGAGTATTTCATCTTTGAAATTTCATCATCTTGAAAATGTGTTTTCACATGAATAGGAATGACCAAGTAGTGATATAAATCCACGAACATATGATTTTAATGGAGAATATTCATCAAAAGGATATTTTAGGATTCTATTGGATTCTTCTCTTGATAGTTTTAGCATGTTGCTACATTGCTACACTACAAATGAATCACTTCTAGTTGAAAGCTAGGTAGAAGCTCCTCAATTCCACAGTTTAATACATTTTGAAGTATAGAAATTTCAATCCATACTTGCAATGAGGATAACACTGTAGTTTGAGCTTAGAAATTATACCCACTACACAATTGTGTAAGAATAAAGGTCTTACTTCTTGCTTTAAGTTTTTACATCACTTCAAGTGTATAAGTAACTTGATATTATTTGTGATCCAAATAACATGTTATTGTCAAAATGACTTCCCAGCAATGTAAATTTCATACACAAGTAATGTTTTGCCTTGAAATTTTAAGTTTATTTAAAAATATTATCGAGTCTGGAACAAAAATTAATTTCTAAAGCCATGTAGTATTGAAGGGAGTTCTCCTCATTCACATTAATTTAATCTTCACCATAGAGTTTTACCACTGTTAAGCCACTGAAAACAAGTCAGGACATTCAGCTTTTATATCTGACAACATTTTACAGAAGTGACAATGGTAAAGTCTACCAAGAGCAATGAGAATTAACATTGAAACTACTGATTCAATAATATATGATATATTCCAATATTTTCTGCATTGTGCCTGCTGATGATAAAATAAATAACCATAGGCTTTAAACCCTTTGCATTTTCACAAGCTTTGTAAATTTGTCTAAGACTTTTTCTGCTCCACACATATTTGACCATCATCAGATGTAACACGTCTTATCAGATCCCACTTCATGTTTTCTGTGACCCTATTCTTATCAGAAATGTTCTCAGTAGACTATTCATCGAGGCTAATATTTCATCTTTTTTTTCTTTTTTTTGAGATGGAGTCTCACTCTGTCACCCAGGCTGGAATGCAGTGCAATGGTGCAATCTGGGCTCACTGCAAGCTCTGCCTCCCTGGTTTATGCCATTCTCCCCTGTCCTAGCCTCCCAAGTAACTGGGACTACAGGCACTCGCCACCACACCCGGCTAATTTTTTGTATTTTTAGTAGAGACAGGGTTTCACCGTGTTAGCCAGGATGGTCTCGATCTCATGACCTCATGATCTGCCTGCTTGGCCTCCCAAAGTGCTGGGATTACAGACTTGAGCCACCGTGCCTGGCCTAATCTTTCATTTTAAACTCAGCATTGACTCCTTAAATAACAACTGAGAAGCATTAGTAACATCTGTCAACTCATTAAGAACCAAGAGAAATCATTTACTTTGTTTTTGATACTGCTATTTATCCCGAATTCCCCAACTCTTTGAGCAACTATTCTTGCTGAAAGGCTAATAGTCTTATTTCCTCTGGACACAGTCCAGGGTTTATTTTCTCTGGATACATTCCTTTGGCTGCTAATCAAACATGATGTAATTAACTTACCATCAATAAATAGCTCTCCTTGCTTGGTTAACAAATGAGCCTCATGGAAAATCACTTTGCTTGCAGCATTTTTTTGTTTTGTTTTGTTTTGTTTTGTTTTTTGAGATGGAGTTTTGCTCTTGTCACCCAGGCTGAAGTGCAATGGCACAATCTCAGCTCACTGCAACCTCCACCTCCCAGGTTCAAGCAATTCTCCTATCTTGGCCTCCCGAGTAGCTGGAATTACAAGCACCTGCCATCACACCTGGCTAATTTTTGTATTTTTTAGTAGAGACCGGGTTTCACCATGTTGGCCAGGCTGGTGCTGAAGGCCTGACCTCAGGTAATCCACTCGCCTCCCAAACTGCTGGGATTACAGGCGTGAGCCACCACGCCTGGCCACAGCATCATTTTTATTGTTCATTTTTGTGAAGAAATTCAGCTATATTAAAATATTCTATTTTAAATTATCTAATTTTCTAGACCATTGCCTGTCTGTAAGTTAGGAAGATTGTGATATGTGCTTAGTCTGGTTATGATGATGCATACTGTATTTTTTTTTAGCACAACTATGGTGTCATTCTACCATAAATATGATTCTTTGTCATCTAATTCAATAACAAAATAATCAACACTGCTATGCCTTAAAAGTGTGACATTCCAGGAGGCTGAGGCAGGAGAATGGCGTGAACCTGGGAGGCAGAGCTTGCAGTGAGCTGAGATTGCGCCACTGCACTCCAGCCTGGGCGACAGAGCGAGACTCCATCTCAGGGAAAAAAAAAAAAAAAAGAAAGTGTGACATTCAAAGTCCTCTTTTTGGCCGAGCGCAATGGCTCACACCTGTAGTCCCAGCACTTTGGTAGGCCGAGGTGGGTGGATCACCTGAGGTCAAGAATTCGAGACCAGCCTGGCCAACGTGGTGAAACCCCATCTCTACTAAAAATACAAAAATTAGTCTTGCCTGATAGTGGACGCCTGTAATCCCAGCTACTCAGGAGGCTGAGGCAGCACTGCTTGAACCTGGGAGGCAGAGCCGAGATTGCACCACTGCACTCCAGCCTAGGCAACAGAGAGACTCTGTCTCAAAACAAAACAAAACAAAAAAACAAAGTCATCTTTTTCTTTCCTTTTCTGTTTTGTTTTCACATAATGGGTATGCATTGGGTAATAAAATAAATATTACAGCATGGAGATATGTATGGCACTTGAAATAGTGTCAAGTTTTGAGTTTCCTATCATTTGTAATGTGCTGAGAAGAGCATGTCGCTACGAAAACCCCACTCAGGTCTATTGTGGCTACACAATTCTGCCACTGTAGCCCAAAAGTGACCACAGACAGCTCATAAATGAATGATCATGGATATGTTCTAACAAAACGTTAAGTATGGACACTGGAATTTGAAGTTCATATGATTTCATGTGTCACAAAATATTAATTAAAAAGCAAATTCTTTTCAGCCATTTAAAAACATAAAATCCATTCTTAGCTCATGGGCCAAACAAAAACAGATGGTCAGCTGGATTTAATTCTCAGGCTGTAATTTACTGACCCCTGTATTAAAACAAACAGCAGGCAAGCCAAAGTTAAAAGTTATAAAAGTCAATACAAAAATTAGCTGGGTATGGTGGCAGGTGCCTGTAATCCCAACTACTTGGGAGGCTGAGGCAGGAGAATCGCTTGAACCCAGGAGGCGGAGGTTGCATTGAGCCCAGATTGCGTACCACTCCACTCCAGCCTGGGTGATAAGAAAAGAAAAATAGAAAATGAGGGTGGCAGTGTCTAATCTGATTCCAACATTCGAGAAATTGTGCAGTGGCAGTACCCAATAGACTATCACATCCCACTAGTAAGTAATTGTGGTTATTTAAAAATGAAATATATTTTTTAATTATGCATTTCTTCAAATGGCTACTAAATTGGTAGGCCAAATTGCTTATTAGTTTATTGTAACTTCTCTACTTAGTAAACAGAACTCTTAGATATATTTTCGAGTCTAGGTATATGTTGAAAAAATTTTGAAGACCCTAAGGGATCTATGCACCTAACAAATTTGGAAACCTGTCATCCGGACTGTGATTTAAGCCAGGGCCAGCTCCTTCTGAAACAGGTGGGGCCTCTCTGGGGAAGAGAGAGCAATTCTCCCACCCAAGTCAAAATCCTCAACCAAGGAGATGGGAGTAAGGATCCATGTGCCTGGGACTCTTCTTTCCTAATAACTTGGAACTTGTCGGGGGAAAAGTAGAAAACGGAAGTAACCCAAAGGAAGTAAATAAGAACCGAAAGACAAGCAAATAGAAAAATGACGACGGGGAGTCTGTATTTCCACGCTGCTGTTTCTTCTTTATCCTTTCTCCACACCGCTATGCCTTCTCGACAGTGTGTTTCCCCATCACTTCTAATCCCAGGCTTGTTTGTTGATTTGCTTGGGCTGTTACAGTGGAATTTGGTTTTATTGAATTCTCAGCATGAAAACAATCCTTGCTGAAAGCAAAATTGTGTGTAAAAGTATCTCTTCCTTCTAGACAGTGATATGAGCAAGCTCTGTGAGTGGGGAGTAGGAGGTATGCTGGAAGTAAATCATGGAAGGGACATCCACCACCCCCACCCCGTGGAGTTGTTCACCTCACCTAAGCCCACCCACAGCCACAGAGCTGCAAAGAGGGAGAGCTGTAAGAGAATTCACCCACTCACCTACCTGTGTCGGACCCACTTCCTTCTTCCATGAAGACCCAACCCCCTGTGCCATCTGGGCTGTCAAAGAGTCCTGGGAGCTCCCATCCTTCCAGTACCTTGATGCACATCACACGTTGGCCATTCGGCTCACCATGCGTCCCGGCATGCAGCCTGCAGAGCCATTCCCTCTGCCTACACCTCCATCTCTCCTGTCCATCTGATGAAAATCTACTCTTCCAAGAGCAAGTACCCTCTTAAGCCAAATAAATGATTCCTCTTTTTATGCCTGCAATGAAGCTGCTGCTCATTGCCTGCCTTTGGCTTTGACCTAGTCACAGTGAATTGCAATAGTCTACTGTGCTTGTCTGCTGTCTATCAGGCTTTGACCTTTGGGAAGACAAGGCTCTGTCTCTTTTATCTTTGTCTCACAATCGCCTAGAATGGTTACTGGCACTTAGGAGAAGTGGATGAATATCTGTTGTTTTATAAATGAATAATTGAGGGCTGTCAGCATCTTTCCTCTGCGCTGCTGAGGAAAGCTGAAGAGACGGCCGGCCCTCCAGCTCTATGATGACAGGTAGCTTTGATTTAGCACTTTAGAGCATTTTCATGCACACGAATCCATTAGTTTTTCTAACAACCCCAAAGGAAGTATTATTTTGGTCACTTGCATATAACTTCTAAAATGAAGTTTGGAAACATTACAAGATCCAACCAAAGACACACAGTTATTAACTGGCAGGTATGGAACTTGAACTCAGCCTTAGTGAGCACCAGTCCACCATCCTTCCTTCAATAATACCGTTTGCTCTGTGAAGCCATGTGTGCCATACTAGTAGGCTCTTCCTCCTACCTTGCATCTGAGTTGCATAAGGTAGTGTTTGAGCTACGGCTCCTTGGTTAGAAACAATAGAAACGGATCCAGATTCACTTAAGCAAAGGGCGGTTATTATAATCACGTTGAGGGTCTGTAAAATTTACGAAAGGCTAAAGAAACAGTCAGCCTACTAAGGGAAGTGAGATGCTAGAGTCACAACAACTGCTATGCTGCAAAAACAGACCTAGCAGGACACCCAGACTGGGAAGAGTCCAGTGCAGTGGCTTCTTGAATCTCTGAGCCATTCTTTCCGGAGTCAAAGTTCTGGCAGATGGTTTCATTGGCCAAGCATCAGTCATTTGCACCTCTATAGCTGTACTTGGTGGGAGAAAAAGGACTTGGTTCCTTCAGTTTCAACAGTGGGAGAAAGGCACCCATACTTACCATCCCCTCCATGACTGCACAAAATGTGGGATGAATAATTCCCCAAAAAGGAATTGAGTGTGGATGGGTAATGGAAAAAATGTTGGATGATAATAAACAAACTAATAAATGCAACACTCAAGATTATTATTGATTTTGAAGCATTTTACATAGAAAAGAAACAGAAAAGAGAATGTGTTCATGTTGATTGTTTTCCTGAATGGAACTATAATAATCGTAACCAACATAGTCATCTATATTAAGAGTCAAGTAACAGTGCTTTCAACTCACACATAAAATCTCAAAATGTGAAAGATTTCAGGCTGCTGTACCATAGATGTTTAATGAAATTTTTTTCTCTTTCTTTCTTTCCTTATTTGTGTTTCCTGGCTTCATTAAATTATAATTGACAGATACATATTTCTTTCTTTTAAATGTGTCTACCTTCCATTATGTGGTATGATTACATACCTTTGAGGGTTTATGTATCTAAAAAGTCTTTCCTAATTTGATCATATCTTTTTATCAGTAACATTGTCTGGTTATATTTGCTTGACTTTGGCAAGTTCGCTTCCGGGATATCAGGACACTGTGGACATTAAGTTTCTTCCCATATTGTTGTTTTTCCCCCAGATCATCAGGCAACCTGAGCTTTGCAATACCCAGAACTGATCACAGTCCGAGGTCCTTTTGCAATCACGATTTTGTCTCCATTTCTCATGTGTCTGTAACCTCGTTGTGACCTTCAGTAATTTCTCATTTGAGGTTATTTTTTCCGGGTTTGAAGCATGATTGTGGCAGTCATCTTACTGAATGATGCTTGTTGAGACTGGCCACAGTGACAGAGTGAACTCTGGCTATCACTCAAGTTTCCATTGATCAGTGAAATTTCAGGGGGGAAATCAATAATTAGCAATTTCTTTTTCTTTCCAAAATATTGAAGGAAACAAAGACATGTGATCAGTTATTTACTACCCCAGTTGGTGCAGAGAAGTTAGGAGCTTACCCACAGTCACTTAATCTTTCTCTGCTTTAATGAAGCTCCAGCACTGACTTCAGCATCAGGTCAGTTTGACTGATTGCTGTGGGACTTGCCAAAATTACCTGCTGCCCTTAGTTGTTCAATTCCAGAAACTGGAAAATGACTTTGGAAGGCAACTTTAGGAGGAAGACTATTTGTCCTCTATAGTCTAACCACCACCCCAAGAGCCCCTACCATCCTCTTTAGGAAACAGGAGATAGGGCTGGAGGCAGGTGGGCTGAAACCTGAAATAGGTTGCAGCAAATATTCCTATAATCACAAAATATGCAAAAAGCATCCTTTAAATATTATTTGGTTGAATCATATGACATTGCCACTTTTGTAGACTAAGGACAGTCAAATATCAGTGATCTCATATATTTTAACCTAAATAAAGCTGGCCAGGCTCTGAGGATACAGCAGAAAGTGAGGCAGGGAAAATGGCAGGGAATTTGCCTGTTATGGCAGGGAAAATGACATCAAGCTTTGTCACATGACATGCTATTAATTATGTCGTGGGCTCTGCCACAGAGCAGGTAACAGAGGAGCATTCCACTGGGGGTTGTTCTGGGATGACTTCTCTGCAGAGGTGGCCTGGGGGTTTCATGCTGAATGACGAGCACAGGCTGATAAGCAGAGGCCGGAGGAAGCGGGGACATTTCCGGCCCAGGGGACCACCCCAGAGGGAGCTTGGGGAGCTGTGCAGTGATTACAGATACAAAGATGGGATTTATCAGAACACCACACAGGTCCCTGGGAGGCAACAGCCCTCAAGTGAAACTCCCAATGAGACATTATAGAATTCTGAATATTTTATAATGGTATTTATCTCTAAAAGCAAGAAAAACGCTATGGTTGATGGAAAGACCAAATATAATTAGATACGACGTCAATAACTTTGCACGGCACTAAAATGTCTTACGGAATTAATTTAGAGTTTACAAAATGGAGATTTTGGTTCCACCTGATTTAGGAATTTTACCACTTATAGATAAGATTGTAGTGATTATTCAGGGGTAATGAACAGAAGGGAAGAAGCCAAAATCAATCTTTCTAACAAGATTCTCTACGCTACTTGCAAGCTTTTGTGTTTCATCAAATATATGTTTGGAGTTATTTTTCCCCCAGATGAATTAATTCTCCATTTCCTGGTTTAAAATATTTCCTTTCCTGCTCAGCTGTCTCATCTCTGAGAGTGTTTCTATTTTTCACCTGCATCATCAAGGATGTTCACCTAAAAGGGGCCCTCTGACACAAATTTACACGTACCTGTTCCAAAATTCAGGTTCATGTTAGGGGTCAGAAGCTTTTCTTCTTTAGGAAGGAAACACAACAAAGTGGTTAAACATAAAAACTAACAAACAAAAGAGCTGGGCTTTGGAATCAACAGCCCTGGTTCTGATTCCCACTGCTATGTAACATGACTCTGTACAAGACACTTGATCTCCCTGAGCCACAATTTTTGTTTATTTTAAAAAAGGAAGATAATTTTTAACATCTGCATAATAGAGTTTTTATGAGCAGTAAATGTGATAATGCATATATTCACTTAACAGAAAGCTTGGCATGTATTGTGCTTAGTAAACAGCAATCATCATTGTGTTCAATATTATGTGCAACTTCATGATTTTTCTGAAGTAATGAATAATAATAACTTTTATTGAACATACCTTTTAGGCTAGGCAGTGCTCTGTAAATTTAACATGTATCACCATATTATTTTAAACCCCCTCAAAGTTGATCTTATTTTTATCAGTTTGGGGAATGAAGTAGTGTAATGCAGTCTTCAGAGTATGGTTTTCAGAGCCCAGAAGACCTGAGTTCCATTGCTGATTCTGTAATTTATTAATAGCAAGACTTTGGGACAGTCGTTGAGTTTCTCTGGGTCTTTGTTTCCTCATCTGAAAAATGGGCTACACTTATCAGCTTATATAGACTTTGTGGGAACTGAGTGTGACATATATGAAAATTACAAAGTACAGGCCGGGAGGGGGGTGGCTCATGCCTGTAATCCCAGCACTTTGGGAGGCCGAGGCAGGTGGATCACGAGGTCAGGAGATGGAGACCATCCTGGCTAACATGGTGAAACCCCGTCTCTACTAAAAATACAAAAAATTAGCCAGGCGTGGTGGTGGGCGCCTGTAGTCCCAGCTACTCGGGAGGCTGAGGCAGGAGAATGGCGGGAACCCGGGAGGCAGAGCTTGCAGTGAGCTGAGATCACGCCACTGCACTCCAGTCTGGGCAACAGAGCAAGACTCCATCTCAAAAAAAAAAAAAAAGAAAGAAAGAAAAGGAAATTACAAAGTACAGCTCCTTATGCATAGTAAACATAAAAAAATCTTAGCCCTTTTTATGATTTTCACAAGGAAATTGAGGCTCTAAGAGAATAAGTAGTTTATTAAAGGAAACAAGTGTCAAAACCAAGATCTCAGGGCAGCTCTAAGTCCAAAGTCTGAGTAAGTAACCTTGACCCCTGTTATTCTAAACACTGAAAAGCTTGTCTCCTTGCCCTTGTTGGACACAAGTTGGCTAAATAGATTATGGTTTTCAGCTACCGTATTGACTACAGTTATCAGTTGCCTTGTTTTCCCTAAGGGTGGTTACTTACACCTTACAAAATCACCCATCTGAACTCCAGGACTTTGCAATAGCAGCTGGATAAGGAATGAACCATGGAGATAAATACACAAGGATAAGAACTGGCTGCCCTCACATGAAATCCAACATCTTTATAAAAGTAATATGAACATGCTAAAATAATAAGGGCTTTTTTGCTTGTAATAAGATACATTACCTTCCAAATAAAGACGTTCTGCTTATTACTATTTTTTTTTTTTGAGATGGAGTCTTGCTCTGTTGCCCAGGTTGAAGTGCAGTGGCGCGATCTTGGCTCACTGCAAGCTCCGCCTCCCAGTTTCACACCACTCTCCTGCCTCAGCCTCCCGAGTAGCTGGGACTACAGGTGCCTGCCACCAAGCCCGGCTAATTTTTTTAATTTTTTATTTTTAGTAGAGACAGGGTTTCACCATGTTAGCCAGGATGGTCTCAATCTCCTGACCTCATGATCCGCCCACCTCTGCCTCCCAAAGTGCTGGGATTACAGGCGTAAGTCACCACACCCAGCCTCTGCTTATTACTATTTTAATGCATTAATTAAAGGCAGGTCATTATTGAACACCTCATTAGTTATTTATTTCAAATATGCATATTGGTGGGCAGGTTTTGTGGTCCACAGTAAGGGCCCCTCAAATATGAACTTGAGGTTAGATGCTATTTTCCCAATAAAATTAAAAGAAAGAGTTTGCAATAAATAAGCCCAGTCATGTGGAGAAGGAATTACCCACCCTAATTGATCGTATGTAGTCACTGGAAAGTGTTGCTTATTATTTAAGAAAAATTAGGTCAGGCACAGTGGCTCTTGCCTATAATCCCAGCACTCTGGGAGGCTGAGGCGGGAAGGTCACTTGAGCTCAAGAGTTTGAAGCCAGACTGAGCAACATGGCAAGATCCCGTTCCTACAAAAAAAACAGAAACATTATGCAGGCTCAGTGGCACATGCCTGTGGTCCCAGCTACTTGGGAGGCTGAGGTGGAAGGATAGCTTGAGCCTAGGAGATCAAGGCTGCAGTGAGCCATGCTTGCACCACTGCACTCCAGCCTTGGTAACAGAGTGAGACCTTGTCTCAAAAACAAAAAAAAAAAGGAGGGGGGCGGGGGATTATAGCTATCTTACCTAGTTTGCAGAATTATAATATTAGGAGATGAAGACTTAGAGTAATCTAGATGTTAGCCACCATGGTAGATTCATTCACTTATCTTTGCTAATTAAATTTCCCCAACAATTTGAGAAGCGTCTTACACTCACAGTAAAACCGTATATCACATACAGGTGAGACAACCAGGGTACAAGGAGGCTATGTCATTTGCCGAAGAGCACAGTGAGGAAATCTGAGTTGAAGTGTGACACCAAATCCCACATCCTCTCAATAGAAAAGTAAGAATTCAAATGTTTCCAACGCTACCCAGAGAAAAGTATGCCTATGAGAACTTCTCTACAGCAGCTCTCTCATCACCCTCAGCAGATTTCAGTTCTGGTGACAAAGAAATTCCAATTTTCCATTGTCTGGGTCAGTCTCTGTAAGATATGTCTAGTTAATCACTGTAAAGTCAGATAAACAGAATGTTCCAGAAACACTTATGCTCTCAACAATTCCATCAAGAATTCAATCCATATTTATCAAGTTCCTATAGGCCCAGACACTACACTAAATGCTATAGGTTGTTTAGACTCAAATAATTCATCTTTGATGAATGCAAAGATAAATTGAGTCCTTCTCTGCCCCTAAGTTTAGTATAGATGCTCACAACTTCTCATCACAAGATCCAAAATCGACTGAAGAAAATCCAGGGAGGTGAGTTTTGTGTGGAACAGAACAGAAGGGCCTCTGGTTCAATAGCCCTAACATGATCCAAGGCTATCACAGGGAGCAAATGTAAAACCCTGTGTCAAGGGAAGGGAAATGTCACCTTGTTACTGTAAGTGAAGGTAGCAGTCTGGGTTCCACACTCAGTCTCTGTTGACACCCCACAGCAGGAGGGCCTCTCATTACTCCTGCAGGAAGCAGCGGGAGGTTCTGCCTTTCCCACTGGGCTTAGGCCTGGGAGCATGATGCTCCTCAGGCCCCGAGGTCATTGACAAGCCCTCGCCTTTCTTCTGCCTTCCAGGGGATTCTTCTGTTTACTTTATGTGTAACGTCCAGGGTTTTTAGTTGACTTAGCAGAAGAATAGAGAAAAGTACTTCTACTCCATCTCCCAGAGACCACTTGTCAATCCAAAGCCAGCTTGCCCTTGGATGGGGCTGCACATGGCAAGGGTTGAAGGTTGTGTCCGGCATGTGTCACCTGCAGTGAAGATGGCCCCATGGGTGCTTCCTGCCCCTCCTGCATCCTGGCCTCACTCACAGAAAAACCATGTCACATCATAACTAGCCGGTTCCTGGAAAGGCAGACAGGCTGGGACTTAGATGAGAAAATAGTCGTTCATCTCTGGATTTAATTCTGTTGTCTCCAGCTACAAGAATAACAAGCCATATGCTGTACTGTATTCCTGGCTAATACCCAGCAAGGAGGAAATGAGCACGCTTATGAATTATCCTGCTGATGTTCTCCAATTTGCAAATCCAAGTGTTATTTTAAGTACTATCCCTGTCAAAATAATCATTTCCCACCACTGATGCTTCATTTTGAAAATAACCTTAGAAATTGTCTTCTTTATATTACATGTTCATCTTTACATTTTGAATCTATTTTTAACCCACAAAGGTTAATTTTGCAATGGTCACTGACTTACAAGAATCAATGCTGTATTGGCTGGCTAAAAAATTGCCCTTGCTTGCCAGTATGCAGTGAAAACAGAAAAGCAGTTATTACCAAGGTCTACTTAGATAATCAAAAATATTTCTGGCACAGTGGCTCATGCCTGTAATCCCAGCACTTTGGGAGGCCAAGGCGGGTGGATCACAAGGTCAGGAGATCGAGACCATCTTGGCCAACATGGTGAAACCCTGTCTCTACTAAAATACAAAAAAAAATAGCTGGGTGTGGTGGTGCGTGCCTGTAATCCCAGTTACTTGGGAGGCTGAGGCAGGGGAAGCACTTAAACCCAGGAGGTGCAGGTTGCAGTGAGCTGAGATCATGCCACTGTACTCCAGCCTGGTGACAGAGCAAGACTCCGTCTCAATAAATAAATAAATACACACACACACACACCCCAAATAGTAGTTGTGGCCTAAAATTAAAGCAAATTCAGATGTATTACTGAAAAAGCTGTTTTTCAAGTAGAGGCCAATGCTAAATCCTGAAAAATACACAGTAAAACAAAACAAAACATTTACATAAAGGAAAAAATATAAAAATCAGACACTAAACAGAAAACCTGGATTTACTTTTTATTCTTCGGTGTCCTTAGGTTTGCGTTCTCCTGTGTAACCATGGATAATTGCACATTCTGGCCCCTGATTTCTAGCATCTTTGTTATTATGGTTGTTAATGTGCAAACTTCGAGAATCTATTTATTGCTTGAGAGGCACTCAGGTTCTTTTCCTGCCTTTCCATACAGTCCAAAAGCAACAACAAGTTCAACCCAGGAAACAACAGTTAGCTAATTACATGAACCAAAGAAACAACAGGCACAGTGAACCCCACCCACCAACACACACACACAAAATGTGAGCCACTGAGGGTAGCCAGAAAAAGGAGAGAGAGGCCGGGCGAGATGGCTCACGCCTATAATCCCAGCACTTTGGGAGGCCAAAGCGGGCGGATCATGAGGTCAGGAGATCAAGACTACGCCGAAACCCCGTCTCTACTAAAAATACAAAAAATTAGCTGGGCGTGGTGGCGGGGGCCAGTAGTCCCAGCTACCCGGGAGGCTGAAGCAGGAGAATGGCGGGAACCTGGGAGGCGGAGCTTGCAGCGAGCCGAGATCGCACCACTGCACTCCAGCCTGGGTGACAAAGTGAGACTCCGTCTCAAAAAAAAAAAAAAAAAAAAAGCTGGGGGGGGAGAGAGAAATAGGCCATTTTCAAGATGTCCTTCATATCCCTTGAGATAGCTCCACAAGACTCATGGGTCTAATTGAGAGCAGAATACCCGGAAATGGAACGCCCCCACTCCCACCCTCTAAATGTAGCACATTAACAAAACATCCAAAACGGCTTCTGATCTGCTTGTGGATTAAATTCCAATACCTCTTTTTTTTTTTTTTTTTTTTTTAACGGAGTTTTGCCCTTGTTGCCCAGGTTAGAGTGCAATGGTGCAATCCAGCTCACCGCAACCTCCTCCTTCCGGGTTCAAGCGATTCTCCTGCCTCAGCCTCCCAAGAAGCTGGGGTTTCAGGCATGCGCCTCCACGCCGGGCTAATCTTGTATTTTTAGTAGAGATAGGGGTTCTCCATGTTGGTCAAGCTGGTCTCGAACTCTACCACAGGTGATCTGCCTGCCGTAGCCTCCCAAAGTGCTGGGATTACAGGCATGAGCCACCACACCTGGCCCCTCCAATGCCTTTTCTTATTGTTTGCTGCCTTTCCTAATACCACCCACCAACTGACCCACATCAAGCCTCTTACGGAGACAACCCCATCCATAGGTGCCCTGTCCCTTCCACATGCCATTTGCATGCTCACCTTCACCCAGCTACACTTGCTCGTTTGTTTATCTACAAGTATATGTGAAGCATCTGCTCTATGTCAAACATCGTGCTAAGTGGGGAGGATAAAAATGGATAAAACACAACCTTGGAACTGCCTGCCTTTGTTCACGCTCTTTATTCTCAGAGTTTGTACAAACTTCTTCCTTGCCCAAACTCCACCCTTCCCCAAAAGTCCTACTTCTCCCATGAAAAACATGCTCTGCTCCCTCGTACCACTTCCATGCACGAAGGAGCTTAAGACCACACATGTTCATAGGACGCTCCTGTATAGATAGTATCAAGTGCGTATATCCACCCACCCCTACTAAAAGCTGCAAGGGGTTTTTAGGAGAATATTCACATCCCACAGCAGGTTGTGGAGAAAAAGTTCAAATCCCAACTTCAGGAGAAATGGGATCACCAAGTTTTATCCCTGGAAAAGGGTGAGGGAATTAACATTTCTTGAGCAACTGCAAAGCCCTTTGAGTCAAAATCTTATTTAATTCTCTCAGCTATCCCAATATTAGATATTATTATTTCCATTTTTTAAATGTTTTATTATGGTAAAACACATACACAACATTTACCATTTTAACCTTTTTTTTTTTTTTTGAGATGGAGTCTCGCTCTGTCACCCAGGCTGGAGTGCAGTGGCGCAATCTCGGCTCACTGCAAGTTCCGCCTCCTGGGTACACGCCATTCTCCTGCCTCAGTCTCCCGTGTAGCTGGGACTACAGGCACCCGCCACGGTGCCTGGATAATTTTTGTATTTTTTAGTCGAGATGGGGTTTCACTGTGTTAGCCAGGATGGTCTCGATCTCCTGACCTTGTGATCTGCCTGCTTCGGCCTCCCAAAGTGCTGGGATTTCAGGCATAAGCCACCACAACCAGTCAGAGTTTCCTCCTTTTTAAGGTTACATAATATTCTACTGTGTGTATGCACCGTGTTTTCTTTATCCATTCATCCCTCCATGCACCCCGGGTTGCTTTCACCTGTTGATTATTGTGAGTAATACTGCTGAGAACATGGGTGTATGGTTATCCCCATTTTACATGTGTAAAAAATACAGAAAACAGAATTTCATACCACACTACTTGGGCTAGAATTCAAACCTAGGAGAGTAGGACTCTAAAAGATACATGCTGCTCTCACCCAAGCTGCCTCCCCTGCATTTATGCAAAGGAATTGATCAATAGCGTCCTGACCAGGCCTGTGCAGGACCGAGGAGATGCCAGCATCACCTGCAAGTTTGTACAGAAACTTTTCTGCTCACAAGACCTCCTCCTGCATGTCTCCCAAACTCAAATCAAAGGAGCATGTTGGGCATGTGGTGAGGGGAAAAGATCAGTGATTGGCCAGTTATGGAGGGAAGTCCTTCAGTTGTCCTGAAGGCAAAGGTCCCCCCAGGCCTTAGCTGCAGCGTGTGCCTTGAGTGCTGGGCACCAAGACTGCCTGAGTTAGTGGAGAAAGCAGGGGCTTTGATTCTGTGCAGATCCAGCCTGAGGTGACCTATGAACTGTGTGAGCTTGGCCCACTCTTAGAAGAGCCCCATTTGTCTCATCTATGAAATGAGATTATGATTCTCAATGCCGCTTGCTCACCCAGTTATCAAAAAAAGATGGTATAGAGATAGTGCTTTGCAAACTCCAGATGTTCTCATCAAATTATCAGTTGCTGCTACCACTGCTGTTGTTTTCTGCACCTTCTCTCTCCTCTCCACTTAAACACTCCCTGCACACTGCCACCTTCTGCCTGTGTGTTTCTCTGCAGCGGAGTTTCAGGCCCAGTTTCTACTCTTCACCTCTGGGGCAGCAGAACGTGATCACAGGTGCCCAGGACCTGCAGTCAGACCACCTGGATTTGAGTTCGCAAGTAACCAACTCCAAACACATCATTAAGTCATGCAGCGCCTCTGTCTGCTACATTACAACATGGAGGAACGATGGCACCCACTCATAGGAATCCTGTGAGGATGAAATGAACAAGTGCTTGGAAAAGCACCCGGCTCCTGCAGGACGTTCCTCTCGGTGCCTGTGGGCTTCCTCCAAGGCCACTCCTTCTTGCATGGCCATCTCCTGCCATCCTATCTGAGGTCAGCCCAGATGGCAACTCCTTCGTTACACCCTTCTTTCTCTCCTCCTTTACCTCCATGTTAAATATTCTTTTCTTCCATTTGTCTGTGGGCTCCTTAAGAGCAGAGACCATGTCTTTGTCATTCACAGAGCCTAGTCCTGGGTCTAGCACATAGCACATCACAGTGCTCAATGAGTGCACAATGAACTAATTAATAATTGGTAAACAGGGAAATGAATACAATCATTCTTCTGTTGTTCTTCACACCTTCACCCAACTTCCCTAGTTGTTGTTTGTTTGTTTGTTTTGAGACAGAGTCTCACTCTGTCACCAGGCTGGAGTGCAGTAGCGCGATCTTGGCTCGCTGCAAACTTCACCTCCTGGGTTCAAGAGATTCTCCTGCCTCAGCCTCCCGAGTAGCTGGCACTACAGGTGTGCACCACCATACCCAGCTAATTTTTGTATTTTTAATAGAGATGGGGTTTCACCATGTTGCCCAGGATGGTCTCAATCTCTTGACCTCATGATCTGCCTGCCACAGCCTCCCAAAGTGCTGGGATAACAGGTGTGAGCCACCGTGCCCAGCCCCAACTCCACTAGTTTAAGCAAATTTAGGACAAAGACTGTATTTATTCCTGGATGTGTCCTTACAGCAAGCAGAACAGATGCTTGTATTGAGACCCTATGTGCTGTCACGCAAGTGATCTCCAATCAAAATCTTCCTCCTCATAAAAAGCCTGGTTGCTATAACTACTAATGTGATACACTTGGAAACATATCCCTCCCAGATCCTATTCAGATTTAATGGCTGCCTTAAGCCCCAGGAGTGGGGTGCCATGGAGTGGCTTCATACACAGCTGCAAGTCTGCATGGGGTCATGTCGGCTTGACTTGGGCTCTTCAGATGCAGTACAGTCTTCACCTGTGGGGTAGGCCAGTCCTGTTATAGATCCCATTCTTTTGCCTAAAGCTTGCAACTCAACTCAGAATCAGTGAAGGCAAAATATCTGCTTTGTTGGGAGCAGGAGAAAATCTTGTAGAACACAAATAGGATCATCTCTCTGCAGCTGGTGCTGAGTACACTTGAGGAACATGTGTCTTTGTGTGTTCATGCATACACACATACACACACATGCATGCACATACAATGATCACACAAATCCATCATTTCCAGAGCAGAACATAGACCTGACTACTACTATTCCTACAAACAGGCTCCCCCACTCCTTCTTAGTAGAGCTCAAGATGAAGTGTAGCCTCAGACAGCAGTAAAGGGTCTTATGTGTTGCGGGAAGGGAATATGGTCCTGCCATGGTCTCTGTCAGCCATCTCAAGTCAAAAGGTATAGTAATAATATTATTTGAGAGGCCAATTAAAACCTTCTCAATTTCATGTGGTAAGAATTTAAAAAGTCTTAATAAATATTTGCTCATTTTGCTGATCTGTACCAAGCAATCTGAGTGAAATCAGTGTTCTTGCACTACAAATGCAGCTTTCAGACACACCTTCTGTCCCCCCTCTTCATACTCTTCCAGCCAGGTTGCCCTGTCACCCCACCAAGCCCCGGTGAAGGCTGCCCGGGGCCAGGGATGTGCACAGAGGGCATGGCAAGGACACAGTCTAAAGCAGGAGTTAGTGCTTGGTAGAAGCAGCTAACAGTGAAAGCCAGGTTGGCTGGAGAGGCAAGGGAAGCCAGACTGATAGAGAGGGAGAGAACCCCACAAAACTAGAGTTGCTGCAGTGGAAGAAGTGATCAGGAAGACTCTGATCAGATGGGAAATGTCTGCACATGAGACCTGGAAGGAGAACGATATAGAACTCTATGTCTGGAAACAAGAAGGCTGAATACACAGAGAGAATAAATAATGAGGCACCTCTGTGTTGCACGTCGGGTTGGGGAGAAAATGAACATAGTTGGAATTAAGAAAGTCTGAGAACTGTAACTGCAGAACAACAAAGGCTCATAGGCAGGGAGGCTGCAAACCCCAGAGGATGGAGCCCAGAGTTAACTGGAAGATGGTTGTCTGGGGTGAAACTGAAAGTTGAAAACTTTATTAAAGACGAAAACTTTATTTATACCCACTTTTCTAGGAAAAAACGGTTCCTATTTGCATATTTCATTCTTATCTCCAAAATATTTCCTAGTCATGCTGCTTTGTGCTCCAACGAGAAAGACCTTGATAATTATAATCCGAAGAAAGAACAGCTAAAAGTCGACTGCTGTATGGTGAAAAATAAAGTCAAATGAGATGGCATGGATAGAAAGAATTAATTACATGTAAACTAAACAGCAGTAAAATTACAGCATGAGTAAAGTATTCTGAGCGCAAATTTTTTTTTAAAAAAGGAACTCAAGTGGTTCTTTTGTATCCTCCCAAACGATATTTTTTAAGAAAAGAGAATGCTTTCTTTGTGATTCATCTTGGTTAAAATATTGAAAAGAGTTCATAACAGGGAGAAAATTACTTTTATCCCTTTACGCACAATAAGGATACAGATTGAGTAATAATAATATCTTCTTAAAAATAAATATGTCAGCTGGGTGGGGTGGCTCATGCCTATAATCCCAGCACTTTGGGAGGCCGAGGCTGGCAGATCATGAGGTCAGGAGATCGAGACCATCCTGGCTAACACAGTGAAACCCCGTCTCTAGTAAAAATATAACAAATTAGCCGGGTGTGGTGGTGGGCACCTGTAGTCCCAGCTACTCGGGAGGCTGAGGCAGGAGAATCACTTGAATGTGGGAGGCGGAGGTTGCAGTGAGCAGAGATCACGCCACTGCCTTCCAGCATGGGTGACAAGCGAGACTCTGTCTCAATCAATCACCTTCATTTGAACTCTAGAGTTCCAGGTACCTGACTAGGACACTTAGGATTTGCAGCAGTGGAGGGGAAGCACTCCTGTCCACCCTCCCTCTTCATCTGCCCTCATCCTTATTTAGAGAGACATTTCTGGAGGGCCTTTTCCTTCAACCTGCAGGACATGTGACCTCAAAACCACGTGGCTCTTCTCTCCCCACATCCACCCACTTGTCTTGACTTGCAAACTCAACTTTCCCTCCAGTTCTGGGATGTGACTCGTCAATGGTCGGATTTAACAACTCCAGACTAACATTGGGAGACATAACCATGACACGATTTTCCAGCCTCAGCTCTGGTAACCACAACCTCCACTCCTCTCCTGCTACTGTTACTTCTAGTGTTTCAGTCCCCCCAAGTACTCAGGACCACTCCCAAAAGCACACACTAGCTTGTCGTCACTAGATCCTTGTCAACTTTCTAATGACAATTTCAGAAATCTCAGTCCGGGATACACCTCCAGCCCTCATGCTCATTTATTCTCACAGCAGCAGTTCTTCAAGGCCACTGACACTCCACCCCACCGACGCCACCATTTCCTCCATCCTCCTCCCCCTCAGCATTTAACCTCACTCACGGCTTAGCTCCCACGGAGTCTATGCTCCAACCACTCTTTTGCCAACACTGAAAGTTCCATCATCCCATGGTTTATCCTCCTCACTGAAAGTCCCTGTTGTTTCAACTAGAAATGTCTACTCATCCTGAAAATTCCCCAAAGAGTTTCTTGTCTTTATATACAGACACTCTACCCTGTGGGGCAAATGCCACTCATGATTTCCCAACACAATCTGCTTGTTTTCCTCCCTTGCAATAAAAGTGAGTTTCCTACCACATTACGTGCAAAATATTGAAGAAATAGGAATCCTAGATAGACAAACTTATTGGGGGAACCAGCCCCCAATATTTCAACATAGGTTCTTTCTATTTTTCCTAAGGGTTGGCTGGTCTGAGAAATAAAGAGAAAGAGTACAAAGAGAGGAATTTTACAGCTGGGCGTCCAGGGGTGACATTGCATATTGGTAGGACCATGGTGCCCCCCGAGCCACAAAACCAGCAAGTTTTTATTAGGGATTTTAAAAGGGAGGAGGTATACGGACAGGGAGTAGGTCACAAAGATCACATGCTTCAAAGGGCAATAAAGATCACAAGGCAAAAGCAAAATTAGAATTACTGATGAGGGCCTATGTCCCACTGTGCACATTTGTCTTGATAAACATCTTAACAGGAAACAGGGTTCTAGAGCAGACAACTGGTGTGACTAGAATTCACCAGGCTGGAATTTCCCAATCCTAGTAAGCCTGAGGGTACTGCAGGAGACCAGGGAGCACTTCAGTCCTTATCTCAACCGCATAAGACAGACACTCCCAGAGCGGCCATTTATAGACCTCCCCCAAGGAATACATTGCTTCCCCAGGGTATTCCTTGCTGGGAAAAGAATTCAGTGATATATCTCTTACTTGCGTATCCGTTTATGGGCTCTCTACAAGAAGAAAAATATGGCTCTATTCTGCCTGACCTCACAGACAGTCAGACCTTATGGTTATCTTCCCTTGTTCCCTGAAAATCGGTGTTATTCTGTTCTTTTTCAAGGTGCACTGATTTCATATTGTTCAAACACACATGTTTGACAATCAATTTGTGCAGTAGTGGTCCTGAGGTGACATACATTCTCAGCTTACAAAGAAAACGGGATTAAGAGATTAAAGACAGGCAGAAATTTTAAGAGTATTATTAGGGAAGTAATAAATGTACGTGAAATCTTCACAATTTATGTTCAGAGATTGCAGTAAAGACAGGCATAAGGAATTATAAAAGTATGAATTTGGGAACTGATAAATGTCCATGAAATCTTCACAATTTATGTTCTTCTGCTATGGTTCCAGCCGGTCCCTCCGTTCAGGGTCCCTGACTTTCCACAATACAAACTCAATCACACTACATATGAGATAGCTTGATCTATATATATTTACAATTTTTTAAAAATTACAAATAATTTCAGTTCCCTTTATAAAGGCTAAAAACTCAATCATTTAAGGTTAAGTGGGCTGGGCAAAGTGGCTCACATCTGTAACCCAGCACTTTGGGAGGCCGAGGCGGGCAGATCACCTGAGTTCAGAGGTTCAAGACCAGCCTGGCCAACATGGAGAAACCTCGTCTCTAATAAAAACACAAAAAATTAGCCAGGCATGGTGGCACACACTTGTAGCCCCAACTACTCAGGAGGCTGAAGCAGGAGAATCCCCTGGGCAACAGAGTGAGACTCCATCTCAAACAAACAAACAAGAAAGGTTAAATGATAAAGCCACTATGAACCTTTCTAGTTACACAAAGGTGAAAAATAGACAGGTATAAACTAAGTGGACCCACTCTGTTGAGTCCAAGAGGAAAAAATGGAATTCTCCTCTGTCCACAACTTTGAGTAAAGACAGAAAGATACTTCTTTACCTGCCAACTTCTGATATAGAGACTGGAAAAAGGTTATTAGTTAGTAGCCAATGGCATGGCCAAGGCTCAATCAAGCTAAACTAGAGACTTCACAAATAAATACATCAGGCATGTGCTGGCACACCCAAGACTCTTCTGCTTTGTGCAACTCTTTTTTTTTTTTTTTGTGATTGTTGTTTTTTGAGACAGAGTCTCACTTCAGTGTCCAGGCTGGAGTGCAATGGCACAATCTTGGCTCACTACAGTCTCCCCATCCCAGGTTCAAGTGATTCTCCTGCTTCAGCCTCCCAAGTAGCTGGGATTACAGGCATGCAACACCACGTCTGGCTAATTTTTGTATTTTTAGTAGAGACAGGGTTTCACCATGTTGGTCAGGCTGGTCTTGAACTCCTGACCTCATGATCTGCCTGCCTTGGCCTCCCAAAGTGCTGGGATTACAGCCGTGAGCCACTATGCCTGACCTGAGCAACTCTTATACCAGAGTCTGGCTGTCTGGGGAAAACAAGTGATCCCCAGAAAGATGCAGGAGAAATGAAGATACCAATATTTGTTAAGTGTGTTCTGTGAGCCAAACTGTTTCTATGTTCTCTGATTCTCCAAAAAGAAAAAATAGTCCTTCAAGATGAATAATGTTACTCCCATTTGAAAGATTTGGAGACATAGAAAAGTTGAGTAACTTGGCCAAGACCAACACAATGCCAATTCTAGTAAACAGCAGAGAAGAATGTGATGGAGTGGCTCTGGTCCTCCACCCATCACCCACCTGCACTCAGTTTCCCGCCATGAACGGAGGCGTCACATGTTTGCCATTCTCCAAGCCATTAAGCTAAAAGAAACTTCTGGGAAGTAAATTAGTCCAGGAATATCAACAAGGCCACTGCAGAGAGATTGACACTTTACACATCGCCTAATATATGTGTTTATGTAAATGGCAATAAACAAGCCTGATTTACATCAGTATCTTCAATATAGTTTCCCTTGACTTTGCATAATGAAGTTTAACCTTCGACTTTGGGTAGGTGAAATGTAGATACAAAAGTCAAAGCAGTCGGGGAACGCATGCATTCAGAAAAGGGAAACACCAGCAGGGTGCGGTGGCTCATGCCTGTAATCCCAGCACTTTGGGAGGCCACGGTGGGTGGATCACCTGAGGTCAGGAGTTCGAGACTAGCCTGGCCAACATGGTGAAATCCTGTCTCTACAAAAAATACAAAAATTAGCTGGGTGTGGTGGCATGTGCCTGTAATCCCAGCTACTTGGGAGGTTGAGACAGGAGAATTGCTTGAACCAGGGAGGCGGAGGTTGCAGTGAGCTGAGATTGTGCCATTGCACTCCAGCCTGGGCAAGAAGAACAAAACTCCATCACAAAAAAAAAAAAAAGAAAAGAAAAGAAAAGGAAAGGGAAACACCAATAAATAAGCACTTGCCAGACTCCTGGAAAATGTGGGAAAAAAAAAAAGAACAAAAAGGAGCAAGAGTTCTTTAGATCCCAGGGAGGGGCAAATGAGAAAACAAATCAGAGATAATGTCCATGGTGAGTCAACTGAAGGTTGAACGCGATAGTTTCCAAGGTTTCTTCCCGCTTCACAACCTGTGATTTGATTCTATCAGCAGGGAAAATAGTGAGTGAGAAAGGGGACCTTTGCAGTGAGACTTCAGTGAGCCCCCCGCTATCAATATCCTATCTTTTTCCTGGGCTCAAAAACCCAAGCTGACTCCCTGGAACCGTCACCGCGAATAATGAACAACGTTGGCTCTTTGCCCAGTGAACATTCATCTTCTAGAACCCAAGGCCACCTCCTTACACCTCATCAAAGTGAAAGTCAATTAATGTGACTGCTGTCTCCAAAAGGAGAGAAAGCATTGGCTCAGTTAGCTTCACATTCGACTGCGTTCATCACACATTTTAAAAAGCCAGACTCTTACCGATGTTCTCATGACAATGCCCTGTTTTTTATTTGTAAATCATCTCTATTGAGGTATAATTACACACAAAAAGCACACATTTTAAGTGTCCAGTTTCTTGTGTTTTGACAAATGTATACACCTGTGTAACCATCAACATAATTATGACATAGAATATTTTTATCAACCCATGAAGTTCCCTCCTTCCCCATCCCCAGTCAGCCACTGATATGCTTTCTGTAGTTACAAATTGTTTCCTACCTTTCCTTTTCTATAAACAAAACCACACGCATGATCATATTTGTATCCACTTTCTTAAGCTCGATATAATGTTTTCAAGGTTCATCCATGTTGTTCCAAGTATCAGTAGCTCTTTTTTTTTTTTTTTGGTGAGATGTTATCTCGCTGTCACCAGGCTGGAGTGCAATGGCACGACCTCGGCTCGCTGCAACCTCTGCCTCCTGGGTTCAAGCAATTCTCCTGCCTCAGCCTCCTGAGTAGCTGGGACTACAGGCACCTGCCACCACACCCAGCTAATTTTTGTATTTTTAGTAGAGAGCGGGTTTCACCATGTTGGCCAGGATGGTCTTGATCTCTTGACCTCGTGATCCACCCGCCTCAGCCTCCCAAAGTTCTGGGATTATGGGCGTGAGTCACCTGCCCAGCCATCAGTAGTTCATTTCCTTACATTGCTGAATAGTATTCCATTGTATGGATAACTATGGTTTATTTATACCACACTCATTTGTTGATGGGCATTTAGGTTGTTTGTAGTTTGGGACTCTTATGAATTAACATACAATGAACATTCATGAACAAGTCTTTGTGTGAACACAGGTTTTGACATATCTGGGATAAATAGCCAGGAGTGAACTTTCTGAGTTGATGGCATGTGAATGTTTAACTTTAGAGTAAACTGTTTTCCAAAGTAGTTGTGCCACTTTACACTCCTACCAGAAGTGGGCAAGACTTCTAATTGCTCTGCATCCTCATCAGCATTCTGTATTTAGTTTCCCATTTCAGCCACTACAGCAAGTGTGAAGTAGTATACCAGTGCGGTTCTAGTTTGCATTTTTCCCTGATGACTAATGATGCTAAGCATTTTCACTGGCCAGGTACTTATCTTCCATTCAAATACTTTGTCCAGTTCTCCCTATTATGTTCTTTTTATTAAACAATTTAAGTTATTTAAATATCTTTAGACTGGGCATGGTGACTCACACCTGTAATCCTAGCACTTTGGGAGGCTGAGGCAGGAGGACTGCTTGAGTCCAGAAATTTGAGACCAACCTGAGCAACACAGTAAGACCCTGTCTCTATAAAAAATATAAATAAAAATAGAAATTAGTTAAGCATCATGGTGTGCACCTGTAGTCCCCGCTACTCCAGAGGCTGAGGCAGGAGGATCACTTGAGCTCAGGAGTTTGAGGCTACAGTGAGCCATGATCACACTACTGCAGTCCAGCCTGAGTGACAGAACGAAAGAGACCCTGTCTCAAAAAAAAACGTTATACAAGTCCTTTGTCTAATATAGGTTTGGTGAATATTCTCTCTCAGCCTGTGGCTTGCCGTTTTCTTTTCTTTTTTTTAGACGGAGTCTTGCACTATTGCCTGGGCTGGAGTGCTGTGGCGCAATCTTGGCTCACTGCAACCTCTGCCTCCCGGGTTCAAGTGATTCTCCTGCCTCAGCCTCCCGAGTAGCTGGGATTACAGGCACCTGCCACCATGCCCAGCTAATTTTTTGTATTTTTAGCAGAGATGGGTTTTCACCATAGTGGCCAGGCTGGTCTCGAACATCTGACCTCGTGATTCGCCTGCCTCGGCCTCCCAAAGTGCTGAGATTACAGCCACCGCGCCCAGCTGCCTTTTTATTTTCTTTTTCTTTTCTTCTTTCTTTCTTTTTTTTTTTCTTTTTGAGTCTCACTCTGTTGCCCAAGCTAGAGTGCAGTCACGATCTCGGCTCAATGCGACCTCTGTCCCCTGGGTTCAAGCAATTCTCCAGCTTCAGCCTCCCAAGTAACTGAGATTACAGGCGCCCACAGTAGGGGAAAGCATGCATTCCAGACCCTGTTTCAAAGGAAAAATAATTAAAGAAATTAAAGAGATAGAGTGAGGAAAAGGAGAGCCCTGTGCCCTTAAGGAGTATATATTTGGGTAAAAAACAGGAAATAAACACACAGTGGATAGATGAATGGAGAGCTGGGAAAAAAAAAA
This sequence comes from Piliocolobus tephrosceles, assembly GCF_002776525.5. NCBI lineage: Eukaryota > Metazoa > Chordata > Mammalia > Primates > Cercopithecidae > Piliocolobus > Piliocolobus tephrosceles. The sequence continues at coordinate 5,026,149 of NC_045440.1, read as the reverse complement.
AAAAAAAGATGGGTAAAAATTTCAAGCACCAACAAATTCTCTGAAAAAGACAAAACAATGTAATATGGTAGAAAAATGGCTTTTAAAAAAAGGGTTATCACTTCTTTATGAAAATGTGACCTAACTGAAATGACCAAAACAATAATGAGTCTGAACCAAAGGATAAGGAGAACAACAGAAAGTTTGAGGGTCCTGAGGCAGAACCGAGCATGGTACATTTAGGATGCGGAAAAGAGGCGAAAAAATATGGTAAACAAGAGAAACACAGAGGCGATTTTGGAGAGGGTGCTGGCCTACCTCACAGCCCACGGAGAGGCCTTTAACTTTATTCTGAGAATAATGAGAAGCTACTGAAGGATTCAAGCCAGGCAAACATGATCTGTTTTAGACTTTGGCCAGATCCCTTTTGGCTGCTCTATGGGTATGAAACAAGCTCAGGAGGCCACCCAGGCACTGCTGGGGCCTGCGGGTTAGCGAGTGCTGGTAGAGACTGGTGCTGTGGCAGTGGAGACGCTGAGGAGTGTTCAGAGCCAATATGTGTTTACAAGGTAGAGCTATCAAGATGTACCGCTAGGGCCAGGCACGGTGGCTCACGCCTGTAACCCCAGCTACTCGGGAGGCGAAGGCACAGAAGAATCACTTTAACCCGAGAAGAGGAGGTCGCAATCAGCCGAGATGTGCCACCGCGCACACCAGTCTGGTTGACAGAGCAAGACCCTATCTCAAAAAAAAAACAAAAAAAACCCAGAAACTAGAAGGGGCAAGGAAGCAATCATGATGAATGAGAGGTCCGGCATCTCATTGTCAGCATATTGTGATCTGGTGAGTTTCAGTTCTTTGATCCTTTTTTGAGAGTCATGAAGGTCATTTCCTGAGGAAGGAACTCAGATAAAACCAATGTAAGGTTCAAGCTCTAAGACCAGAAAGGTCAATTTCTATGTTTATTCAAAAAATTATCGGGCCGGGCGCTGTGACTCATGCCTGTAATTCCGGCACTTTGGGAGGCCGAGTAGGGCAGATCACAAGGTCAAGAGATCGAGATCATCCTGGCCAACATGGTGAAACTCCGTCTCTACTAAAAATACAAAAATTAGCCGGGCGTGTGGTAGGCGCCTGCAGTCCTAGCTACTTAGGAGACTGAGGCAGGAGAAGACCTTGAACCCGGGAGGGGAGGTGGAGGTTGCAGTGAGCCGAGATTGCGCTGCTACACTCCAGTCTGGCGACAGAGCGAGACTCCGTCTCAAGAGAAAAAAAAAAAGAGAAGAAAAAAAAATATCTATGGGACTATTAGGCCGGTTTCATAAGCAGGTTGATGTGTCAGTAAGAAGTTCTGTATAGAGATTTTCAGCTAGTGATGCTAACTGTGGAAGTAGATGAGATCACTGAGGATGAGAATGTTTAGAGAGGACGTGAGGATCTGGGAAAGAGAAACAAGATCTCTACATAAGAAAACTATGGATATGTTATGGAGTAAAGTTCACAAATTTTTAGCGTAAATTCTGACTTGGCATCATGTCCACTTATTATAATGTCTAATGGTCACTGGAGGGAAGGCCTTGAGTGTAAGTTGGCCAGGTCCTTGACATTTTGAACAAAGAATTGGACAAAACGGCACAAACAAAGCAACAAAGGAATGAAACACAGAAATGAAGCAGCAAAAGCAGGAATTTATTTATTTATTTATTTGGAGACAGAGTTTCACTCTGTCGTCAGGCTGGAGTGCAGTGTCATGATCTCGGCTCACTGCAATCTCCACCTCCCGGACTCAAGCAATTCTCTCGCCTCAGCCTTCTGAGTAGCTGGGACTACAGGCGCGCCACCACACCCAGTTAATTTTTGTATTTTTAGTAGAGACGGGGTTTCACGATGTTGGCCAGGATGGTCTCGATCTCCTGAGCTTGTGATCTGCCCACCTCAGCCTCCCAAAGTGCTGAAATTACAGGGGTGAGACACCGCGCCCGGCCAGCAGGGATTTATTAAAGCAAGAAAGCACTCCGCAGGGTGGGAGTGGGCCCAATCAAGCGTCTCAAGGACCCCATTACAAAGTTTTCTGGGTTTTAAGTACTCCTGTTGAGGTCCCTGTTGGTTACCCTTTATCTGGATGAAAATTTGGTATGTGACTAATTAAACGCTAGGGTGAACTGGCGTCCTACGCAGATGAAGGGATGGCCGGTGCTTGGCCCACTTTTTGTCTCAGAGATATAAGTGCCTACTTTTTTAAAAAAATTAAAAGTCATTCTTTGCATCATTTAAAGTGTCGGTGGTGATGCATTTAAGAGAATCCAGAATCCAACTAACGGCTGTTATTGCTGGGCTCTTCAACCTGTGTTGCAGTTATGAAGGGCGGGTTTACTTTTGGTCCTGCCTCAGGAACGTTGGTAAATACACTTGCCTCGCCAGCTCTCCCACCTTCTTTCAGGACCATTTGTTTCCTAGGAATTAGAAAAACAGAGAGAGGCCGGGCACAGTGACTCACGCCTGCAATCATAGCACTTTGGGAGGCCGAGGCAGGTGAATTGCTTGAGCCCAGGAATTTGAGACCAGCCTGGGCAACATGGCAAAACCCGTCTCTGCAAAACACAGAAAAAAAAGAAATCAGCTAGGCATGGTGGTGTGTGCCTATAGTCCCAGCAACTCAGGAGGCTGAGGTGGGAGGATTGCTTGAGCCCAGGAGGTTGAGGCTGCAGTAAGCTGTGATGGCAGGCTCAACCTCCAAGCTGAGACCAAGCACTCTTTGTTTGTTTTTTGTTTTTTTTTAAGTATTTATTTATTTGAAGACAGGGTGTCATCCAGGATGACAGAGACCCTGTCTTCAAATAAATAAATACTTAAAAAATGAAAAAACAAGGAGTGCTTAGTCTCAGATTTTCTTCCCAGCAAATGTTGCCAATACTCTTCCATTCTCAGACAATGACAGCCACACCATGACTGCCACCTGGCCCTCAGAGGTGGTAAGACAGCAGCGATAGTAGAATCTATCCCAACTTCAGTGATTTAAAATGTGAAACACATGTGCATCACAGCATGCTGCAATCCAGTACTGAAGGCAGAGGGAAGGCCAAAAAACTAGGAAGAGGAGTACTGCCACAGAGGCCACGGTACTGCTGCAATGTGAAGTACTGCC
>NC_045440.1:5003744-5023015 GCF_002776525.5 Piliocolobus tephrosceles | reverse complement strand
GCTGCAGAGGGCACATTGCTGCCACAATATGAAGTACTGCTGCAGAGACCATGATACTGCCACAGTATGAAGTACTGCCACAGAGGCCATGGTACTGCCACAATATGAAGTGCTGCCACAGAGGCCACGGTACTGCCACAATATGAAGTACTGCCACAATATGAAGCACTGCCACAGAGGCCACAGTACTGCTGCAATATGAAGTACTGCAACAGACACTATGGTATTGCTGCAATATAAAGTATTGCCACAATATGAAGTATTTCCACAGAGGCCACTGTACTGCTGCATTATGAAGTACTGCCACAGAGGCTACTGTACTACTGCAATATGAAGTACTGCCACAGAAGCCACGGTACCGCTGCAATGTGAAGTACTGCCACAGAGGCCATGGTCCTGCTGCAATATGAAGTACTGCCACAGAGGCCACAGCACTGCCTCAATATGAAGTACTGCTGCAGAGGCCATGATACTGCCACAAAATGAAGTATTTCCACAGAGGTCACTGTACTGCTGCAATATGAAGTACTGCCACGGAGGCCATGGTACTGCTGCAATGTGAAGTACTGCCACAGAGGCCACAGTGCTGCTGCAATATGAAGTACTTCCACAATATGAAGTATTGCCACAGAAGTCACAGTTCTGCACATTACACGGTACTGCTGCAATGTGAAGTCCTGCCACAGAGGCCGCAATCCGAAGTACTGTCACAGAGGCCACGGTACCACCGCAATGTGAAGTACTGCCACAGAGGCCATGGTACTGCCGCAGTGTGAAGTCCTGCCACAGAGGCCACGGTACTGCCACAATGTGAAGTCCTGCCACAGAGGCCACAGTACTGCTGCAATGTGAAGGAGTAATAGGTTTAAAAAAGATTTTCAGTGTCACCAAGGCTAGCCAGTCTTGCTGCTTTCAAAGCTATGTTCAAAGACTATAAGTAGTTTTACTGTCATTTTGATGATCTGCATTTTCTAACTCTCCTAAATTGAATCTAGATTATGTATGTAATATTTTTAAAGCCATAACGTGTGATTCAATGTTTTCCTGTTTCATGTAGGTTAATTTTATGATTTCTTGTATGTGTCCTAACACTGATATCCAGGGAGGAGCATCTATGTACAGAATAACTACATTGGAGAGGTTTGTGGGATGATTTTGCACAATGATCACCTACACTGTAACGTGCACACTACTGGCAAGCAATAGTTGGCCAGCAAGGCCTTCACAGGTAAAAGGTGCTAGTTACGTGGCTGTTTCCAGGAGAACTCTTGATGTTTTAAGGGCTTTGCAGTCCTTCCCATTTGAAAGCAGAGCAGCACCATCTAGTTGTGAAAACCATGAGTGCAGGCTCCCTTTTTCCTTCTAGTATGGATCTGGCAACACTTCCCATGATTAAACAATTGGTTCTCAGTCCTGCTTTCATTTTTATTAATAAGACAATTACATAGTCAAATTTCTGTGCTTGCTAGTGATACATGTCTTACAAACAAACACAAAAATGTCAAAACCTGAAAGTTCTCTGTAAGTAGCGGCTGCATATCTCTAGTTTCGCCTGTAAACATTCATAACTTTTCAAACACTTCTATAAATTTTGGATTATGTTGGCAATATCAGACACATTCTGCCTAAAGATAGAAGTGTTTTAATAATGAAAATATTGTTTCTGTTCTAGAATGTCATCACCACAGAGTATGAATCATAGTCTATAATTCACTTGTCCTTATTAAATTATTTTACAAATTACATACTATGCAAACCCTATCACTAGATTTATTGTCTTCTTATTACCTGTCTCTCTCTTTTTTTTTTGAGATGGAGTTTTACCCTTGTTGCACAGGCTGGAGTGCAATGGCGTGATCCCGGCTAACTGCAACTTCCGCCTCCTGGGTTCAAGCAATTCTCCTTCCTCAGCTTCCTGAGTAGCTGGGATTATAGGCACACACCACCACACCCAGCTAATTTTTTGTATTTTTAGTAGAGATGGGTTTTCACCATGTTGGCCAGACTGGTCTTGAACTCCTGACCTCAGGTGATCTACACGCTTCGGCCTCCCAAAGTTATGGGGTTACAGATACGAGCCACCACGTCTGGCCTTTATTACGTGTCTCTTAATGAATTTTTGGAAATTCTTAACTGGGTAGGCTTTATGAAGAAAATACATTAATTATTTAAGATAGACATTTTCTGGTAGGTTAACAAGTGACATTTCTGAGTAATTTGTAAATGTGACAGATAACCAGTCCTATATGGCAGGGGTCCCCAACCACAGACTGGTACCAGTTTGTAGCCTGTTAGGAACCAGGCCGCACAGCAGGAGGTGAGCTACAAGTGAGCCAGGATTACTGCCTGAGCTCTGCCTCCCGTTAGATCAGCAGCGGCATTAGATTCTCATAGGAGTGTGAACCCTATTGTGAACTGCACATGCGTGGGAGAGAATCTAGCTAATGCCTGATGATCTGAAGTGGAACAGTTTCATCCTGAAACTACGCCCCCAGCCCCTGTCCATGGAAACACTGTTTTCCACAAAACTGGTCCCTGGTGCCAAAAAGGCTGGGTACCAACCACTGCTATATGGGATATTAAGCTATTATAATATGGGAAGTTATACCACTTGCTGAGAATCCTGGCTTTATTTTGATATTCAGCTTTCTGATTCTTTTGGATTCTCAGCCACAATTTTGTAGTCTTTAATTCTTTTTCTATCTTGTTTCTGCAATATGTAGCAGCAACAGTGTAATGGGTTTCATCTAGAATTCTATTTGTTCAGAGTATCTCTTCACTGTTATTTCCCTATTTCCAGAGTACACTGACAGATAAGTGATATTCATGGACATGTCTTACGCCAGCAGGGTGCCACGTTGCTCTGTTCACTTGCCACATTGAACCATAATTACTTTTTCTCTATATTTCCATCTGGATTATGATCTGAAAGTTGTCAGACTGAGGATAATGCTAAGGAAAGGTATTTAAACCCAGGATACAAAGCAAAAGGGTGAGTGGCACATCCTTCCCTTGTCATGTGGGAATGAAGGCTTAAGGCAGAATTGTAAGCTGCCTGGCTGAGTGTTGAAAGCATGCCCCCAACATGCAGTCAGAGTCCCTTGACAAAGACTATGAGTATTTAAGAAAAAAATCTGCCCTGGCTGGGCATGGGGGCTCATGCCTGTAATCCCAGCACTTTGGGAGGCTGAGGTGGGTGGATCACCTGAGGTCAGGAGTTCAAGACCAGCCTGACCAACAGGGCAAAACCCCATCTCTACTAAAAATACAAAAATTAGCCAGGTGTGGTGGCCTGTGCCTGTAATCCCAGCTACTCAGGAGGCTGAGGCAGGAGAATTACTTGAACCTGGGAGGTGGAGTTTGCAGTGAGCTGAGATTGCACCATTGCACTCCAGCCTGGGCCACAGAGTGAGACTCTATCTCAAAAAAGAAAAGAAAAAAAAGAAAATATCTGGTTAATCCTCAGCTGACCACTAAGCAATATAGTGTGACTTCAGTGGCAAAAGAAAAAAATACAAGCTTTATGGATTTAGTTCAGAAAAGTCACTAAACAAACAACTGCAACAAGCAGTAACAACCGCAAACACTGGGGAGTGCCAGGAGAGAAGAGAAAAGAAAATACAGAGAGAATATTTGAAGAAATAACAGCTGGAAACTTACCAAATTTGTAAGCTCATTAATGTCCACATCCAATAAGCTCAACAAATTCCAAGTCACATAAACTCAAAGACATCCATGCCTAAACACATCATAACCAAACTGTCAAATGACAAAATAAAGATAGAATCTTGAAAACAGCAAGAAGTGACTTATCACATACAATCAACCTCAATGAGATCAATACCTGATTTCTCATCTGGAACCTTGGAGGCCAGAATGCAGTGGGAAGATGTATTCAAAGCCCTGAAAGAAAAAAAAAGCAAAAAAACTGTCAACCAAAAATTTTATACCTAGTAAAACTATTCTTCAAAAACGAAGAAGAAATTATCAATACATTTCCTGATAGTTCAAGCCTTTATTTATATTTAATACTCTGTAAAAGTTTAGGGAAAACTTTTTTTTTTTTTTGAGACGGAGTTTTGCTCTTGTTGCCCAGGCTGGAGTACAATGGCGCGATCTCGGCTCACTGCAACCTCCACCTCCCAGGTACAAGTGATTCTCCTGTCTCAGCCTCCCAAGTAGCTCTGATTACAGGCATGTGCCACCATGCCCAGTTCATTTTTTTGTATTTAGCAGAGACAGAGTTTCACCATGTTAGTCAGACTGGTTGCAAACTCCTGACCTCAGGTGATCCACCTGCCTTGGCCTCCCAAAGTACTGGGATTACAGGCATGTGCCACCACGCCCGGCCAGGAAAACTTTCATAAAACATAAAAATGTTCCAACATGGCTGGGCGCAGTGGCTCACACCTGTAATCCCAGCACTTTGGGAGGCTGAGGTGGGCAGATCACGAGGTCGGGAGATCGAGACCATCCTGGCTAACATGGTGAAACCCCGTCTCCACTAAAAATACAAAAAATTAGCCAGGCATGGCAGTGGGTACCTGTAGTCCCAGCTACTCAGGAGACTGAGGCAGGAGAATGGCGTGAACCCAGGAGGCGGAGCTTGCAGTGAGCTGAGATTATGCCATTGCACTCCAGCCTGGGCGACAGAGCGAGACTTCATCTCAAAAAAAAAAAAAAAAAAAAAGTTCCAACATAAGCTGACCATACTTGCTTAATTTTGATATTAAACAAAATATTTTGCCATGTCGGTAACCTAACATAGATGTTTCCATCAAATATTATGTGATGCACATCAAAGTTACTTCAAATCATAGAGGAAGAAATTTAAAAGTTTACCCACTAATGGCTTTCTTAAAAGCTCCAAGTAAAGAAAAGAATTATGACAATGTACTAATCTGGTCCAAGCATTTTTGCCTAGAATCACAACCAGAATTTTTTTTTTTTGTCCATCGGGTTTCAGCACTGTAATTTCACCAGTGATTCATTTGTGTATTTATTTACTGACACAATTCTAGAAATTCCTTGTGAAATACACATACATTCTGTTAAATTTTTTTTCTTTTTCCTGTAAAACACACATATGTACGCATGCACACACACGCACACACTTTGTTTTCTATCAGTTTTACCTAACTGAAAAGCAAGTGAGTTGACAGTAACTTGATTTAATCATAAAGTAGCTGATACACTGTTTTTTTTTTTTTATTTTTATTTTTTGAGACAGAATCTCGCTCTGTCGCCCCAGCTGGAGTGCAATGGTGCGATCTCGGCCCACTGCAAGCTCCGCCTCCCGGGTTCAGGCCATTATCCTGCCTCAGCCTCCCGAGCAGCTGGGACTACAGGTGCCCGTCACCATGTCCGGCTAACTCTTTTGTATTTTTAGTAGAGATGGGGTTTCACCATGTTAGCCAGGATGGTCTCGATCTCCTGACCTCATGATCTGCCCTCCTCAGCCTCCGAAAGTGCTGGGATTACAGGCGTGAGCCACTGCACCCGGCCTGCTGATACCCTTTTTAAAAAATGCCTCAGCATCTATTGATTTAATTAAGTCTATTTTCACAAAATAGTAAATTTTGTTTGTTTGTTTGTTTTGGAGATGGAGTCTCACTATCGCCAGGCTGAAACACAGTGTGTAATTTCGGCTCACTGCAACCTCCACCTCTCAGGTTCAAGCGATTCTCCTGCCTCAGCCTCCCGAGTAGCTGGGACAATAGCGCACCACCACGCCTGGCTAATTTTTGTATTTTTAATAGAGATAGGGTTTCACCATGTTGGTCATGCTGCGCTTGAACTCCTGACCTGTGATCCATCTGTCTCGGCCTCCCGAAGTGCTGGGATTACAGGGGTGAGCTACTGCGCCTGGCCCAGAATAGTAAATTTAAATGCACAAGCTTAACTAAATTGTAACCACCATTACCATTTATTGAGAATCTTTGAGCTAAATCTGTGGGGTTCATTATTTCCAATTCTCCCATCAGTCCAGCATGTGGGTATCATTATTATTCTCATGTTACAGGTGAAGAATACAAAGATTAAGTATGTGCTGAAGCTCATACTTCAGCAATGGTAAATGGTAGGGCTAAGGTCTGAAGATTGATCGCCATGTGAAGGAGAGCCATTCTCACCACACTGCCAAAACTTAAGGTTCTCATCCTGAAATTTGCTGCCTACACTTTTCACTCCCTTGAAACTGCTTTTAATAAACCCCCCATGGTCTCCTTGTCACTAAATTTAAGATGAACACTTTCTTTTTTTAACTTTTAAGTTCAGGGGTACAAGTGCAGGTTTGCTACATAGGTAAGCTTGTGTCATGGGGTTTTGTTGTACAGATGATTTCATCAACCAGGTATTAAGTGTAGTACCCATTAGTTGTTTTTCCTGATCTTCCCCCTCCTTCCACCCTTCACTCTCTGAAAGGCCCCAGTCTGTGTTGTTCCCGTCTGCGTGAAAGCTAAATGATGAACACTTTTCATCCTTATCTTCACTGACCCTTCCACATATGAAGTTGTGACGCCCTCCCTCTCTGTGAAACAGATCCTTCTCTTGCCTTCCTCATCACCACCCTTCTGGTTTGTTTCCTACCTTCTTGGTTACTCCCTCTTAGAATCCCTTGCCTATTATACCTTCTCTGTCTGCCTCGCTCATCAAGGTTGGAATCCTTCAGAGCTTTGTTCTAAGCTGCTTTGCCTTTTCTTTTCTCATCATTCAGTAATTCAACAAAATTTACTGAACTTCTGTTAGTCACAAGCACTTAGTAGGCTTGGGTACCCAGGAGTGAACAAGAGAGGCAAACATTGAGTAGATAATGACACGAGGAGGGACCAAGGGTGGAGACTGGAGACTCCATGAGGAAAAAGTCATGCAGTGCCTCACGGGCTGCAGTGAGGATCTGCACATTCTCTGAGGATAGAAAAGTCATTAAGGGACACTAAGCAGAGGAGTGATGTGATCTCATTTGCGTTTGTATAAGACCACTCTGGCTACAGCAATAAGAATAGATTGGGGGTTGGAGGGGGACAATCACCATCTTTCTTGGTCAGGTTTACTTTGAGGCAGAGTCTCACTCTGTCACCCAGGCTGGAGTGCAGTGGCACAATCTTGACTTACTGCAACCTCCACCTCCCAGATTCAAGCAATTCTCCTGCCTCAGCCTCCCGGTTAACTGGGATTACGGGTGTGCACTACCACACCCAGCTAATTTTTGTACTTTTAGTAGAGACAGGGTTTCGCCATGTTGCCCAGGCTGGCCTCAAACTCCTGACCTCAGATGATCTGCCCACCTCAGACTCCCAAAGTGCTGGGATTACAGGATGTTGTAAATGTAAATCCGTCATTACCAAGGGCAATGGTAGCAGTGCTGGCGGATTCTTACCGAAAAATTTACAATACTTTTTGTTGAATGGGTCCCAAGTATTTAAAGAATCACCTGCTTTTGGCCCGGAGTAGTGGCTCATGCCTATAATCCCAACACTTTGGGAGGCTGAGGCAGGCGGATCATGAGGTCAGGAGTTCGAGACCAGCCTGGCCAATATGGTGAAACCCTGTCTCTACTAAAAATATAAAAATTAGCTGGGCGTGGTGGCATATGCCTGAAATCCCAGCTACTCTGGACACTGAGGCAGGAGAATCACTTGAACCCAGGAGGCAGAGGTTGCAGTGAGCTGAGATTGTGCTACTGCACTCCAGCCTGGGAAACAAAAACAAGACTCCATCTCAAAAAAAAAAAAAAAAAAAAAAAAAAAAAAAAAACACCTGCTTTCAATATTTTGCAGATGTTGTAAAAGGAAGTGGTATTGATCGGGTCACCTGCTATATTGGTCTGCCTAGGCTGCCATAACAAAATAACATAGGTTACGTGGCTTAAAAAACAAAAATTTATTTTCTTATAGTTATAGAGACTAGGAAGTCCAGGATCAAGGTGCTCATGGATTTAGTTCCTGATGAGGTCCCTCTTCCTGGCCTGTAGACAGCCACCTTCTTGCTGTGAATACACATAGCCTTTTTGTGTGTGTGATTTTAGGAGAGAGAAATCTCTGGTGTCACTTCCTCTTTTTTTTAGATGCAGTCTCGCTCTGTCACCAGGCTGGAGTACAGTGGCACGATCTCAGCTCACTGCAACCTCCGCCTCCCAGCTTCACGTGATTCTCGTGCCTCAGCCTCCCGAGTAGCTGGCACTACAGACACGGACCATCACGTCCAGCTAATTTTTGTATTTTTTAGTAGAGATGGGGTTTCACCATGTTGGCCAGGATGGTCTTGATCTCTTGACCTTGTGATCCACCCACCTCGGCCTCCCAAAGTGCTGGGATTACAGGGCGTGAATCACCGCACCAGGCCATCTCTTCCTCTTCTTATAAGCATATTAGACACATTGGGCCAGGTGTGGTAGCTCACACCTGTAATCCCAGCACTTTGGGAGGCCAAGGCAGGCAGATCACGAGGTCAAGAGATAGAGACCATCTGGACAACATGGTGAAACCCCGTCTCTACTAAAAATACAAAAATCAGCCAGGCGTGGTGGCGCATGCCTGTACTCCCAGCTACTCGGGAGGCTGAGGCAGGAGAATCGCTTGAACCAGGGAGGTGGAGGTTGCAGTGAGCCAAGATCGTGCCACTGCGCTCCAGCCTGGCGACACAGTGACACTGTCTCAAAATAATAATAATAATATTAGACACATTAGATTGGAGCCCACCCTTATGACCTCATTCAACATTAACTACCTCCTGAAAGGCCCCACTTCCAAGCAGTCACACTGGGGTTAGGTCTTCAACATACAAGATTTGGGAGGAGACACAAATCAGTCCCTAATAACTGCCCATTAGTATTTTCACTTAGTTTATGACCTTGGAGTATATATTTCTCTTTTTGTACCACAAGACTAGCATGTGAAATATTCAGTGGCGACCACCCTTCAATACACTTTAACACCAAAAACTATCCGGGGAGACAATTTGTGGGCAGCAAGTTGGATACTAAAAACTCAACTCGCTCCCTTACCGAGCATAACCCTCACTCCCACATCAGCCATTCTGCTGAGTCCGGCTGACCCTATCACCAGTACACCTCTACCTGTTCGGAGTAGTGTAGCTTTGCAGGCTGAGAGAAGGGTTCCATCCTAAGTAGCTCTCAGATCCCACACTACTGACTGATCTCAAATTACAGGAACCTCAGCTTTCACTCCCGGACAATTTTCAATTCAACACGACTAATGGTATGTCAAAAGTTCTAATAAAAGCCCTTTGATCGGTACTCAAATCATGCACTTTCTATCTTCAGTTTAATCCTCCACTCGAGGTGGCTTCAAATGGCAGAGTCCTGGACAATCCCATGGAGTGGACGGGCATCTCTAATAGTCTCAGGACCTGATTAGCTTGAACTTTCAGTCTCCATTCTGGTAATTTCCTCATTAATTTTATAACCAGAGGCCAGGTGCTGTGGCTCACACCTGTAATCTCAGCACTTTGGGAGGCCGAGGCGGGCGGATCACATGAAGTCTCAGGAGTTTGAGACCAGCCTGACCAACATGGAGAAACCCCGTCTCTACTAAAAATACAAAATTAGCTGAGCACAGTGGCACATGCCTATAATCCCAGCTACTCAGGAGGCTGAGGCAGGAGAATTGCTTGAACCCGAGAGGTGGAAGTTGTGGCGAGCTGAGATTGCGCCTTTGCACTCTAGCCTGGCAACAAGAGTGAAACTCCATCTCAAAAAAAAAATATATATATATATATAACCAGTAAACAATTTTTTATTATGGTTTATTAAAATCCATAAAATTTTTGTTGCCCTGATCCTTTGATTAGAATTTAAAGGGGGTTGGCCAGGCACAGTGGCTCATGCCTGTATTCTCAGCACTTTGGGAGGCTGAAGCAGATGGATCACGAGGTCATGAGTTTGAAACCAGACTGGCCAACACAGTGAAACCCCATCTCTACTAACAAAAAACATAAAAATTAGCCGGACGTGGTGGCGGTCGCCTGTAGTCTCAGCTACTCGGGAGGCTGGGGCAGGAGAATCACTTGAACCCAGAAGGCGGAGGTTGCAGTGAGCCGAGATTGCGCCACTGCACTCCAGCCTAGGCAATAGAGCGAGACTCCATCTCAAAAAAAAAAAAAAAAGAAAAAGAAAAAGAAAAAAAGAATTTAAAGGGAGTTGATATTAGTCTATGAATTATCCAGGCAATTTCTCTTCTGGAAAAGATAAATGAAACACAGCACCAAATAAAATTGAAATTAAAAGAAAAAAACCACAAATTTAGAAATATAGCCGAACTGTTCCTGCCCCGAAAGAGAAAATGAAGATGGCCTTTCATCGCCCAGGCACTCCAGCAGTGGTTTCAGGGGAGAGCTCTATCTAGGGCACTATTCAAAAGCACTTTTATAGTACTTTTTGATTCAGATTTTATATTTTAAAAATCACCTAAAATTTTTCAATGGGATCATAAATACTACTTTCCTCCACAATTTCAAGGCAGTGTTTTTATTCTCTCTCTACTGTTTTTCTTTCAAATCTTTCCATTTTCTACCTATTTTTTGTTTGGCCATTTTCAGTACTTCAGAGGTGAGATTCAATGCTGCTCTCTGAGGTCTCATTATTTATGTTATTCTTACCTGGCTGACTTATTATACCTCCTTTTTACTACCGAATTGTTAAGGAGTAAAGAGGCCGAGAGTAAAGAGGCCAAGAAGACTATCAAAATACAATAACGGTATTTGTTTTCACATATAATAATAACATCCAGGGTTCTGTTTTATCCAGAGGATCCTTTCCTCATTGGCTATTGAGACATGTGGAGAACATCTCCTCTTAAGAAATATTTTTAAACTATTAAATGACAAATTACCATATACCATTTCTGGGTATATATTCAAAACGATTGAAAGCAGGAGTTTTGGCCAGGCGCAGTGGCTCACACCTGTAACTCCAGCACTTTAGGAGACAGAGGCAGGCAGATCATGAGGTCAACAGATCGAGACCATCCTGGACAACATGGTGAAATCCTGTCTCTACTAAAATACAAAAATTAGCTGGGTGTGGTGGCAGACGTCTATAATCCCAGCTACTTGGGAGGCTGAGACAGGAGAATGGCTTGAGCCCAGGAGGCAGAGGTTGCAGTGAGCCAAGATCGAGATTGTGCCACTGCACTCCAGCCTGGGCGACTGAGCAAGACGCTGTCTCAAAAAATAATAATAATGAAAAAAAAAAAAACATGGTGGCTTACTCCTGTAGTCCCAGCACTCTGGAAGGCCGAGGTGGACAGATTACAAGGTGAGGAGATGGAGACAATCCTGGCTAACATGGTGATACCCCGCCTCTACCAAAAATACAAAAAAATTAGCTGGGCGTGGTGGTGGGCACCTGTAGTCCCAGCTACTCAGGAGGCTGAGACAGGAGAATGGCAAGAACCCAGCACGCAGAGGTTGCAGTGAGCCAAGATCGCACCACTGCACTCCAGTCTGGGTGACAGAGCGAGACTCAGTCTCAACAAAACAAAACACACAGGCTGGATACAGTGGCACATGCCTGTAATCCTAGCACTTTGGGAGGCTGAGTTTGAGCTCAGGAGTTTGAGAGCAGCCTCAGCAACACAGCACAACCCCATCTCTACAAAAAATACAAAAAAAAAAAAGTTAGCCAGGTGTGGTGGAGCGCGCCTGTCCTCCAGCCACTTGAGGGCTGAGGTGGGAGGATCCCTTGAGCCCAGGAGGTCGAGGATGCAGCGAGCCAAGATTGCGCCACTGCACTCCAGCTTGGGGACAGAGTGAGATCCTGTCTCAAAACAAAAACAAATAGCTGACACAAAACCATAGCTTGCAAATGTTTACAACCAACCTCTCTTCTTCTATTCTAAGAAGATTCTGTCTTTGCTAGCCCAGTTCTGGGTGTTGTTGGTCAGACTAGGGAGATTGGCTAAGAAAAGAGAGCCTGGGGGATTTACACGAAGAGGGATAAGAGTTACTTTAGGGAAGAGAAAGAACAGATCTGGCAGATGAGAAAGAAGGGTGATAAAGACAAGATCAAAACTTGCAGGGGAGCTTGGAGGAGGGAATTCTGAAGGAGGGAGAGACAGATAGGGTACAGTCAGAATGCATGGGGCCTTAGTTTTGTTTTTTTTTTTTTTTTTTTTTTGAGACGGAGTCTCGCTCTGTCCCCCAGGCTGGAGTGCAGTGGTGCGATCTTGGCTCACTGCAAGCTCCACCTCACGGCTTCCCACCATTCTCCTGCCTCAGCCTCCCGAGTAGCTGGGACTACAGGCGCCGCCACCACGCCTGGCTAATTTTTTTTTTTGTTTTTTAGTAGACATGGGGTTTCACTGTGTTAGCCAGGATGGTCTTGATCTCCTGACCTCATGATCTGCCCACCTCGGCCTCCCAAAGTGCTGGGATTACAGGCATGAGCCACCGCACCGGGCCCAAGAATGCTTTAAAAAAAATAGAAGGAATAGGCCGGGAACTGTGGCTCACCATGATGAACCATGTTGTTCAGAAGAATTTTCTGTGGACAAAAGCAATTGTTCTTCAACACTCTTATTCTCATTCAAGCTAAATTGCCTCCAATTCTTTTTGAAGCAAAGCGATAAACACAGAGAGTGCCCATTGTGGGAAAAGGCTCACAGTATACTGTTAAACTGGAAAAAAAAATGTAGGGCACCAAATTATAGGTGCTATGATCTCAGATGGGTTAAAAAATTCAATGTTCAGGGCCCATATTCAAGCTGGGACACATTGGCACAGCTATGCTCATTGCTAAAATACCGG
Source organism: Piliocolobus tephrosceles (assembly GCF_002776525.5). Taxonomy (NCBI): domain Eukaryota; kingdom Metazoa; phylum Chordata; class Mammalia; order Primates; family Cercopithecidae; genus Piliocolobus; species Piliocolobus tephrosceles. Next base: position 5,010,250 of record NC_045440.1, on the reverse strand, counting down.
AATATTCCTGGGTCACTTGAAGATGCTGCTGTCTTGAACCACCCTAAGATTTGCCTCCCCAGCCAACTATTTCTCCTTGTTTCCACCTGGCTTCCCAGGCATCCAGCGACTGAAGGGTTAACATGGGGCCCAGCAGGCTCCTGCAGGGCTCAGCTCCACACTCAGCTGAGGTCTATTCTCAGTGTTTGCTGCCTGTGCCATATTTGAGTTCATTCCGCTAAGAACTCGACTATCTCGGCTTCTTCAGTCAGCCACAGAGCTGCGTTTTTATTGCTCAAAAACATTGCCAAGGCATAAAACTAAGATAAATCATTATTTTTCTTGCAAATAATTTGGGTTCTTTGGTTTTTCATTCCCTCTGCTTTCCCATCCTCTTCCAGTCATTCCCTTATCTCAGTTCAGGTACTCATGATTTTTAGAAATATTTCATGTTTGTGAGTGCAAGCATACTAATTATTCTATCCTGTCAAATAATCTCATTGTAGAACATACGAAGCCTTTTAAAAAAATTTTCCATTTCAGAGAAGGGTATTTGGCAATTATTATTCAAGAAAAAAGTCACATTAGCTTCTAACATCAATAGAACTGTATTTTCACTCAAAAAATAGTTTCCTGTTAGATTTAACGAATGCTAGTCAAGTTTCTCCACCAACTTTTTAATTTTTTTGGTTTTATAGAAACACCATAAAGGAAAATGTACCTGAATGATTTGCGCTTCACCTTGGAAATTCATGAACTCCTAGGAAACCCAGATCCACAGCTGCCCTAAATGTTTAGGCAGTGCTGGGAGAAGGGAAGATTCGCGGGTACCTTCAGACTCCAGGGCGCCAGGATTTTCCTTCTGAAGTGCGGCCCTTTCATCTGACTTGTTTGCCGGGACTTCTCAGAGAGGTTTGCTTTGCGTCCTGATTCCTGTCCACGTGTTGTCAGGCTGTTAGGAAGAAATCTCTGAAAAACTCCCGCGCCTGCTGAGCCGAAGTGTGGGCTTCACGAAAGTCAGTATTTTCAGCCTTTCCTTTGCCCTGGGTATGTTTAAAGGGGCTTTCCAGTACAGATCCCTTTTACTGCAGGTGAGTATTGGTAGAGAAATAGTAGCTTTTCATGTTTTATCCTTCTGCGAAGAATAAAAATGAAGAAACAGAGATGCCCTGTTTTAGGCTTTATGAGATCCCTTTTTTAGATGGGATTATCTGATTAAAAATCTTGAATAGAAACGGTATGACAAAAAAAATACTAGAGCAGATTAGTGCAAACGTCAGGTCTTGCGCTCATTAATTTTAATTCACTTTGTTCTTCATAATGAGATTTTGAGCCCCTAGGCTTTGGTGATGGGTAGTCCTTGTCCTATGGAGAGGGGGAGTTGCTATGTCTCTTTAGTGAGACAAGAGTGAAGTGACAAGAGGTTCATTACCATCTGCAGCCTAACGCTGCTCCTGGGACATAGAAGATGCTCGACAAACATCTATGGAAGGACTAGCAAATGAAAAACAAACAGATCAGGCCTGATGGCTCGAGGCCCGAGTTCTAGAATGGATACTAATTTAAGTGGCTCTCCTTCTGAGTTGCTAGCCTGATTTCTTGAAAATGTGAAACAGGCCGGGCGCGGTGGCTCAAGCCTGTAATCCCAGCACTTTGGGAGGCCGAGACGGGCGGATCACGAGGTCAGGAGATCGAGACCATCCTGGCTAACACTGTGAAACCCCGTCTCTACTAAAAAATACAAAAAAAAAAAAAAACTAGCCGGGCGAGGTGGCGGGCGCCTGTAGTCCCAGCTACTCGGGAGGCTGAGGCAGGAGAATGGCGGGAACCCGGGAGGCAGTGAGCTGAGATCGGGCCACTGCACTGCAGCCCGGGGGGCGACAGAGTGAGACTCCGTCTCAAAAAAAAAAAAAAAGAAAATGTGAAACAAATAGATTGGATTGGATGATAGCACCCTTTAATTTAGTATTTTCTTGTGTCAGGCACAGGTCTTTTTCAATATGCTATTGCTTAGTCAAGTCTTAAAAATTTTATTTTTTTAACAAAGCTTTTTGCAACCACTCTAAAACTGCCCTTGAAACAGCACTAAATCAAAGAACCTTTACACTTGAGACTGTATTCTGGACAGAGTAAATACCTTTCTTTGAATCTAGTATTTGATAACAGTGTTTTCCTAGACAGCAGAATTTCTATACTAAATTCTTCCTGTCCTTAACAGAGATGATTTTTAAATGGGATATCAAGAACTGCCTTTCTATTGATAGGGTGAGATGTTGCTATGATTTGAATGTTTGTGCCTGCCCCCAAAATCATACATTGAAATCCTAACTCTCAAAGTGATGGCACTAGGAGGTGGGACTTTAGGAAGGTGATTAGGTTACGAACCCTCATGAGTGGGATTAGTGCCCTTATAAAAGAGGCCCCAGGGAGCTAGCAAGCCGCTTCCACCACACGAAGACACATCATGGAGGTGCATCTCTGAAGTCAAGAGCAACCTTTACCAGACACCAAATCAACCAGCACATTGATCTTGGATGTCCAGCCTCCAGACTGTGAGCAATAAATTTCTCTTGTCTATAAGCCACCCTTTCTCTTTTTCTTTTTTTTGAGACAGAGTCTCGCTTTGTCACCAGGCTGGAGTGCAGCGGCGCGATCTCAGCTCACTGCAACCTCCGCCTCCCAGGTTCAGGCGATTCTCCTTCCTCAGCCTCTCAAGTAGATCACCATTTTTCTATTTTTCTATTTTTAGTAGAGATGGGGTTTCACCATTTTGGCCAGAATGGTCTCAATCTCTTGACCTGGTGATCTGCCTGCCTTGGCCTCCAAAAGTGCTGGGATTGTAAGTGTGAGCCTCCGTGCCCGGCCAAGCCACCCATTTTGTGATATTTTGTTATAGTAGCCCTGATCCGACTAAGCCAACTGTATTCAATGGTCAAGTTTGATTTCTGGGTTGCATATTCTTGGACTGTTTATTTTCTGTTGCCATGTGCATGAGCAAGCATAGTCTAGTTGGTTACAATGGTGCTGGGCATGTGAGGCTGTGACTCGACAGTCACCAGTATTTGCCTTCTACCCTGACAGGTGAGGACCATTAGGGCTAGTAATATGGCCCAGTCAGCTATTTGCCTGCCATAATTATATTTCCTTCTTATTTTAAAAGAATTTCAGGCTTATAGCAAAAGCACAAGAATAGTACAAAATGTACAAAATAGTACAAAAATGACTTTCCATAAACCATTCACCCAGATCCAAACATTAACATTGCTTTTTCATTATCATTTTGCATATATGAATGTATGTGTGCGTGCATATATTTTTCCTTAAAATATTTGGGAGGAAGTTATAAGCATGATGTCACCTACCCCTAAATACTTCAGTGTGTATTATCCTAAAATAAGACATTCTGGTAAGTAGCCACACTATAATGATCAAAATCAGAGAACTGACATTTATACAACACTACTATTGAACATACAGACCTTCCCCACATTTTGCTAATTGTCTCATTACTATTCCTCCTAGAAAATACTTTTGGCCGGGCACGGTGGCTCACGCCTGTAATCCCAGCACTTTGGGAGGCCGAGGCGGGCAGAGGTCAGGAGATCAAGACCATCCTGGCTAACACAGTGAAACCCCGTCTCTACTAAAAAATACAAAAAAATTAGCCAGGCGTGGTGGCGGGCGCCTGTAGTCCCAGCGACGTGGGAGCCTGTGGCAGGAGAATGGTGTGAACCTGTGAGACAGAGCTTGCAGTGAGCAGAGATCACACCACAGCACTCCAGCCTGGGCGACACAGCAAGACTCCATTTAAAAACAAAAAGAAGGCCGGGCACGGTGGCTCAAGCCTGTAATCCCAGCACTTTGGGAGGCCGAGGCGGGCAGATCACGAGGTCAGGAGATCGAGACCATCCTGGCTAACACAGTGAAACCCTGTCTCTACTAAAAAATACAAAAAAACTAGCCGGGCAAGGTGGCGGGCGCCTGTAGTCCCAGCTACTCGGGAGGCTGAGGCAGGAGAATGGCGTAAACCCGGGAGGCGGAGCTTGCAGTGAGCCGAGATCCGGCCACTGCACTCCAGCCTGGGCGACAGAGCGAGACTCCATCTCAAAATAAATAAATAAATAAATAAAAATAAAAACAAAAAGAAAATAGTTTTAATTTTTTTTGTTCTGGTTCATGATTCAGTCCAGAATCACACATTGCACTTAGTTGCTATGTCTCTTTAGTTTCCTTTAAGCTGCCACAGTTTCTCATATTTCTTTGTCTTTCATGACCTTGACATTTTTGAAGGATGCAGGCCAGTTATTTTGTAGAAAGCCCCTCAGTTTGGATTTGTGTGATGATTTCTCAGAATTCCATCTGGGTTATGCATTCTTGGCAGGAAGCCCCTGGAAGTAGAAGTGATATGTGCTTCTCGGTGCTTCATATCATGAGGCACCTGGTGTCTGTCTGTCCCTTTACTGGTGATGTTTGGTTGCTTTTGAAAGGTGGTGTCTGCTATGTTTCTCCATTGTGAACTGGCTGAGGCTTTTCTTCATAATTGATGTAAAGAATTGATTATAAATTTTGTATTTAATCTGTTTCCCTCCTGGCAGTTTCCTGTCTGCAATCAGGAGAAGCCATGCTGCACTTTGCTTAAAGATTTCTTCTGCCAAATATCCTGTTTCATCGCTTGTTAAGTTCCTGCTTTCACAAAACCTTAGGACCCAACACAATTCCACCGAGTTCTTTGCCACTTTATAACAAGGATGGCCTTTCCTCCAGTTTCTAATGGCATGCCCCTCGTTTCTGATACCTCATCAGAACTGCCTTTATTGACCATATTTCTACCAACATTCTGAGCATAACCACTTAAGTAATGTCTTAGAAGATTGAGGCTTTTTCTACAGTTCTCTTCTGAGCCCTTATGAGAATCGCCTTTTTTTTTTTTTTTTTTTTTTTTTTTTTTTTTTTTTTTGAGATGGAGTCTCACTCTGTCACCTAAGCTGGAGTGCAGTGGCGCGATCTCAGCTCACTGCAAGCTCCACCTCCTGGATTCACGCCATTCTCCTGCCTCAGTCTCCTGAGTAGATGGGACTACAGGTGCCCGCCACTACACGTGGCTAATTTTTTTGTATTTTTAGTAGAGATGAGGTTTCACCATGTTAGCCAGGATGGTCTTGATCTCCTGACCTCATGATCCACCCACCTTGGCCTCCCAAAGTGCTGGGATTACAGGTGTGAGCCACCGCGCCCGGCCTTATGAGAATCACCTTCTAAGATGGCCCATCAATAGTAATACAGGCTTTTTCTAATATGCACCTCAATGCTCTTCCTGCTTCCACTAATTATACAATTCCAAAGCCACTTCTACATTTTTAGATATTATTTTCAGCAGCACCTCACTTCTTGCTATCAATTTCCATCTAAGTCCATTCAGGCTGCTATAACAAAATATGTTAGATTGAGAAATTTATAAACAACAGACATTATTTCTCACAATTGTAGAGGCTAGGAAGTCCAAGAGCAAAGCACCAGCAGATTCAGTGTCTGGTGAACGCCAGTTCTTCATAGATGGTGCCTTCTATGTGTCCTCATATGGGAAAAGGGTCAACTCTGTGTCCTCCCATGGCAGAAGGGACAAGGACTGCTCCTTTCAACTTCTTTTTAAGGGCAAAAAAATCACATTCATTAGGAAAGAGCCCTCATTACTTAATCACTTCCCACCTCTTACTACTACTAAGGCCCTACCTCTTCACACTATTGCATTGGGGGTTAGGTTTCAACACCTGAATTTGTGGGGGACACCAACATTCAGACTGCAGCAGTTGGTCTAGTAAGAGTCTCCCTACCCTTGATATTTTTGTAATTTTCCATCCACTGACCTTTCACTCTGTTCAGTAGCCGGAAATCCCAGCTGTCTTTGCTGAATTCAGAGTCAAGCCCGATCTCTCTTCCCTATGTCAACAGTCTTTAATAAAGTCTTCATTCAGTGGGTCTCATGCTATCTTCATGGGGTTTGGGTTTGGAAAGTTAAGTCTCTTATCAGAGTAACTTTTTTTTTTTTTCAAATGTTAGAGTTATCATCTTGTCTAATGAATAACTTACGGTGATCTGGGATTCTATCTTGTGATATCCAGTGTTTTCAAACCTTTGATATTTGACAAACCCCCCAAGATCATATTCTAAGTTAAAATAAAAATTAAGTTGCCTAAAGTCCAAAAAGACATATTCAGCTTAATGTATTAAAATCATGCAGGAAACATTGTCAAATATAAAATAGTGTTTAATTTTCTTTGGGTTATATTCATATAAATATGTTATTAGTATGTATTACAAAATTGTATAAGATTCCTGTAATTCTGATATGCCTCAGTATATGTTATCAGTAATAATTATAATTGTTTTATTTTATTTTGTGTTTGAGACGGAGTCTCGCTCTGTCAGCCAGGCTCAAGTGCAGCGGTGCAATCTCGGCTCACTGCAAGTTCTGCCTCCTGGGTTCATGCCATTCTCCTGCCTCAGCCTCCTGAGTAGCTGGGACTACA
>NC_045440.1:4979725-5003734 GCF_002776525.5 Piliocolobus tephrosceles | reverse complement strand
GTTCATGCCATTCTCCTGCCTCAGCCTCCTGAGTAGCTGGGACTACAAGCTACTCACACCCAGCTAATTTTTTGTATTTTTAGTAGAGACAGGGTTTCACCATGTTAGCCAGGATGGTCTCGAACTCCTGATCTTGTGATCTACCCACCTCAGTCTCCCAAAGTGCTGGATTATAGGTGTGAGCCACCGCGTCTGGCCAAGACAGAGTCTTACTTTGTCACCCAGGCTGGAGTGCAGTAGTGTGATCTCAGCTCACTGGAAGCTCCGCCTCCCAAGTTCACGCCATTCTCCTTCCTTAGTCTCCCAAGTAGTTGGGAATACAGGCACCTGCCACCATGCCCAGGTTAGCCAGGATGGTCTCGATCTCCTGATCTCGTGACCTGCCAGCCTTGCCTCCCAAAGGCTGGGATTACAGGCGTGAGCCACTGCACCCAGCCCAACTGTGTTTTTAACTGTGGCTGCCCTAAAATGTTTTTGTCATCCACAGACAATTGTCTCATTTTGATCTACTTTAGAAGGTGGTTTTATAATCAGCTATAAAACTTTGACAGGTACTGTTGAATGCAAGTTTCTGATAACTTTGGAGATTATGACATTAGTATTGGGGAAAAAACTTGTAGGGCTCTCATGGAGAGCTGAAATGTTCATGAATATGAAGCAGAACAGAAATTAACTGAATAGACTGAACTAACAGAAGACTGAAGTAGTTTTTTTTTTTTTTTTTTTTTACTTTTTTGCTTAAAATGTTGCTGATCCTTTTTGTTTTCCAGAGCTAAGAAAACTTTTCTTCTGAGGTGTTTACAGCTTTTAACAATTGGTAAAATATACTCCTGTAATCAAAATTTGGAGCATATTTGTTTCTCTCTACCTGATTTCTCCAGAATTTGGGAACTATTTGTGAGTATTCTCAATTTATGGTAGTATAGACATTTGTATAAATGCGATAAGAATCTGTTTTCTTTTGTAACAGAACACAATTGTAGAAACTTGTTATTTTACCAAGGCTTTGACTGGAATGGCATGCTTTCTTTAAGGAATCAAAGTTGATTTACAGAGCCAATAAAAGGCTCTTGGGAAATCTGGTCCCATACCTTGTTTGCACAGTCCCTGTATGAGGTTTCTGACCTGTGATAAGTAAAGAATGTCACTTTCTAACAGGCTAAGGAACCCCAAGTTATCTTGGCACCTCAAGAGAAGAGGAATTTACCTAACTCATAGGTATTTGAGGGTACAAACCAACGGCAGGGCTCAGCTTTTAAAAAGTCTTATCTGAGATTCCTTATAGGACAGAGTTCCATCCAAGCCAATTTTAAAAGCCTATGTGAAAAATAATTATTTTTGCTGTGCTTTATGCAAATAACTAGGCCGAGTACAATAAAAGTTTATTTTGCAAACCAATCAGTCCTATCATGATTTGTTTTTAATAAAAATGAGGATTGGAAAGAGAAAAATTATACTTAAAAAAGACTTACAGGCTGGGCATGGTGGCTCACACCTATAATCCCAGCACTTTGGGAAGCCGAGGCGGGTGGATCACGAGGTCAAGAGATTGATCCTATCTCTACTAAAAATACAAAAATTAGCTGGGCATGGTGGTGCGCAACTGTACTCCCAGCAACTCAGGAGACTGAGGCAGAATTGCTTGAACCTGCAAGGCAGAGGTTGCAGTAAGCCCAGATCTCGCCACTGCACTTCAGCCTGGCAACAGAGTGACACTCCGTCTAAAAAAAAACCAAGAAACAAAACAAAACAAAAAAAACCTTACAATCCACTATTGTTAGCTGTTCTTGATTTTTTTCTTCAGTTTGGACTAAATCCTAAATTCTTTGTGGGCTATAAGTCCCCAGACTAATGCTTTGAAATCTTTACTTTTGAAACTGGGAATTGCACTCCTCACCCTAGTACTCATTATCTACCTGATAGTCCACTGTTCCCTTAAATGCAGTACTAAAACTATAGATGTTAATACTAATGCCTTTGCCATGCAAGCCTTGGGACCCCAGCCAGGCCTGCATGAGTACACTCACGCAGTTGCAAAGCGGTTCCACTCCTCTCACCCTGGGGTCAACACCTACCCTTACTATGCCTCTAATCAGCAGGAATAAGTTAGAGGAGCCTTCACCCTTTTCCAATCTTCATTAGCCAACACCTTAAGATTAAGGTGTTACAAAATCCAAAGGGAGGCTGGGCGCGGTGGCTCACGGTTATAATACCAACATTTTGGGAGGCCAAGGTAGGTGGATCACTTGAGGTCAGGAGTTCGAGACCAGCCTGGCCAACATAGTGAAACCCTGTCTCTACTAAAAATACAACAAATTAGGCAGGCGTGGTGGTGCATGCCTATCGTCCCAGCTACTCGGGAGGCTGAGGCAGGAGAACTGCTTGAACCCAGGGGGTGGAGGTTGTGGTGAGCTGAAATAATAAAATAAAATAAACCCAGAGGGAGGGATTGAAAACGCCACTGCAAAATTGTAACTGGGACAGTGAAAGAGATCTGACCTAACCAACTCCATCTTGCTTCTAACCTCCAGGCTGTCCTTGTTCATTCTGGGCATAGGCTGAACTAACTTTGGGAGGAACTTAGGTTAGTGTTTATGGTTTACAACCAAGAGAATAACGGTTGTTTCTCAAAGTAAACCTCTTTCTTGCCTAGGGACTAGACTGCCTTTATAGGACTCACAAATTAGCCACAAGATTAGAAATTATGGTTTAGGAGTCACATAGTTGGAGGATACAAGATTCTGACCCTCCCTAAACTGTTCCTAAGATCAGTACTTGAGATATTTTGCAGACCCTGCACTTGATGGATCAGCTGGCACCACCCAGATGGATAAACTGGCTCATCTGATCTTGTGGCCACCACCCAGGAACTGACTCAGCGCAAGAAGACTGCTTTGACTCCCTACAATTTCATTTCCAACCCAACCAATCAGTACTCCTGACTCACCGGCTTCCCCCAGTCCACCAAGTTATCCTTCAAAACTCTGATCCCTGGGGAGACTGGATTAATAATAAAACTCCTGTCTTAAATTAAGAAAAAAAAAAAAAAAGTCTTCCTTACTATTTCAACAACTTTCAGAATATTGTTTTCTTTAATACCACCTAGGAATCAGTGACTATGTTTTATTAGAATAATTTCTGGTGCTTTATCATGTCTTTGATTATTTAAGAGAACTAAATCTTCTCACCTTAAAAAAAGCTATTTTTTTCTTACAATCATAGAATCTCCTATGGCTATTTTTATTGTCACTTTAATTAAATGGATAATTAAGTGTTGTTTCGCAGTGACCTGTGATCCTATTTAATCAAATGTTCAAAGCTTTTTGACAACTTCCCCAAATGAAATTCTAAATGAAAATTTTTTTAACTTTGAACTGACTTTAAGATTTTCCAGGCCGGGCGCGGTGGCTCAAGCCTGTAATCCCAGCACTTTGGGAGGCCGAGACGGGCGGATCACGAGGTCAGGAGATCGAGACCATCCTGGCTAACACGGTGAAACCCCGTCTCTACTAAAAAATACAAAAAACTAGCCGGGCGACGTGGCGGGCGCCTGTAGTCCCAGCTACTCGGGAGGCTGAGGCAGGAGAATGGCGTAAACCCGGGAGGCGGAGCTTGCAGTGAGCTGAGATCCGGCCACTGCACTCCAGCCTGGGCGGCAGAGCCAGACTCCGTCTCAAAAAAAAAAAAATAAAAAAAAATAAAAAAAAAGATTTTCCAAAGGGCCCCTAGAAAATCTCAAAATATTTGTTCTCTGATTTTGTAAAAAGACAGATGTTAAACTAATTAGGTTTATTCAATATGTTAAATTGCATGGGAAGCACTCACTGTCAAGAAAAGAAACTTAACCTGCCTTAGGTGGTATTTGCATGGATAAATGTTATTATTTCAGAAACTGAATGAAGTTCCTAGAAATTTGTCAATGCCTTTGATAACCATAATATGTCCTGGTATAATATTATCAGTCATAATTCCAGTTATGATTTTAAATGCATGCCACAAAAAACTGATTTTCCTTGTTACCTGAATTAAAATAAACCTTCATCCGATCTTTACCATGGCCATTTTAGGTTTTTTGTCATTCACAGTTATAATTTTACTCTGATACTTTCCTGAAAGCTCTTGCAATCAGCTATTAGCCAGAATAGTTCATCTTCAACAAAAAGGACTGTGTCTCTAAGACCCATGGAAAGGCGTGTAACAGTACTGTGGGGTACACGCTTCTGATGACTTGCTTAAATAACTTTAATCTCATACCACTGCACTGAGGAAGGATTTCCAGAACTCTAGTTGAAAAGCTGATGGGATGACACTGCTAATCCGAGATCAAGCAAGACCAGAATTGATCATATGGAACTGAGGTGACTGATAAAGAATAGTTATGATTTTTTAAATGGCCTTTGTTTGAAACATTGCTGGTTCTTGAATGTTCTATGTCCTGGATATAAGGGAAAAACATAGATCAGAACAAGGAAACAAAATAAAAACAATGATTAATGTTCAGAGCAGAATATAAATCCTTTCTAATCCAGAGGGCAAGCCAGTCATGAGGTTTTCTAGATGTGGGGTTCTGTCTTTAGTGAGGATGGTAATGGTAGTGTTGCAGTCATGGTTATTTTCTGGAGCAGAGCCTGGAAGATGCAAGTGTTCTGGGGAAATAATTGAAAACCCCAAACTGTTGTGATAAATCCTTTGATTTCTCTTTTCTCTTAAGCGATCCATAACTGATAACAATTTAATACACTTTCATAAGTAGAAAATTTATCCTTTTCCTCCCTTTCTGCTTCCTCTAAAATTTGTCAATTCCTATTGAATATTCCTATTCTCATGGCAATATAGTTGTCTGCATAAATTCAAGAAGAATCTGTTCTCCTTAAAAAAGGACGTTCTTTGGAAAAATTGATTATATTACCGTGAGTTTGAATAGAATGTCATATTTGAGACTGATGTGCATAGAATTAGATGTGACCAGACATTTTTAATAAACTAAGGTTGACTTGATGGAGTCAATGCTTACAAAGCTCTCTTGAAATAATTGACCTGGTGCGTTACCTGACTTACAGGGTTCCAGGCTTACAGGTGAGTAAGATGGGTACACTGACTGGCAGGCCTAGGGCCTTAAGATGTTTTGGAAACCTCAAGAAGAGCAAAAGTTTTAGGATCCGAATGGATCCCCACATTTCTCTATCTGAAACTACAGATAGTGCAGGTGTAGTCTTTTTTTTGGCTGGGGTGGGGAATGGAGTCTCAGTCTCGCTCTGTTGTCCAGGCTGGAGTGCAGTGGCACGATTTCAGCTCACTGCAAGCTCCGCCTCTCGGGCTCACGTCCTTCTCCTGCCTCAGCCTCCCAAGTAGCTGGGACTACAGAAGCCTGCCACCACACCCCCGCTAAATTTTTTGTATTTTTAGTAGAGACGGGGTTTCACCGTGTTAGGCAGGATGGTCTCGAACTCCTGACCTTGTGATCCACCTACCTCTGCCTCCCAAAGTGCTGGGATTACAGGCATGAGCCACTGTGCCTGGCCGTGTAGGTATAGTCTTAAAAATCTAATCTGAGATTCCTTATAAAATTTCCAGCAAAGCAAACTTAAAAAGGCTCGTGTGGTCAATTATCATTCTTGCTGGACTTATGTAAATGATCAGGCCAAATTTAATGAGATAAGACTTATTTTGTAAACAAGAGTAATCTTACTTTATCTTGGATCTCAGCGGTAGTAATTATACAGAGAAATTTTATGTTTCAATGGCAAACTATAACCCAGTTGTATGAGTTATCAGACTCTAGTCTTGTTCATTGTCTTTGAGCTATTTTTTTAGCTCTTTAAAGGATGGATCCTGCCAGCCAGGCGCGGTGGCTCACGCCCATAATCCCAGCACTTTGGGAGGCTGAGGTGGGTGAATCACCTGAGGTCGGGAGTTCGAGACCACCCTGACCAATGTGGAGAAACCCTATCTCTACTACAAATACAAAATTAGCCCATAATCCCAGCTACTTGGGAGTCTGAGGCAGGAAAATTGCTTGAATCCGGGAGGCGGAGGTTGCAGTGAGCAGAGATTGTGCCACTGCACTCCAACCTGGGCAACAAGAGCAAAACTCTGTCTCAAAAAACAAACAAACAAAAAACACCTGGATCCTGCTGTCTTACACATTTTGTCAGTAATTAGTATTTCCAATTTTCCTCCCACTCTGCTGACTTGATGTCACCGAGAACTAAAACGCTTCCTTCTCAAAGCCTTGCAAGCTGAAGCTGGATGGCTAGATATAAACTTCAAAAGATTTATCACAACACTTGGGTCTTTCAAATATTTCCCAGAACACCTGCATCTTCCAGACTGTGCTCCAGGAAATAACCATGATGGTGCCACTACCTACCACTACCACTACCATCCTCACTAAAGATGGCTGGATCCCAACATCTAGAAAATTTCATAACTGGCTTGCCCTCTAGACTGGGTTTATCGTCTACTCTGAATATTAATCATTGTTTTCATTTTGTTTCCTTGTTCTAATCTATGTTTTTCCCCCTTTTACAGATCTCTCATCTTATAATTTCTAACTCAAATCATCTCCCCACAGCAATCAACTTAGCTTCCTTTTTTAATGAAACTTCTAGGGAAGTTTCAGGTGGAGAAATGTGTGGACATTCAGGCCCTAAAAGTTGGTATAAAAATTATTTTACTGTGAAAATATTTAACCTAAGAAAGATGCAGCAAGAAATGTATTCGAACTTCCCTTATTTCACTAAAGCAGAACCTCCAGAAAATACAGGTGCCATGGGCCTCCCCTCTGAGGAAGTTTCCTGCGAATTTCACTACTGTAGAGACAGATTGCCCATTCTTGTAAGCATCCAAAAGCCCAAAAGAACCTTCCACAACTTCCTACTGAAACTCCAAAATCTCCCAACACATTTTGTTAAGTGGATCTATAAACCTTTATTTCTATTTAGTGAGTTACTCTAAACCTTGTCTTTTCTCCTGTTAACTTATTGTTGTCAGTTAATTTGCAGGTCCTCAAACACAGGACCCACACTGAACAAGGAAAAGCTTTCCTTGCAACATAGACAATATGACTACCTGTAGAACATAATTTTTAATGTACAAAAATTATTAAGCAAATTTAGCAAGTTTTCAGGACATAAGATGAATTGCAGATATCAACTGTATTTCCATATATTAGCAACAATCAGAAACAAAATTGAAAAAAAATCACCATTTACAATATTATCAAAAAATACAAGGCCTTGCACAGTGGCTCACACCTGTAATCCCTACACCTTGGGAAGCTGAGGCAGGAGGATTGATTGCTTGAGCCCAGGAGTTCGAGATCAGCCTGGGCAGCATGGTGGGACCCCGTCTCTAAAAAGAATTTAAAAAATTAACTGGGCATGGTCGTGTGCACCTGTGTCCCAGCTACTCAGGAGGCTGAGGTGGGAGGACAGCTTGAGCCCAGGAGGGTCGAGGCTGCAGTGAGCCATGATCACACCATTGCACTCCAGCCTGGGTGACAGAGTGAGATCCTGTCTGAAAAAAAAAAAAAAAAAAAAAAAAAAAAATACTTAGGTTAAAATCTAACAAAAGTTATAAGAGTTTTTTTTTTGTTGTTTGTTTGTTTTTGAGATGAGTCTCACTCTGTTGCCCCGGGTGGAGTGCAGTGGTCAGATCTCTGCTCACTGCAAGCTCCGCCTCCCAGGTTCACATCATTCTCCTGCCTCAGCCTACCGAGTAGCTGGGACTACAGGCGCCCGTCACTGCACCCGGTTAATTTTTTGTATTTTTAGTAGAGACAGTGTTTCACCGTGTTAGGCAGGATGGCCTCCATCTCCTGACCTCGTGATCCGCCCACCTCAGTCTCCCAAAGTGCTAGGATTACAGGCGTGAGCATCCACATCCGGCCAGAGAAATTTTAAAAGACCTAAATGCTAATTGGTCAGAAGATTCAATACGGTTAAAATGTCAATTCTCCCCAAATTGATCTGTAAACACAATCCCAGCAGTCTTTTTTTGGTGCAAAATGACAAGACAACTCTAAGATTTACAAGGAAATCTGAAGAATCTAGAAGATACAAAATAAGCTTGAAAAATAAAAACAAAGTTGTAGGACATAAACTACCTTATTTAATCACTTATTTATATAGCTACAATAATCAAAACAGCATGGTGCTGGCGGCAAAAAGACAAATAGCTCAATGGAACAGAATTGGAAGCCTAAAACGAAACACATACATATGCAACACAGATTTCGACGTAAGCACAAAGGAAATGCAGTAGAGACAAAAATAACTTTTTAACAAATGATGCTGGAACATTTGGATATGTATACATGCAAAAAAATGAACTTTGGTCGCTATCCCATACCGTATACAAAAATTAATTAAAAGTAGATCTTATCCTTTGAGCCCAGGAGGTTGAGGCTGCAGTGAGCTGTGATCACACCACTACATTCCAGCCTGGGCAACAGAGTGAGACTCTGCCTGAAAAAAAAAAGTAGATCCTAGACCTAATACACAACTCAAAACAGTAATATTTCTAGAAGAAATCCTAGGAGAAAATATTTGTGATAGTGGAGCTGAAAAATCTATCAAACACTAAACTTTTTTTACCACCTTGACTAAAAGTAATGGGTTTATATATTTCATCATATTATTTAATTCTAAATCTACAGAGATCAATGTCACTTTCTCAGTAAAAGTACGTGAGTCTTCAATGATGACCAGAACTCACACTCCCAAGTAAACCATAACACCATGTCTCCAGAGTAGAGCTTATTAGAGCAATAACTTGTGATAACGATAAATATTGATCAAAGACTGAGCCTAGGAAGTGGGTTTTTCGAGGCTGCATATACTCAAGGCAATTCTTCAGAACCACAGAGGGCTCACTGGATCCTATTAACAGCTGAGTGAATGAATAAACAGATGAAACAGGGACCTGAGTAGATGGTAGTTGATATTCTTGTACATATATTCTACCTCTAGATTCAATAGAACTAAAAGTACATGAGTTTCAATACCAACATCTTCGACAGTTACCAGCTGTATCACCTTGGACTAGCCAGGTAACCTCCCGTGAACCTGGTTGCTTCCGGGGCAGGGATCCGTGCGCGGGAGTTTTGAGCCTGGGAGCAGGCGGGGCAGAGCAGCTGGAGCGCCAAGCCTTTGAGCTCCAGGGGGGTCGGCGGGATAGTGGGTAGTGCCCGGCCGATCGGCCGCCTGGGGTGAGGTCTGGGGTCACCCCGAGGTGAGGTGAGTCCTGGGATGCCCCACAGGGATTTGCTATCTCAGGGATCCGAAGTCTCATTCACTCCCCCACTGGGGACCTGAGCTCTCGAGATCCTCCTGCGGGGGTCTGAGATCTCGGGGTCAGCCTGTGGGGGTCTGAAGCATCGGGGTCCTCGCGTGGGGTCTGAGGTCTGGGGGTCTCCCCTGTGGGGTCTGAGTCTCGGAGTCCCCCATCCCCGGGATCGGCGGTCCGGGTCCCCGGAGCAGGCAGGGCAGTGGGCCGGGCCCCGAACAGTAACGCGGCGCGCCGGCCCCAGGTGGTGTAGGGCTGGCGGCGGGGGGATAACGGTGCCGAAAGTCCGCACAAAGCCGTCCGCGGGGGTCCCGCCGCGCCCGCGAGGCAATGACTGTGCCCCCTCCCATTCCTGATCCTCAGCTCAGGTGAGCACAGATGAGGCGCCGGGAAGCTTCTAAGTCGCAAATAGAAATAGAAGGCTAATTCAGGGGTGAGGGGCCGTCGTGCTCGTTACTCCCAGGAGAGAAAAAACCACAGCCCCGCAGCCGCAGTGCGGCGAAGCAGAATCCTGCCCCCGCCCCGGGGTCTCAACTCCCTCCCGCCTCCCGCCTCCCGCCTCAGCTACAGAGAAATCCCGGAAGCGCGGAATCCGCCGAGCGCGGTGAGTGAGGCGCGCTCGCCGCGCGCATGCCCAGTGCCCGCCCGCGTAGCCAGGCTCTCCAGCACCGCGCGGTCCAGCCCGTCGGATCCTGCTGTCTGTCATGGCGGCCCCCATCCTGAAAGGTGAGGGACTTCCTGCTTCCTGCGCCAGCAGCGGGGGGATTTGAGGACTGGCACCCCTGGTGGCGGGCGCACTCGGGGGAGGGTCCCGTGGGAGCAGCCCCGCTCGCCCCTGCCTCGCTGCCTGTCCCCTCCCAGATCCCCTGCCGCCTCCTGCCTCCCCGGCTGCCTGTCCCACCAAAACCCCCGGCTGCCTGCTGCTCTCTCCCCCGCTGCCTGTCGCCCCCAAACCCCCAGCTGCCTGCTTCCTCTCCCGTGCTCCGTGTCTCCCCAAACCACCAACTGCCTGCTTCCTTCCGTATGCTCCCTGTTCCCCCCAAACACCCGGCTGCCTGTTGCCTCCCCCCTGCTGCTTGTCTCCCCACTCCCGTGCTGCTAGTCCCCCTCAATCCCCCGCTGCCTGTTCTCTCCCCCATGCTGCCTGTCGCCCAGATCCCGCCCTCCCCCTACCTGCTCTCGCCCCTGCTGCCTTAGTCCCTGGACCCGGAGCTAACAGGCCCTCCGGAAGTTGGTGTAGGGTCCTCCTGGGTCTGGTCCTGCTCTACCCCCTCTGAGGCCCACCTGGAGTTTCTATGCTAATTGTTCCAATAATAGGAGCCGCCTTTTACTGCGGAGTCCTCGCGTGCCAGGCGCTGTGCTTAGGCTAGTGTGGTATTGTCTGATTTTTTAACCGCTGTATCAACTCTCTTACCTCGTATTACAGGTGGAAACTAAGGCATGGGGCGTTTAGGTGCCTCTCCCCTGGTGTGTGGCTAGTCAGTGCTGACAGAGCCTTAGACCGGAGCTGCTGTCCCAACCAGTATATGATACCGCACCCTGTCCCGCCCGCTGTGCACCTGGAAGAGCCCAGGAGAGGGGAATAGAGGACACCTGTCTTGTAGAGTTTGGCCGTGGGAAAAAAAGGGGCCTGTGTTGTGGGGCCTGGAGTCATAAAACCTCATAGCCAAAAGAAAAGACTAGAGACTTTATACAAACTCTGTAATTAGATGTGGCTATTTTTCTAATGTTAGTATTTTGTTAAATTAACCTGGTTTTCCTTTAGCGTTACCCGCAATCATTGAGCAATGGCACACCTGGAAAATTCTTTTAAACATCAGGTTTTGAGAAGAGGCTATCCAACTAGAACAGGGGTCCAAAGACAATGGCCCCCAGGCTGTATCTGGCCTGCTGCCTGTTTTTGTAGGGTCTACAAGCTAAGAATATCTTTTACATTTTTAAGTGATTTTTAAAAAAGAAGAACAAATGAAAAATTATATCACATTCACATTTCCTTCTCCATAAATAAAGTTTTATTGGAGCACAGGCTGGCCCATTAATATATTACCTATGGTTATGTTTGTGCCACAACCGTGAAGTTGAGTAGTTGTGACAAATACTGTATTGGCCACCAAGCCTAAAATATTTACCATCTGTCTCTTTACAGAAAACAGACTTCTGCACTAGAAAAATTAAGCTTAAGAATTTGGGGACAGCATCTAGTTTTAGGAATGTAAACTGTCATGTATTGTATGACTATAGTTGTTCTTTACTTAAATTTTTAATAAATTCCACTGAAGCTATTTTGAATAGGCTTTTAGTGGAAATTTATTTACAAGACAGAGTCTTACTCTGTTGCCCAGGCTGGAGTGCAGTGACGTGATCACATAATAGCTCAAGCAATTCTGCTTCAGCCTCCTGAGTAACTTGGGACGATAGGCACTGCCATGCCCGGTTATTTTTATTTTCATTTTTTAATTTATTTTTTTGTAGAGCCAGGGTCTCACTATGTTGCCTAGGCTGGCCTTGAATTCCCAGCCTCAAGCCATCCTCCTGCCTCCACCTTCCAAAGTGCTGGGATTACAGGCATGAGCTACTTTGCTCAGCCAGTAGAATAAACTTAATTTACTTTTCTTACTTTTGAGGCAAGGTCTTGCTCTATTGCCCAGGCTGGAGTGCAATGGTGTGATCATAACTCAGCTTCTACCTCCTGGGCTTGAGGAATTCTCCCACCTCAGCTTCTCCACCCACCCCATTTCCCACCCAGTAGCTGGGACTACAGCCACTCGCCAGCATTCCTGGCTAATTAAAAAAAAAAAAATTTGTAGAGACAGGGTTTCACTATGTTGCCCAGGCTGGTCTCAAACTCCTGTGCCCAAGTGATCCCACTGCCTTGGCCTTTGAAAGTGCTGGAATTACAGCATGAGCCACCACACCTGGCCAGTAGAATAAATTTTTGGTTTACTCTTTTTTTTTTAATTTTTTTTTTTTTTTTTTTTGAGACGGAGTCTCACCCTGTCACCCAGGCTGGAGTGCAGTGGTGTAATCTCGGCTCACAGCAACTTCCGCCTCCCAAGTTCTAGTGATTCTCCTGCCTCAGCCTCCCAGTAGCTGGGATTACAGGCGCCCGCCACCATTCCCAGCTAATTTTTTGTATCTTTTAGTAGAGATGAGTTTTCACCATGTTAACCTGGCTGGTCTCAAACCCCTGACTTCCTGGATCTACCTGCCTCCGCCTCCCAAAGTGCTGGGATTACAGGCGTGAGCCACCGTGCTGGCCTCGGTTTACTCTTAAACATAAATGGAACAAAATCTATTGGGCAGAGGATGCTGGAATTACAAATGTATATTTCATGTTCATATCTTGTTTTCAGATGTAGTGGCCTATGTTGAAGTGTGGTCATCCAATGGAACGGAAAATTATTCAAAGACATTTACAACACAGCTTGTGGATATGGGGGCAAAGGTAAGACATTTATTTTGCTGTTGATTCATATGACAGTCTTCTGATAGGTAAAAGGTTACATTTGCATTTTCTTATTTTGGGAGTTATTACTTAGAATACAGACAAAGCAATGGGTAAGTGGTGGGAGAAAAAGGAGCCAAACTGTGAAGAATTTAGAACAGTAGGACTTACAGAACAGTTGGGCCTGTGGGCATTGAGTGAGGAGGAGGAACCTAGGATGAAACGCTGGATTCTTACACTGGTTACTTGGATGCATAGTGCTATTAAGCAAAGTGAGGAATACAGGAAAAGGAACAGGTTTCTAAGGGAAAAGTTGTAAATTTGGGCATATTGAAAATATCTATTAGACATTTGGATATACAAGTCTGGAACTTGGAGTGTTCAAGGCTAGAGGTGATGATTTGTGGGGTCAGGACCATAGGGGTCATGTAAAGTCACAGGTGTGGACGTCATCCCATGTCAGGCATGGTTAGGATGAAGAGTGGTGATGGGAGGAGCATTGTTCAGTATTCAAGGACAGGCGATGGGAGCGGGGACCCAGTGACAGGGAGAGAAGAATGCCAGGAGAAGGAGAAAAGCAAGTGTGGAAGTCAAAAGAGGGAGTAATTTTTTTTTTTTTTTTTTTTTTTTGTGATGGAGTCTCTCGCCAGGCTGGAGTGCAGTGACGCGATCTTGGCTCACTGCAACCTCTGCCTCCTGGGTTCAAGCGATTCTCCTGCCTCAGCCTCTCAAGTATCTGAAACTACAGGCGCACACCACCATGCCTCGCTAATTTTTTTTTTTTTTTTTTTTTTTGTATTTTTAGTAAAGACGGGGTTTCACCATGTTGGCCAGGATGGTCTCGATCTCCTGATCTCGTGATCTGCCCACCTCAGCCTCCCAAAGTGCTGGGATTACAGGTGTGAGCCACCGAGCCTGACCAGGAGTAGTTTTTTAATTGCCTTTCAGAGCTCAGAGGGAGTAATTTTAAAGATAGAATTTTTAAAAACTACAGATAGTTCAAGAAAGATAGGATGGGCAAATGTACTTTGGATTTGAACACTATAAGGTCATTGCTGAAGTTAGTGTAGTTTTCAGTGAAATGGGCAGGAATCATTGAGATATGAGAAAATGGAGATAGCAAACAGTTTGCCTTATTCAAGTTTTCTTAGTATAGCCATCTGTGTTATCAGATTTACTATCACATAGTGCTTGTGTTCAAGTAGCCTTTATCTGACTTAATAATGTCCTTGATACCAATAGGTATCTTTTGCCCACGCACAGTAAACCAATCACTGTGATGATGGGTTTTACAAAAGAGAAAAGATTCATTCACAGAGAAGCCCAGCTAGGAGGCAGAAGAGTATTCAAATCTTCATTCCCAAAGATAAGGCTTAGGGATATTTATCAGTTAGGGAAGTGGGGTGATCTAAGCTGTGGGAAAAAATGGAGTACTTGATCTGCACAAGCGTAGTTGGGGTTCATGGGATGCATGTTTAGAAAACAGGCATTATTAGGAGGCTGAGGTGGGTAGATCACCTGAGGTCAGGAGTTCGACCAGCCTGGCCAACATAGTGAAGCCCCATCTCTACTAAAAATACAAAACAAATTAGCTGGGTGTGGTGGCACACACTGTAGTCTCAGCTATTTGGGAGGCTGAGGCAGGAGAATCGTTTGAACCTGGGAGGCGGAGGTTGCCTTGAGCTGAGATTGCACCAGTGCACTCCAGCCTGGGCGACAGAGTAAGACTCTGTCTCCAAAAACCCAAAAAAACCAAGCAGTCACTAGTAGGATCCGATGGTGAAGATTTTGGCCTGATGTCAAAAGGTCACTTCTTGGGCATTTACACAGGCCTGGTTGAAGAGTTGGTGGTTGCATCCTGTTTGAACTGTAGAGGTGCTGCCCCAAGTTCCTGAAGAGTAACTTAAGCAACGGTTACCATGGTGACATATCCACCAGAAGTGTTATAAGGAAGCCAGTGAAGGTTGTTACAGCATTTAGCAGCATGACTTGCAGCTATATAGGAATCAATAAATACCTTATAAAAAGCAAGTGACCAAAAGCAAGCAAGGCAGATTTAATTTGGCAGACCTAAATTTCAGCCTTAAAGTGCAAGAGTGGTGATGCTGGCAATTCACATATGCCAGAGAAGCCTTAAGGTGCTTTAAATGAAAAGGTGAAAGTTCTCCACTTTAAGGAAAGGAAAAAAATTGAATGCTAAAGTTGCTAAGATCTACAGTGAGAACAAATCTTCTAATCTTGAAATTGTGAAGAACTATGCTAGTGTTGCAGTCACACCAAACTGCCAAAGTTACAGCCACAGTGTGTGATAATTTTTATTACAATACATTGTTACAATTATCCTATTTTGTTATTATTGTTAATCTGTGCCTAATTTGTAAATAAAACTTCATTGTATATGTATGTATAGGAAAAAACAGTATATAACCCAGTACTAGCTCAGGATTCAGGCATCCACTGGGAGGGGTGGGGGGCGGGCGGGCGTGTCTTCGAACTTAACCCTCGTGGGTAAGGGGAAACTAATATACTCTTACAGGGAGTTTAGCTGTGAAAAAAGTCTGTTTATGTCCTTTTCTGGCATTTGGGAGGGGCTAACTGATAGGCTGAGTGAAAGAGATCCATTAAAAATGGGAGAAAAGATAATCGAAGGTAGGGCTAGGTTGGGGTGGGGCAAGAGAGCTGCCGTGGGTATAAAACTTAAGAGGCACTCACCACCAGGCAAAGAGTGGGTGCTACTGAGTTTTTTTACCCTAAGAGCCTTGTTTGACCTCCCTAATGCCTGCCTTGAGTAAGAGGTCAGTGCAGAGGGATCCGAATATCGGAGCAGGGCCTGCACTGCAGGAGGGGAGACGTGCTTACTGTGATACACCGGAAAGTAGGAACCTGAGGGAGTCTGCGTGTTCTCATGCCTAACATTTACCTGGGGTGAGGAAGAGTTACTGTGAATGAGAAAAAAGCCATTAGACAAGTGAGCTGACAAGGTGGTTTGAGGGTAGCATTAAGATCTTAGATCTTTTGGAACTTTTTGGTTTCACCTTTTATTTCAAAACTTGGCAAGCAAAGTTGAAAGAATAATGAATATAGATTCAACAGTCGTTAACGTTGTAACAGATTTGGGTATTTGTAGTATCATAATCCAGGATTATCTTAAGCCAATTTCAGGATTTGAGATGATTTAAAACTAGACTACAGGCCTGTGAGGGTCATTGTAACTTCTGATTCACCCTTAATCTAGATGCAGCTCTTGGGGTCTCAGCCCAAAGAGGGTTTTTATCAGACCCCCTTCTCCCTTTGAGGCTTCTCAATTTTTGCCCTGTTTAGTGTTTGCTAAATTTGATAAAAGCCTTGTGGGAAAATGGCCTCAAATGCTAGCCTCATCTCTAGGTATCAGTCTTAATCTAGAATCTCAGCCCGGTAATTCTTAGTTGCCTTGATAGCTCCCATGGACTTGGTAGGGGTGTGGAGACTGAGAGAGAGAGAGAGTCATAAAAGCAATACATATTTATTGTTTAAAAAGACTAATGGGCAGTGCCGTGAAATTCACAGTGAACACAAAGAGAAACCAGCAACCCTTTGCAGGACATTTCCTTTTCCATTTTTCAAAGACAGTTACTTTCAAATCATCTGTTTCTTTTGGTATTTGCCTTCATATTTCCAATCAGTGTACATATATTACTTCAGTACAATTGAATGCTATAAAAAATTATGCAGATGAGTTCTGCTTCTGGAAAGGATACATAAAAGGTAAAATTTTTGACACCATGAGCGTCTGAGCATGCCTTTATTATACTGTTACCTTTGACTAATATTTTAGCTGACTAAAAATGCTAGCACAAATATTGTTTTTCTTTGAAGGTATTTCCCATTGTTTTCTCACTTCCAGACAGATGTTGATAAGCCTGATTCAGCTGCCACTTATCACTGTTTGCATGTGATGTGTCTCCGTCCTCTTCACCTTGATTACCTACTCTTTTAATATTTTTCCCTTTTGCCAGCCATGCTGGAATTCTGTGATAAGCTTGGTGTAGTGCTGTTTGCATTCTTGTGCTGGGCCTTTGTGGGGGATTCTTTTGATCTAGAATGCATATCCTTTAGTTCGAGAAACTTTTCTTTGATTATGTCTTTAATAATATTGTCTCCATTTTGTGTATTCCTGTATTTCTTTAACTTCTGTTGATTGGCTGTTGGATCTCCTGGTCTGAGCTCCTGACGTTCTTGCCTTTTGTCTCCTGTTGTGTCCATCTTCTGGTTCTTTTGTTCTACTACCAGTGAGCTTTTCTCAACTTCATTGACTGATACTTTTGTAGAAAATTTTATTACTTATGTCATCTTTTCTTAATTTCCAAGAGCTCTTTAGGATCCTATTAAAAAATAATCTTCTGATCATGTTGCATGAATACAGTATCTTTTTTTTTTTTTTTTGAGAGGGATTCTTGCTCTGTTACCCAGGCTGGAGTGCAATGGTGCGCAATCTTGGCTCACTGCAACCGCCACCTTCCGAGTTCAAGTGATTCTCCTGCTTAGCCTCCCAAGTTGCTGGGACTACAGGCACGAACCACCATGACTGGCTAATTTTTGTATTTTTAGTAGAGACAGGGTTTTGCCATTTGGCCAAGCTGGTCTCAAATTTCTGATTTCATGATCCACCTTCCTCAGCTTCCCAAAGTGCTGGGATTACAGGTGTGAACCACCACACG
Organism: Piliocolobus tephrosceles; assembly: GCF_002776525.5. NCBI lineage: Eukaryota > Metazoa > Chordata > Mammalia > Primates > Cercopithecidae > Piliocolobus > Piliocolobus tephrosceles. The sequence goes on along the minus strand of NC_045440.1, from coordinate 4,986,304 downwards.
CAGTTTCCTTTGGTTTTAATTAGCTGAATTTTTCCAACTTGTTGAATGATTGCACTGATTTTCGACCTTCTTACTTTGTATTTACGCATTTAAGATTACAGGCACCCGCCACCATGCCCGGATAATTTTTGTATTTTTAGTACAGACAGGTTTTCACCAGGTTGGCTAGGCTGGTCTTGAAATCCTGAACTCCTGACCTCAGGTGATCCACCCACCTCAGCCTCCCAAAGTGCTGGGATGACAGGCATGAGCCACTGTGCCCAGCCATGAATACAGTATCTTAAGATATTAAGTGTTCTTAATTTTGGTTAAATATGTGTTCTGTTTTCTCTGTTGCCTCTGAATTTCATTTGGTTTTATTTTTTTGATGTAGAAAGCTTTTCTGAAATGTCCATTATTATCTGACTCTTTCCATCTTCTAAAAATGTGGTGCCTTCTCATGGCCACATTTTCTCTTCTGTTCTCTTTAGCCTTGCAGGGCTTCAACTCTTTATTCTTTCAGTAACACTTCAGAGGGTTTTTTAGAGGGAGTAGACATGAACTTGTGTGTATGATTCACCGTTCTAACTGGAACAGATATGTTTTAAGCAGTGTTATGCATTCCTTCGAGAGAAACAGAATTGCTGGGGTAGAGGTTTTTTGATCAGTTGTACTTAAGAAGTTGTGAATGAACAGTAATGTACATTTTGTTTTCTACATTTTGTCTACAGGTTTCAAAAACTTTTAACAAACAAGTAACTCACGTTATCTTCAAAGATGGCTACCAGAGCACTTGGGACAAAGCTCAGAAGAGAGGCGTAAAGCTCGTTTCAGTCCTCTGGGTTGAAAAGTAAGCAGCTTCTCTCTTACTTTTTTTCCTTAAGTATCAAGTATTAAAATGTGTGGAGATATTTTGCACAGATCGCAGAACCAGATAAAATTTGATTTTCATCTTTTCTCTGCCTCTTACCTCACCAAGTAATTTGACATCCTCCAGCCTCAATTTCTGCAGTTCAAAAATGGGCGTACTATAATACCTAACTCTGCCTAGGGGGAGAAGGAGCCTGCAGGTCCTGAAGCTGGGTATGCAAGGCGGACTTAGGAAACAAGAGGGAATATGATGAAGCAGATTGTGTTAGTCAGTGAGTGCTGCTGTAACAATGGACCACAGACTGGGTCGCTTGAACAACAGAAATGGACTTTCTCACAATCTGGAGGCCGGAAGTCCAATATCAAGGTGTCCACAGGGTTGGTATCTTCTTTTTTTTTTTTTCTTGACACCAAGTCTTGCTCTGTCATTGAGGCTGGAGTGCAGTGGCTAGATCTTGGGTCACTGCAGCCTCTGCCTCCTAGGCTCAAGTCATTCTTATGCCTCAGCCTTCCAAGTAGCTGGGATTCATCTCAACCTTTGCCTCTTGGGCTCAAGTGATTCTCCTGCCTTAGCCTCCCGAGTAGCTGGGATTACAGGCATGCACCACGATGCCTGGCTAATTTTTGTATTTTTAGTAGAGACGGGATTTCGTCATGTTGGCCAGGCTGGTCTCAAACTTCTGACCTCAGGTGATCCACCTGCCTCAGCCTCCCAAAGTTCTGGGATTACAGGCGTGAGCCACCGTGCATGGCGCACACAGTTTTGATTACAGTAAATTTGTAGTAAGTTTTGAAATTGGGGAGTATGAGTCCTGTAACTTTGTTTTTCATTTTCAAGATTGTTTGGCTATTTTGATTTGGGTTCCTTACTAAGATTGTTTGGCTGTCTTGTTTGGGTTCCTTGCTGAGATTGTTTGGCTGTCTTGTTTGGGTTCCTTACTAAGATTGTTTGGCTGTCTTGTTTGGGTTCCTTACTAAGATTGTTTGGCTGTCTTGTTTGGGTTCCTTGCTGAGATTGTTTGGCTGTCTTGTTTGGGTTCCTTGCATTTCTATATGAATTTTATGATCAGCTTGTCAGATTGTTCAAAAACAAAAAAGGTAGCTGGGATTTGGTAGGATTGTATTGAATCTCTAATTAGGGAAGTGTTGGTGTGTTTATAATATTTAATCTTCTAGTCCATGAAAATGGGATGTGTTTCTTTTTCACGTCTCAAATTTCCTTCAGTGATACTTTCTAGCTTTCAGTGTACAAGTTTTATACCCCCTAGGTTCAATTTATTCCTGACTTTTTGTTCATTTTCATGTGAATGAAATTGTTTTCTTAATTTTTTTAAGTTGTTAGCTGTTAGTGTATAGAAATGCAGGTGATATTGATCTTATACCCTGCAAATTTGCTGAACTTGTTTATTAGTTCTAAATTGTATTTGTGGGTTCCTTAGGATTTTCTATATGCAGTGTTGTATAATTTTGTAAATAGAGACAGATTTACTTCTTCATTTCTAGTCTGGCTGCATTTCATTTTATTTTATTTTATTTTACCTGTTCTGGCCGGAACATCCAGCACAGTGTTGAATAGAAGTGGTGAGAATGGACATCCTTGTCTTGTTGCTCATCTTTGGAGAAAAGCTTTCAGTATTTCATTATTTAGTATGACGGTAACTGTGGTTTGTGTAAATGTCCTTTATCAGGCTGAGGACATTCCCTTCTATTCCAGGTTGTTTGTTTGTTTGTTATTGTTAAAGAAAGTTAGATATTGTTGTCAAATGTTTTTCTGCATGATTGATCATCATGTGATTTTTGTCCTTCATTTTATTAATGTGGTGTAATTGAGGGATTTTGTGTAGTGAACCAACCTTGCAGTCCTAGGATAAATCCTACTTGATCATGTTATATATGTTGTCATCTTTCCTTTTTAATTGTTGGAACAGGCTGGGTGCGGTGGCTCACACCTGTAATTCCAGCACTTTGGGAGGCCGAGAGGGGTTGATCACCTGAGGTCAGGAGTTTGAGATGAGCCTGATCAATATGGTGAAACCCTATCTCTATTAAAAATACAAAAAGTAGCCAGGTGTGGTGGCATGTGCCTGCAGTCCCAGCTACTCGGGAGGTTGAGACAGGAGAATCGCTTGAACCTGGGAGACAGAGGTTGCAGTGAGCCATGACCATGCCATTGCACTTCAGCCTGGGCGACAAGAGGGGGAAAAAACAAGAGTAAGGTGTCCTTCTCCGACTTTTGTCAGTATTTTCTCATTATCTTTCACTTTCAGAAATTTAAGTGTCTGGATATGGTTTTATAAAATTTATTTTGTTAAGATTTTACAGAACTTGTTGAATGTGTACTTATCTGTGTTTCTACATATAATTCATTTTTGGCCATTATTTCTTCATCTATCTTTTCTGCCGCATTTCCTCCTCATTTTTTCTGATTAGCTGTGTATCTTTTTCGAATTAGCTGTATACCAGGGATTGGTAAAGTTTTCTGTGAAGGGACAGATAGTAAATATTTTAGGCTTTGCGGGCCATGTGGTCTCAACAGCTCAGCTCTCTTGTGGTGTGAAAGGAGTAATAGAAATTGAGTAAACAAATGCCTGTGTCTGTGTGACAGCAAACTTTACTTACAAGTCTGGCAGTAAGCCAGGTAGTTTGCCAATCCTTTCTATGTAATATACCTTTTAAATGTTTGCATTTGTCCGTAGTGCTCTCCTTCTTGTTCATTATTGTTGTCATTTTTTTTTCTTCCCAGATTGATCTGTTTTCAAGTTCATTGACGTTTTTCTCCATCAAATCCATTCTGCTACTTAGTACTTTTATTTCAGATATTTTTGATTTCTAACATTTGGTTTTTGTATACATTTTTTAAATTTCATTTTCATGTGAGATTTCTCATCTTTGCTTTTCCTGCCTTTTGTTATGAATGTATTTTCTGTTACCTCGATGAGTATAGTTGTAAATAGTTGTCTTAATGACCTTGTCTGATAATTTTGAGGTTGGCATCTGTTTTGTTTTTGTTTTTCTTTGATAGTGTGTCACATTTTTCTGGCTCTTCGTATGGCAAATAATTTGAGCTTGTATTTTGCACATTGTAAATACTATGTAGACTCTGGATTCTTTTGTATTGTCGCAAAGAGCATGACGTTTTTGTTTTAGCAAGCAGTTGACTTGTCATTAAAGTTAAATGCACACTGTCGTTATGTGGGCAGTTGCTTAGATGGGCTCTTTGCGCCTCAGGTGCAAGCTGATTTGTTTACCTCAAACACATGCTGTTCAGGGGTCAGCCAGAGACTTGAACTTCCATACTGAGAATTTGGGGTTTCTCCTCTGGTTCTCTTAACTTCCTGAGTCCTTACCTCATTTCTCTGGTGGCCGTAGCTGCCCAGTCTCCTTCGTCTGGTCGCTTCAGTGAGAAAGGAGGCCAGAGCCTCTGCTTGAGTGCCTGCTGCGCCCCACCACCTCCCACAGAGACTGTGGCTGCCTTTAGGGGACGGACAGAAAATGTGGTGATGCCCAGAGTCTTTTGCTTCCTTTTAAAATTTGTCTCTTCTTTCTTTTTCTTTTTTTTCCCTCCAGCTTTTAAAGCTTTCACATTGTTGGTTTGTTTTATTTTATTTTTCCTGTATTTCCAGGACGTATAGCTTATAGTTTACCTATATTTGTATATTGGTTTGTTAGGAATAAACAGAAATGGAACTTAGTATATTATTTTTGAAGCATCTGATGCCAGTCTAATTCTTCTTCCCTTCAAAAGTATTTGATCTTTTTGCCTGGAGACTCCTTAAGGATATTTTTAATTTAATTTAATTTAATTTTTTTTTTTTAAGACGGAGTCTTGCTCTGTTGCCAGGCTGGAGTGCAGTGTCGCGATCTGTGCTCACTGCAACCTCCGACTCCCTGGTTCAGCGATTCTCCTGCCTCAGCCTCCCGAGTAGCTGGGATCACAGGCACGCGCCACCACGCCCAGCTAATTTTTGTATTTTTAGTGGAGACGGGGTTTCACCATGTTGGCCAGGATGATCTCGATCTTCTGACCTCATGATCTGCCCGCCTCAGCCTCCCAAAGTACTGGGATTATAGGCGTGAGCCACAGTGCCTGGCCAGGATTTTTTTTTTTTTTTAAGACTCATAGCTTTACTGTAATATGTTTTGGATTGATCATTCCAGTTCTGGCTTGGCCTTTTCAACAGATTCAGGTCTGTATTTCTGCAAAAGTTTCTTGGATTATAGATTCAAATATTCTGTTTCATTGTTTTGCTTTTCTTCTGGGACTCCAATAATATTTACATTGGGCCTGCTTAGCTATCTTTTATTTCAGCCACTTTGAATTTGACCCTTTTATACACACACACACACACACACACACACACACACAGACACACAGACATACACGGACACATACACACACACATTTTTACCCCAAATACTCATTTGACAGTATTTGTTTTTGTTTTTTTGAAGACAAGGTCTTGCTCTGTTTTTGAGTTTTTGGAGACAGTCTTGCTCTGTTGCCCAGGCTGGAATGCAGTGACTCAGTTGCAGCTTACTGCAGCCTGGACCTCTAAGGCTCAATCAGTCCTCTCATCCCAGCCCTCCCGAGTGACTGGGACTGTAGGCATGTGCCACCATGCCCAGCCATTAAAATTTTTTTTTCTTTTTTCTTTTTGAGATGGAGTCTTGTTCTGTGGTCTAGTGCAGTGGCACAATCTCGGCTCACTGCAAGCTCCGCCTCCCGGATTCATGCCATTCTCCTGCTTCAGCCTCCCGAGTAGCTGGAACTACAGGTGCCCACCACCATGCCTGGCTGATTTTTTTTTTTTTTCTTGTATTTTTAGTAGAGATGAAGTTTTACTGTGTTAGCCGGGATGGTCTTGATCTCCTGACCTCATCTACCTGCCTTGGCCTCCCAAAGTGCTGGGATTATAGGCGTGAGCCACCACGCCCGGCCTTAAAGAATTTTTTTTATAGAGATGGGATCTCACTATGTAGCCCAGGCTGGGCTCAAGTGATCCACTCACTCCAGCCTCTCAAAGTGCTGGGATTACTGGTGTGAGCTACTGCACCCAGCTGACAATATTTGATTCAAGTTCAAGGGTTTTGTTATATTCTTCAGTTTTGTGTTTGCTTTTATTTTAGGGGGTGTGATGGGTTTTCCTCAGCTGAAATGATTTGCTTTTTCTTTGTTTTTTTGAAAGAGATTTTTTAAATGGATGTAGTCTTTTCTGTCTATTTCCATTCATTGTATAGGCTGGGTATGTGGCCAGAGCGTCCTCTTCTGTCCGTTCTGCTGTCTTGCGTAGTTTCTTTTATAGGTGATGCTTGTGATGGAGGGAGAAGAGAGGGGCTCGTGTATCTTGTTTGCCTTTTGTTTCTGTAGGATCCTTAAATGTTTTTCTCTTAGTTTCTTCTTTTTTTCACTGCCATTGGTTCAAGGGCTGCTACTCCCCCCAGAACTGATGCTTTTCAGAGCCTGCCTGTCCTAGTCTTGCTCCATTTCAGGCCCCTTCCCTGGAGCGGGTACTGTGAACTGCATGGGTTCTGTGTTGTGGCAGTTGTGCTGGGCGTCCTCTTTCTGAGACTTCTGTTACCTGTGCTTCATGTAAGTCCTCCAGGCTGTGCTACTTTTTATGGAGTCATAAGCCTGTTCTCCCCGACTTTCTGTATCCATAGACTTATAGCTGTGTTGGAATTTGGATTATTTTTCTACTTATAGGTCATCTGAATTTGTGCTGTTATCTC
>NC_045440.1:4947225-4974725 GCF_002776525.5 Piliocolobus tephrosceles | reverse complement strand
GTTGGTTCTCTGTTTAGAGGCATCTCTTGAAACACTTTTCGTTTTGACCACTAGATGGTAGGATAATGTTATCATTTTACATTTCTGAAGAAAAATAGAAATCTAATTGGAGGGTTTTTTGTCTGTTCAGTAGATTTTGTTGGACCCCTGGTAAACGTGGGTTTCAGTGTAGCAGCTTTAGTGTGTTACCACATGTGCTAAAGCATAGCTGTTGGCATGCAGAATGGCATTACCCGCAGTAAGTGCCACTTACTTCTTCATAGTGATCGATGATAGTTACGCCCAGGTGGATGAAATTCAGGGAGAGCATCTCGGTGCACCTTACATCTTATCACTCTAAAGGGTATGCAGTTGGGAAGCTTACCTCAAAGGCAACAGAACACACCTCCCACAACTGTATAACCTATGCCAGGCACACATTTTACTGGGTTGAATCAAGCCCTTCCTTAAACTGCTAACTTAAAGGATACTTGCTGGTTTTGTAAACTTTGGCAAATGATCTTCTGTACTCCTCAGTTGTCTGTGTTGTGCAATAGGAGGCAGTGGTAGTGGATTTTCCAGCACGGTTGGTGTGAGGCTTCTCATGAACTGGCTGACCTTTGTTCTGATGATGGTGGTGATTTTAATACTGTGTATTTGATAACACGGTTATCTAAGGTCTCCTCCACGTCTTTCATCCAGATGCATCTCAGCCAGCCCCCTTTTGCTGTTCCCTTACTCACAATAGTGGTAAATCGGTGACATTTTGCTTAAGAAGAAGCTGCTAAAAACTTCTCATGCTTAAAATTGGTAATTCAGGGGACTTTTTAAAAAGAAGCACACCTCAAAAACATTTCCTTCCTCGTTCTCTTCCACCCTGCCTCCCTTTCCCATCACTTTTATTAGATACAGCATTCTGCTCACCCCATTATTGTAGGCTCAGATAGTTGGTTTGTTTTTTAAAATCAGCTTTATAAAAACATTTACATAAAATAAAATGGACCCATTTTAAGTGTACATTCACGGAGTTTTGGCAATTGTGTATACCTGTGTCACCACCACAACCAAAATATAGAGCATTTTCATCACCCCTAAATCTCCCTCGTGTCCATTTGCTGTCAGCCTCCCTGCCCCCTCCTCCCACCCTAGGGCAGCCACAGATTTGGTTTCTGTCATTAAAGATTAGTGTCACCAGTTCTGTGGCTTCAGATCAGTGGACTCATCCAGTGTGTACTATTTTGTGCCAGACTTCTTTCACCGAAGGTGATGTTTTTGCTATTTGTCCATGTTGTGTATAGCAGCGGTTTCATTTTCTTTTATAGCTGAGTAGTATTCTATTGCAGGCATGTAGCACGGTGCCACCAGTGGATGGAAATTGGGCTAGTTTTCCATTTTAGGTTGTTATGAATAAAGTAACAATGGACATTTACGTTTGTGTCTTTGTATGCTTTCATTTCTCTTGGGTCATTACCCAAACTTTTCCAAGGCGGTTATGGCACTGTATATTCCCACCAGCAGTGTGAGGGTTCCATTCGCTCCACGTCTTCACCAATACTTGTAATTTATCCGTCTTTTGAATTTTAGCCATTCGAGCGGATGTGTAGTAGTGTCTCGTTTTTTTTTTTTCCAACATTGTTTTAAAGATCTGATTCTCATGCTACACAATTTGCCCAATTAAAGTGTACAATTCATTGGTTTTAAATATGCAGTTAGGTATTGCTTAACGACAGGGATGCCTTCTGAGAAATGAATAGGTAGGTGATTTTGTTGTTGTGCAGACATCATAGTGTGTGTTTACACACACCTGCATGACATAGCTACTGCACACCTAGGCTCTGTGGCACAACCTATTGCTCCTAGGCACAAACCTCTATGGCATATGCAGTTGTAAGACAGTGGTAAGTATTTGTGTCTCTGAAATATTTAAACATAGAAAAGGTACAGTAAAAATATGGCATAAAAGATAAAATATGGTACACCTATATAGGGCGTTTACTATGGATGGAGCTTGCTAGACTGGAAATTGCTGTGGTTGGGTCGTTGAGTGAGTGGTGAGTGAATGTGAAGGCCTAGGGCATTACTACTGTACACTACTGTGGACTTTATACGTGTCATACACTTAGGTTACACTGGATGTATATTTTTTGGAGCAACTGTATTAACTGATACTATAACTTTTTTTAGAGACAAGGTCTTGCTTTGTGTCTCCCAGGCTGGAGTGCAGTGGCACAATTATGGCTCACTGTAGCCTCCACCTCCTAGGCTCAAGCAATCCTCCTGCCTCAGCTTCCTGAGGAGCTGGGACTACAGGTGTGTGCCACTATGACTGGCTATTTATTTATTTATTTATTTACTTATTTATTTTTGTAGAGATGGCAGTCTTGCTACATTGCCCCAGCTAGTCTCCAACTCCTGACCTCAAACAGTCCTCCTCCCTCTGCCTCCCAAAATGTTGGGATTGCACACAGGAGCTATTGCACCTGGCTCCTCCCATAAGTATGTAACCTGTCTCTCTGTTACTTGTGGTGGGAGGGGAAAAAACAACACCTAGGTTACTTATAATACCTAATACAGTATGAGTGCTATGTAAGTAGTTATTATACTGTACTTTTTTTTTTTTTTTTTGAAATGGAGTCTCGCTCTGTTGCCCAGGCTGGAGTGCAGTGGCGCAATCTGGGGTCACGGCAGCCTCCACCTCCCGGGTTCAAGCGATTTTCCTGACTCATCCTCCTGAGTAGCTGGGATTATAGGTGCGTGCCACGACGCCTGGCTAATTTTTGCATTTTTAGTAGAGAAGGGGTTTCACCATGTTAGCCAGGATGGCCTTGAACTCCTGACCTCCCGCCTCGGCCTCCCAAAGTGTTGGTATTACAGTTGTGAGCCACTGCACCTTGCCTATGCTGTATTTTTTTTTTTTGTTTGGCCTTACTATAGCTTTTTTACATGATAAACTGTGATTTTTTAAATTTTTTGACTCTTTTGTAATAACACCTTAAAATACATTGTACAGCAGTATAAAAATACCTTACAGCTTTATCAGCTTTTTCTATTTTTTAATTTTAATTTTTACTTTTAAACTTAAAAAAAAAAAACTAGGACACAAAGCCACACATTAGCCTGGGCCTACACGGGTTAGGAACATCAGTATGTTACTAGGCGATAGGAATTTTTCAGCTCCATTGTAATCTTATGTGATCACTGTTGTGTATGTGGTCTCTCATTGACCAAAAGGTTGTTTTGTGGCATATGACTGTATTCACAGAGTTGTGCAACTGTCACCACAATTTTAAAACATTTTCATCACCTCAAAATGAAACCTTGTACCCCTTAGCCCTATTCCCCATTCTCCCGCCAGCCAAGGCAGCCACTAGTCTACTTTCTTTCTCTGTGGATTTTCTTTCTCTGTGGATTTTCCTTTTCCGGACATTTCACATAAGCGGAATCATATAATATACGACCTTCATGTCTGGCTTCTTTCTCTTAGCATAATGTTTTCAAGGTTCATCACGTCATCTGTATTAGAATTGCGTTTCTTTTTATGGTGGAATCATGTTCCATTGTATGCACACACGCGCGTGCGCACACCCACACACTCACGAAGAACTAGTATGACAAGGCTTATCATGGAAAACAACGGTCCCTTTCTTGACCCTTTTCACCCTCAATTCCTGTTCCCCAGAGGCAGCTGCTTTCACACATGTGGCTGCTTCTGCAGATAAACTGTTCAGTGACCTCCATATTTCTAAATACTGTGGCTGTATTGCTGTTTTGGTTTTTCAGTTTCAGATATTATCTAGTGACTTTCTGATAGGGAAGTGAGAATTTCGTTTTTAATCGGCCCCTCCCAGGGCATGCCACTCCCACATGCGCGCATCTGCTGTTTGCATGGACACATTCATGTGCAGGCTGTTTCCATTCTTGATTGCAGTGTACATGATACATTTTGGTTAAATCAGTAGTTTATGTTTACATCATTTTGACTGTGGAAGTTGTGTGTTAGGCTGAATCTCAGAGTGAACCATGAATATATTTCCTTTCATGGAAAACTTTTTGTTTTCCCTGAGCTTGGCCTGGCGTCCTTTGAGTCCAGAGCTTCTCAGGCTCCAGTTATCTGAACATGGTCCCAGTGCCCCCATTGGGCACTGGGTGGCAGTGAGTGGGCACGGGCAAGGAGAGTTGCTGCCTCTTTTCAGCCTTCCACCCTCTACCCTCTGCCCTTTGCCTGCTGTCCTCTGCCCCCGGCCCCGCCCCTGAGTGCTCTGGCTTCACCTGTGCCTCCTGCCCTCGAGCGGTTCTGAGCTCTGGGTTCTGAGCTCCAAACAGACTCCTCCCCCACCCCAGCTGCCAGGCTTGGGTTTCCCTCTTTCTTTTTTTTTTTTATTTGTTTGATTACTGTTCCCCAGACAGCTCTTATCTACTCTTTATTTTTGTTGGTTTATGTCTTTTTGTTTTCCTTTACTATCATTTTATTGGGGTTTTGGGGGTCAAGAGAAAAGCATGTGCTCAGTCCACCAGATTTAACCAGAGGTCAAAAACCTTCCATTTTTATTGTCTAAATATTATTCAGTTAAGGATTCCCCCTCCCCATCTTAGTCCCCAGCTGCCTTTACTGAATCTTGAGCGTCTCCTGCCTCAGTTATTGCAGCAGTCCCTGACTGGCCTCCGCGTCCTGGACCGGTGACCTGCCCACGACCCGTCCCTCACACCTGTCCTCATACCCCAGCGCCCACAGGACGGGGTCCAAGCTCATTAGCTTAGAAAGTACAACCCTTGGAATCACATGAATTCTTTTTTTGTTGCTGGTCTCCTAACTTGCATTCATTCACTCAGTCATACAAATGGCGTATGTTTTCCCAAAAATGTCACGCTCTTTGCTGCACTGTGCTTGAGTCTGTGCTCTGCTTCCAGATGGAAGATCTGTGCCCTCTCACATCTGCCTCCTTGTCAGAGTTGAGTCTGGTGATCATCTCTGACCTGAAGCTTTCTCTGAACCATACTCATTTTGCAACTTTTTGCTGCTTTTCTGCCTGGTTGTACTTCTCTGGTTACAGTTACTACACTGTATTCTTTTTTAAACTTGTACATTTTTGCAGATTTCTCTGATGCCTGGCTTATTAGAAGACAGTTGCCTTCTCGTATCTGCCTCTGCATTCAGTGTATTGGGATAGCACATGTCATTTTGCTTCGGAAAACTCCACTGCATCGTATACTGAGGGGATAATGCAAGACAGGAAAAGAAAATCACGTGTTAGTGTTGTTATAAAAATAGTATTGACTTTGCACACCCTCAGAAGGGGGTCAGGGACACCAGGATGAGATTCACTACCCTAGTGTTACTTACCACACTGCATAGACCATACTGTACTATATAGAGGCACATATTTCTGAAACTTCCTTCATTCCTAATGTATTTTGTAGAAATTTCTATATCAATATGGATATGTGTTTTTTTATTGCAGTATACTTTATTTTTTCAAATAACTGTGTGTTAGATGTTGAACAGTGATAGGCCTGTGAGGGATAGTTGGAGAGGTGAATAGAGGCCTTATTATAAAAACACTTAAACAGCAAATGAGTGAGAATATGCTCTAAACATGGGAGTGACAGAAGGTTTTTATCTGGGTTGGGGAGAAATTTAAGATTAATATTTCCGTAATGTATGAGTGAATTAGTAGAGGAGAAACAAACAGTAGGGCAGGAGATCATTTAGAAAATCATAATTATTTAGACTTGAGTGACAAAATGCTAAGAAGGGATAAGGGTCACAGGAATCCAGAGATACGAAGGTGGACAGGAGAAATGGCAGGTCTGTCCACAGGGCAGGAGGAGGAGGCTTGGCAATGCGGAAGCACTGGTTGCACACCCAGGCCTTGGGGCTGATGGTGGTGGTGTCTGGACAGAAAAACAAAAAGGACAACCTAATTTTGGAGGAAAGAGATGTCCTCTGACTTCAATTTCTTTACATCCCTTCTACCTCTAAATTATCTGTTTTATGGTTTGTTTACTATTAAATGATCCATTTGATAGCATTTACTTATACCTGTATGAGTCTGTGCACTAATAATTTTGAAGTATGCTACAAGTCAAAAATTGTTGCATAAAATTGTACTTCCTTTACCTGCCTCTTGCTTCTGTTATACTTACACACCGGATAGAGATGATTTTGGGAAGTTTGATTTATACTGACTTTTGTATTTGCTGTTGTATTTATTTTTTTAAAGTCTGTTAAAATGACCTAGGTATGGATTTCTTAAATTGCTAATACATGTGCAGATTTAGTGCTGTGTCGATGTATAATAGAAACAAATACTCATTAGACTACCTTAATTTAATTACATAGATGCAGGACAGCTGGAGCACACATTGATGAATCGTTGTTCCCTGCAGCTAATACGAATGAACACTTACCAAGCCTGATTAAAAAAAAAGTAAGTACATGATTTCAATGCAGATAATGGCAATTAGGAATTTATTCATTTTTATTTTTTATTTTTAGAAAATGAAACTTCTAGAAATATGTTCAAGAGTTGTCTTAACTATGCTATTGATGATATTATTCTTTTCACATAGCATTTTTTTGTGAATTACAGAGATTATTTTATCCTGTGACTTCTTTGATAGCGTTTGTAGGAAATGGAAGAGACTGTGGTTGGCCATGGGAAAACTAAAAGGTGCCAAGAGACAAGCAAACGTTTAGGTGCTTTGGTAATTACTTCAGAATGAAATGTGCTATATCTATAATCAAAATACCTGCATTCTGTTTAGCAAGAAGAATCTCAAAAGTCTGATGGACGTACATCCAAGTGTGCAAAGTCATTTATGAGGAAAATCTCCTGTACAAATACAGTTGTCCTTCAGTATCCACAGAGGATCAGTTCCAGGACCCCCACAGATACCAAAATCCACTGATGCTCAAGTCCTCTATATAAAATGCCATAGTATTTGCATGTAACCTACACAGATCCTCTTGTATACCGAAGAAAAAATTGTAGAGATGGGGTCTTTCTGTGTTCCCCAAGCTAGTCTCAAACTCCTGGCCCCAAGTGATTCTCCCGCCTCAGCCTCCCAATTGGGATTACAGGTGTGAGCTACTGCACCTGGCTCCTTCCATGTACTTTAAGTAATCTCTGGATTACTTAAAATACCTAATACAATGTGATTGCTTTGTAAATAGTTGTTATACTGTATTTTTTTAAATTTGTGTTAATTTTTTTTTCTTTTGAATATTTCCAATCGTGACTGGTTGAATCCATAGATCTGGAACTTGCAGATACAGAGGGCAAACTGTAGAGTTAAAGATACTGCTTTCGTTTGAGATGGAATTCACATTTTAACCACAACCTTTTCAGCTTTCTATTTCTAATTGTGATTTCTTTGTCTGAGGAGAGTTTACTCTGAAACATCACAGCCAGTTTGTTTTCACATGAGGGGCTCTGTTAGAGGGAGGATTTGATGACTTTCTCCAAACTGAACTTTACATTTCCTGTAGACTAGGGGAGAAATAACTGTGGAGAAATAACATTTCCTGAAAACAGTAAATGATATTTCCCCATTACATTTCATCTCAGACAAGCCATAGTTTGCCCATGCGGTGATGGGTGAACTTCCTTCAGTCTTACCTGATTATAAGTGAAAAAGTGTTCAGCAGTCTCTGGCCTCCCTGTGACATGCTAAAATCAAGTGTTTATTGTAAAAGCACATCAGTAGTACATGCATATTTTCATTGTAAAACATTTAGTAAACACAGACATCTGTTTGATTGCCCTCCCTCAAAGTAAGCAGCTTTCAGTTTGATGAGTATCCTAGGTGGCATTTCTTCAGTACATTACACACATGTACACACACATGCATGCTTGACATGAAGGGGCTCTGCTATCTTATGTGTATCGTCTGGTGAGTTGTCTTTTCTTCCCCAGTTAACAATATAGTTTTGACCATTTCATGTCAGTAGCTTTGACTACTCAGTTTTCTGTATTGCATTATACATTGTGACTGTGTTTTTCCGGTATTCATGTACTTTTAGTCACTGTCAGTTTTTGCTAAGTATATTACTTATGCCACATATTTGAGTTTATTTCTCCAAGTCAGATATCTAGAGATAAAATTACTGGGTCAGAATACATACACATTTTGATTTTAACAGTTCCACCAATCATATACAAGATGACCTATTTCTTGGCCAGATACAGTGGCTCACACCTGTAGTCCCAGCACTTCAGGAGGCCGAGGCAGGCAAATCAGTTGAGCCCACGAGTTTGAGACCAGCCTGGCCAACATGGCAAAACCCCGTCTCTACTAAAAATACAAAAATTAGCCAGACCTGATGGTGCACACCTGTAATCCCAGCTACTCAAGAGGCTGAGGCAGGAGAATCGCTTGAACCCAGGAGGTGGAGGTTGCAGTGAGCCCAGATCGCACCACTGCACTCCAGCCTGGGCGACACCAAGGCTCTTTCTCAAAAAAAAAAAAAAAAAAAAAAAATTATTTCTTGATACTCTGACTAGTATTGGATATTACTAATCTTTTTAATTTTTCCTAATCTGAAGCATTAATGACTGCTCATACACTTTACCACTTTAATTTTCATGTCCAAAAACCTTCCCTTCCCTTCTCTTTTCCAAATGTAATTGCAAATTAAACCTGACTTGAGGCCTTATTCTTTTGGGTCTTCGAGGAGGTTCTGTGCATCTGTCTCCCCCCTCACCCTGTCTGCTGCCTGCCTGCCCAGCTTGCTGTTCCTCAAGCATGCCAATCGTGTTTCTGTTTCAGAGCCATTGCGTTATCTGTTCCCTCTGTCTGGAACATTCTTCCCCCAAAATCCATACACATGACCCGTTTTCCAGCCTCCCTATGGCTTTGTGCAGATGTTACTTTCTCTGTGAGACCTATCCTGCCACCCCTGTTTGTACCAGCAATTCCTTCCCACTTGTGCCAACTATGCAAGTCTCTTTTCATCTGCAATGCTGACTGGCTCCTCCTAACACACTGTAGTAATGTGGGCAGTTTGATGGAATACAGTTGCTAGAGAAGATTCACAGGACCCCAAAATAACAATGTGTCCAATCTGCACAGTACCTGAGAACCAGGGAGCACAAGGTGGAGCATCTTCTTGTATACTGCTGGCCCTAAGCCTATATGAACCAGCCCCACTGGCGGAGCCTCCAGGCAAATCCTTCGTCTCACCAATCATAAACAGTGTTGACAGGCCGGCACAGTTGTCCCCAGACTTCCCGGACCTGTGGCTGTAAAGCACCACTGCCTAATTAGTACATTTTGTGTAGTGCAGGTACTTTGGTGAAAGCAGTGCAGGCCGGTTCCAAGCCTGTTGAAATGAATCTTCCAAGACACATACAATTTACTTATTTATTATGTTTATTTTCTGTCATTCCTTATCAGCATACAAGCTCCATGATGACAAGGATCTTTCTAGGTTGCAAGACCAGCGCCTGACATATAGTCATGTTTTTTGTCAATAAATGAGTGAATAACTAACAGAGCAAGATCCCAGTATAGGCATTAGCCTTAAATAGCTAAAAGAAGTTCTTTCTATAAGACTGAAGCAAAAGAAGTTAGCTTTTACATGGGTAGCTAGCTCCCTATGTAAGCAAATTTGGGCTGGCAGCTTCAAGCTGAAAACCAAGGAACCTAGACAGACGACTTAAATTTCCCTGGGGTCCTGTAAGAAAGAAGTCAGGCATAAAAGTGTTAGTAGGTAAAATCGATGTGAAGTTCAGTATGTGTATTTGTGCTGATGGCCGGGCTAAAGATGGGAAGTCAATGGGCAGTTCCAAGAAGAGAATGTGGGTAAGGCTGGGACTGTGAGGTGTGTTTCAAAGGAAACATTTCCCCTCTCTTTAGATGGTAAGAGTAGAGTTAACCCAAGACCTTCCTGTGGATATCAGCCTGGGGTTTTATGTGTTTGCAAGTGTAGTTATAGTTTTGGGGTTTTACTGGCTGATTGGAGCTCCTGGGGTTTAATGATAGTAGGGCAACAATAATAATGGTTCTTTTCTTTGGTAATTATAAAATAAAAATTGTTTTCTTACTGCGTCATGGTCTTGCAGGGAGAACGATGTGAGAATAGTGCTACCAAGCAGGCAATGGGCTTGCTGCCCAACCCACGTAGAGTCCAAGATCATGCCACTTGCTTTTGAGAAAAGAAAGGCTTTATTGCAAGTTGCCTGGCAGGGAGACGGGAGGAAATGCTCAAATCTGCCTCCCTGAGGTAGGGGCTCAGGCAGTTTCATAGGCAGAGAAAACGAAATGTGATCTGATTGGATCTTGCAACGAGGTGATGCTGGGAGGTGTCATCTGACTGGGTTGTGTCCCAAGGTGATGCTAGGGCTCAATCTGATTGGATCCTAGATTATGCCATCAGGTATTTACTCCTTAATTTGGCCCCCGTTCCTTGGTCTAAGTGCTTAGGTTCCACCTGTGGTTACATGCTTGGTTCACCTGGGCATGCGCAAGTGACATAACTTGCCACCTCTGGGGCCAGGGCAATTAAACAGTTCGCCATTTTGATACACAAAGTTGAACTAGATTGGGCTGGTTTGGTGGTAACAATAGCAAAATATCGAAAGAGACTGGCTAAAAACTTTCATGGAAACTAAGAATACTAGGATCATGACAATATCTCACAAAGCATAATACAGAGCCTTTTATACAGTCTTTTAAATTCTGTCCATTTTCTTTATAATTGCACAAAAAGAAATAAATATTGCCAATTCACATACAGTGCAAGAAACACCTCTTTCAGAAGTTTTTATTACTGATGTTATAAAAGGTATCAGAAATATATGCGAAAGGGCTTTTTCTCCTGTCTTAAGCAGTTGCAATACAGTATTAATTTTTGTGTTCTTTCTGCACAGCGTAAATGTATGCAGCCCAAAGATTTTAATTTTAAAACACCGGAAAATGATAAGAGATTTCAGAAGAAATTTGAGAAAATGGCTAAAGAGCTACAAAGGCAAAAAACAAGTCTAGGTAAGCTAAGAAATATAATACAGTTCTTTGCATTTGTGTCCATACACCTTGTTTAATTTGCATGATGTCTGGTGGTGTTCAGGATGAGAGAGCTGATGGAGACTATGGTAGCTTTACTCTAGGAAGGAGAAGACAAAATGTCAGGAGCCTGTGGGAGACTTGACTGGGAGCCAGAATAGAGCCATCCAGCTGAGCTAATCGACCATAGTCTTAACCATTCATCAAGGTGGTCGAACTTTTTATTTTCAGGAATGATTTCAGAAGAAAAGCAAACTTTGGCTAATAAGCCTTATTGAAATAAATACCTATTTATTTCTTCTTTATGTATAACTTTGTATTTTTACCTAATTGGTCTTTTTGTTTTGTTACCCAGAATAGGCAAATCTTAGATGATACATTCTTTTAGTGATTTGGAAAAATATTTTAGAATATTATGTGTTATAACAAGATGTCTTAGAAAAAATATATGTATTCTTATGTATATATTCTTAAATAATATTCTTATATATAAGAATATTATGGGCTGGGCACGGTGGCTCACGTCTGTAATCCCAGCACTTTGGGAGGCTGAGGCGGGTGGATCAGGAGGTCAGGAGATCGAGACCATCCTGGCTAACATGGTGAGACCCTGTCTCTACTAAAAATACAAAAAATTAGCTGAGCGTGGTGGCGGCGCCTGTAGTCCCAGCTACTCGGGAGACTGAGGCAGGAGAATGGTGTGAACCCAGAAGGCGGAGCTTGCAGTGAGCCGGGGTTGCACCACTGCTCTCCATCCTGGGTGACAGAGCAAGACTCGGTCTCAAAAAAACAACAACAAAAAAGAATATTATGAAACATTAAGATACTTTGTATGTTTTTGGTATTTCTCTTTTGCCTTTTTCACTGTCCTCTAAATTCAGTATTTCCTCCTAATTCTGACACACCATTGCTGCAGATAAGCAATTGTGGTCACTAGAAATAAAAAGCATTAATTCCTCTAGTTTTTGTTTTCTTTGTTTTAATCTATGTTACTATGTCACAAATTCTCTATTCTGTGTTTTGTAATTATTCAAATAGAATTGTCATGATTTATTTTATTTTATTTATTTATTTTTTTGAGACAGAGTCTTGCTCTGTCACCAGGCTGAAGTACAGTGGTGTGATCTCAGCTCACTGCAACCTCCGCCTCCTGGGTTCGAGCGATTTTCCTGCCTCAGCCTCCCAAGTAGCTGGGACTACAGGCGTGCGCCACCACGCCCAGCTAATTTTTTTATTTTTAGTAGAAAAGGGGTTTCACCATGTTGGCCAGGATGATCTCAAACTCTTGACCTTGTGATCTGCCTGCCTCAGCCTCCCAAAGTGCTGGGATTACAGGCGTGAGCCACCGTGCCTGACCAAGATTTATTTTAAATCTGTGATGATAATGTGACAGAATTGGATAGAACAGTTAGCCTACGTAGTGCTGCCACATAACTTGCCAGAAACATGGCCTGCATCATTTGTTTCATGCTCAGCCCTCCCGCTGCCTCTCCTAGTGTGTGTCCGTCCTTCCTTCACACCAACTGTCTGGTCTTCATCGAAGCTCAAGCCAGAAACACGCAATCGTCCTTGACATCTCCTCCTTCCTGACACTAACTCTCATCAAGACCATGGCCCTGCTTCTGAAATAGTTGTTTGACTTCTGTTTTCTCCTTCCCTGCTCTCTCTCCTGATGCCTGGATCATCCCTCCTGCACCACGGGAGCCACTCCTTACCCTGCCCTCCACTCTGTCCTTACAGTTCATCTCTGTGCTGCAGTCACAATGATGAAAACCTTAAATAAGAAGGACATCCCCTTCCTGGTTTAAAATTTCTTGGTATCATCCCAAGGAAAAATATTCAGGATAAAATCTGTATTTAACATATTCTCCAATTTACTAGGTCCTTTATGATCTGGCCTCTCCTAGACTCATATCAATATTACACACTCTCCTATAATTCTTTATACTTTTGTCACTTTGGCCTTCTTTCCTATTTCAGTGACAGTGTATTTGAAAATATTTTGACAACATGGTAATGGTAGATACAAAATTTTCTTCTTAGACCAAATATGTATCGTAATTAAAAACCATACATATGAAGTATTAATGATTCAACTAATGTACATTTGTATATTGTCAGAACTACAGTAAGGATTATCCACGCTTAAGAGTTGCAAAGGAGAAGAGATTAAATGATTCTTGGTATTTTTTTGTTGGGAGTGAGTATGAAAGTACTGAAGGGCTCCTTGAGCATATGCAAGGTAGCATTCCAGAAAAAAACACAACTGCACCCACACAAAACGAACTTATAATTTCATGGTTCTGGGACCATGCTGATCCCACTTCATGCAGTCAGGTTCATGTCTGAGTCTGTGAGTGTGTGTTGAGGGTAGGAGCGATGGTTAATGGGGGCAGTTTCTGAAACCTGGTACAAGAAACAGAAACCAAATTGCATTCCAGCTTTGCAACTTTTAACTTCTGTGTCTCAGTCTTTGTTTTTAAGTGGGGTTACTAGTTTGGGTTTGGGTTTGATGTTGGATGCACTAATACATATATTGTTCTTAGCACAGTACTTGGTGAGGGCAATTGCTCAGCAGATGTGAGCCAGCAGCTGTAGCAGCAGCGTCACTGCCTGTGGAGGTGGTGGGAGTAGAATATTAACAGAAGTAGGTAATGATGTTGAAAGGGAAGAAGGAAAACGGGGTGTTGGGGGTTGTTCCTTAAAAGGAATCATATTGAAGTATGAAGGCGCATTTTGATCTTAAAGTGGATTTTTTGTTCGTTTTCAGATGGTGATGTACCTATTCTCTTATTTGAATCTAATGGTTCATTAACATATAGTCCTATAATTAAAATTAATAGTAGTCACCACAGCGCAATGGAGAAGAGATTACAAGAGATGAAGGAGAAAAGGGAAAATCTTTCCCCCACCTGTAAGTAATTACAATCTGTAAAATGAAAATTATGCAAATAGGTGATTAAATTATGGTGGAAAGCTTTTTTTTTCTTTGCCTAGATATATTTTAATGTTTCCTGATAGTAACAAATTTTGACCTATTTCATGACTGGCTTTGTTTTCCAGAAAATCTTATGCATCATTAAGATTTTTGAAGTGTGTGTTGGGTGTATAGTATTCTTCAAGTTTAAAATCCTGTTTGTTGTACCTCCTTTGTAATTTCTATTACCTTTGGAATTTTTTCTTTCTTTCTTTAAAAAAAAAGAATCTTTTTTTTTTTTTCTTTTTCTGAGATGGAGTTTTGCATTTGTCATCCAGGCTGGAGTGCAGTGGCGTGATCTGGGCTCACTGCAACCTCCTGAGTTCAAGTGATTCTACTGCCTCAGCCCTCTGAGTAGCTGGGATTACAGGTGCCGACCACCACTCCTGGCTAATTTTTTTTTGTTTGTTTGTTTTTGTATTTTTAGTAGAGATGGGGTTTCGCCATGTTGGCCAGGCTGGTCTTAAACTCATAACCTCAGGTGATCCACTCACCTCAGCCTCCCAAACGGCTGGGATTACAGGCATGAGCCACCGTGCCCGGCCATAAATAGTGCCTTCTGAAGGAATTTGCTTTAGATTAAATGTATCTAATGAATCAGTTTGTTTTTCATTATTTTATCTTTAAAATTTTTAATTACTGAAGTGTAATTCAGCACATTTTAATAAAACATTTAACAAAGTAGCTAATAGTAAAAGTTCATCTTGATACCCACCTAATTATACTCTTCTACCTGGGGATAACCTGTATTTTAAGTTGATGTGTTTTTCCAGATCTGTTTCAGTGTATCAGATATCTGTGTATACGTGAAAAAGATACAGGTTTGTTTTCTGTGTGGAGGTGTAATTTCCGTTTTACCTAAGTTAGATGATGACATATGTATTATTACCCACTTTGTTTTCTTACTTAAGAGTATCCTGGAGATTTTTTTGCAGCTTAGTTGTTGTAGACCTATTTTTTTTAAAGATGTTTTAAGTAGTCTGCAGCTTTGATATTGACTTACCTATTGGTGGATATTTTTTCCCACTTTTTCTTTATTAGAAATCGTGCTGCAGTGTTTATTCTTTTTTTAACCATATAGTTTGGTTGTTCTTATTTTTTTATTAAGCCATTTTCCTTTCTCTGGACATAAGTCTTTCCAGCTTCCCACCCCGACTTTTTACTTTTAAAACCCCTGCATGCGCCTGTGTGAATCCTTATATTTCTGAGTACTTCATGTATTTCAGTAATATTCATACGTGCAGAATTTGATGTTTTAAAGATATAGAGAGTGTCACTGTCTTACCCAGGCAGGACTTGCACTCCTGGGCTCAAGCACTTCTGCCTCGCCCTCTCAAGTAGCTAGGAATACAGGTGTGTGCCACTGCCCCTGGCTTATTGATAGATATAGTCAAATTATCCTTCAAAAGATTTGGGCCATTTTATTGTCATCAATTGTTTATAAGAATGCCCCTTTCTCCATACTTGGAAAACCGAATGGCATTAGCCTGTAGCCTTTTTCAGTCGGAAGCTTGAAAAACTGGATCTGTTCTTTAAGTTACTTTCGATTAGGAGCAAGTTTCAATGCCTTTTCATATTATTGACGATGACTTACTGAATGCAGCTTGTAATGTTATCAACTATTGCCTCTCTTAATTTTACGTCCTTTGTCCATCTGTATCAGTTAAGGTTAGTTTCGGCTGCATATAACAAAGGAAAAAAAACCAATGACTTACAATCGATAGAATTGCCTTTCTCTGTCTTGCCTAGTTCAAAAGTAGGCAGTCAGGGCTGGGATGCCATTCCATAGTGTCTTTAAGAAAGTAGGTTCCCATCTTTCTGTTAGGCTTGCCTGGCTTTTCTTCCAAAATGTGTGTGCCTCCCAGCTGAGCCATCTCCCTTTGACAGCCTTACCAGACGTCTATCCAATATTCCTGTCTAATTCCGTTGGCTGGAATGTGGTCATATGCCAACCCCTTTTGCAGGCAAGACTGAAATGTAGTCTTGACTGGGATGCATTGCTATACTGATAAAATCAAAGTTGTTAAGGAGAAGTGAGAATGGATATTGAGGAAGATAACTAACTGTGTCCCAGGTAGACATCCAAATTGTTTTAATGTGCAATTATGCGTATAAAGTAATTTGCCTTAAACTTTACTTTTTCTGTTACTTTGCAGTGTTAATTCTGCTACTTCACTGCATCCAGCACAGTTTAAAACTTAACTGAAAATTTTATGTGTGCTTCCCTTCTTTTTCTTGGTTTATTCTCTTTTCGGCTGAAGTTTTCTCAGAAAAGTATCTTTTTGAGTCTCTAAAAAATATCTTTGGATATGAGATCCAAACATTTCTTTTGTTTCTTGACTATTGTATGAACGGCCTTTGAAGATAATACTTAGGACCTTATTTGTTAAGTCATTGACATTCTAAGTGGTTTCTATGAAACCTCTAGGATTTCTCAACCCAGCACAGCTGACAGTTGGGTCTGGGTAATTCTTTGCTGGGGGCACTGCCCTGTGTGTGGCAGGAAGCTCAGCAGCGTCGCTGCCTCTCCCCACTAACACTAGCAACGTACCCACTGCTCTCCCTCACTGGCAACATCCACAAATGTGTCCAGACATTACCAGCTATCTGCTGGGACCCCATGTCAGCCTGGTTGAGAAGCAGTGCTTTAGTTTTAGAGGTAACTATGGTGAGCATCCTTGAAGAAAAAGCCATGATTATCAAACAACAAGACTAAAATAGACTGGAAGTGTTCACTTAACTCTGTTGAGCTTCTGATTAGATTTAGGCAAGCTGACTTTAAGATCCCTTCTAACTTTGTGATTATAGGATTTAACAGAATCACCTATGATTAATAGGAGGATTTCCTGCTGGCTTCATCTGCTAAAAAATACTGAAACTTTATCTAATGCAGTGTCTTGGTCCTGTTTTTAGCTTCCCAAATGATTCAACAGTCTCATGATAATCCAAGTAACTCTCTGTGTGAAGCACCTTTGAACATTTCACATGATACTTTGTGTTCAGGTAAATTTTTTATTTTCCTTTCTGTGATATATTTAAGTTCTGATTTAGAATTTCATGTAGCAACGTCTGATGAGTAAAATAATTAGTTAAAACTAGAACTTCTAAATTTCCCCCTGAAATTAGGTATTATAATAAAAATAAGGTATGAGTTAAACTTCCTTTTTGGTTCCTATAGGTTTTTTTCCCTAGGCATTTGCTTTCTTGCTACAGAATCCATTGCTCATTTAAAAAAATTATTGTGGTTGTATATGAACTAATCTGTATGCAGTTTAAACTACATAGAACTGAGGTCAGAACTAAGGAAATGTTGTTCCACACAATGTCTAATTAACACAAGGAACATGTTATTGAACGGGGTCAGTGAAGTATGTAAAGATCGTCAATCAATTGAGGAGCTAAATAGAAGATTTCTAATTACAAGCAGAAAGAACATTGGTAAGAATTAATGCAATTAGTTACATGTTATGCACATACATATTTTTTAATGTGGGAGCCCTTGTGTCACTTAGGATGATAATTGTTCATGGTCATTTCTTCTTCGTACCAATTTCTTACGGTTTTCTCATCTAGCCCCCAGTAGGGCCCATATAAGTAGCAGCGACCCCTAGAAGTTCTGTGTTCGAAAGTGCTTGAGATGTTATGGAATATTTATTATGAAAGCCACAGGAATGACAAAGCACAAGACGGCATCAAGATATTAAAAGTTTAAACCAGAGCCTCTTTTCAGTGCAGGGTTAATCCTTGTACTCTCACCTCTGTGTGCTGGAATTATTTACCCATTTCTCTTAAACAGTCTCCATCTTTTTATTTTATACTTGATACATTTTTTCCTAGAAGTTGGAAACAAGTGATAATAATAGCTAACATTGATTTCATTTTTGTTGTGTTGTAGGCACTCCTCTAAGTGTCTCATTCACTGTTATCTGATTTATTCTCCCACTAGCCTTAAGAGGTAGGTTCCATCACCATCCCATTTTGCCGGTGAAAAACCAGGACACAGAGGTCAAACAGCTTGTGCAAGGTCATGTGGTTTGTGAATGGCAAACTCAAGCTTTTAACTTAGGCAGTCTGATATCACAGTTTACACTCTTAGTGACATGTCACATTGCTTATCGGGTTTTTGAAAAGTGTGATAAAACATAAAGCAATTTTAGGTGCTGAATAAGATATATTCAGCATCTAAAATTAAAAGTGACCTTATTTCCAACTACTGCCTTGAAGACACACATGGTGCCTCCTGCCCACTGGGCTTCCCTCCCCTCCCGGGGCACAGTCAGAAAGGAAGCTTTGGTGGTTACCTATGTTCTTCCTTTTTAAAGCAGAACTTTAGTGATTTCAGTCAGAGACTTATAACACTTATGTTACCTGCAGATTTGAGTGATTTCTACAAAACACAGGCCCTCCACCAGCAAGTGCTAAGCCCCTACTAGGGCAGCCAGCACAGGACTACAGACTTCTTTATATTCATTCCAAAATGAATAGACCTTTAGTAGCTGATAGCATAGTGATAGGCAGACACCCACGTAACCACGGGGCAGTATGATGCATGAGTCTGTGTAGCAGAGGGGGCAAGGCCAGGGAGACCTGGCAAGGGCAGTGGGTGGGTCCCGGGGATGTTGGCAACCCAGATGAATTGTATTTACCTAGAATAAAGTGTGGAGGAAAGGGCAAGGCCCGGAGGGTACAGAGGAGTACAGAATTTTCAGGAGGTAGCAGCAGCTTAGCATTACTCTCAGGAAATGAGTAAGCTATATAAGAGTTGAAACATTAAGACCTACCAAATGGCTCACTTTTGAATATAAGTGTCATACGAGGACTTCACTGGAAGACAGGGAAGGTAAAGGTGAGCTATGTTCATTGAGGGAATGTTTCACACAAGACTAGAACTTTCCCTAGACCTTACAGCAGTCGTTCTTAGGTTTTAGAATTATTGATCTCCTGGAAAATTTAGGGACAAACTATGGAAGCTCTTCGGGGAAAATGTGCACATGCATATGGAAATTTGCCTAAAATTTTTAGTAGTCTGTTACCCCTCTTCTCTATCCCCACCACTGTGCCATACACTCATCAAAGCCCAGGTTTTCTAGTTAAAAATACTGGCCTAAAATGTACTCTTAAATGGAAATGAGAAGAACCCAAATGTGGTTAATAGTCTTCTTAACTAATAGCTGTACTTTAAAAGTAATGTTTTATTGGTCAACTGAAAATTGAATTTAGAATAATTTAAACCACTTTTAAAAGTTAGCTCTCCGTTAATGTTTTCCAGATGAATCCATTGCTGGCTTACACTCGTCTTTTGATGATCTTTGTGGAAACTCAGGATGTGGAAATCAGGAAAGGAAGTTGGGAGGATCCATTAATGACACTAAAAGTGATATGTGTGTTTCTTCACTTGTATTGAAAACAAATAATATTCATTCATCACCATCTTTCGCTCACCTTGATAAATCAAGTCCTCAGAAATTTCTGAGTAATCTTTCAAAGGAAGAAATAAACTTGCAAAGAAATATTGTGGGTAAAATAGTCACCCCTGACCAAAAGCAGGCTGCAGGTAAGTCTCAGGAGACGTTTGAAGAGAAGTATCGTTTGTCTCCTACGTTGTCTTCAACAAAAGGCCACGTTTTGATACATTCAAGACCCAGGAGTTCCTCAGTAAAGAGAAAAAGAGTATCATATGGCTTCCATTCACCTCCAAAGGAAACATGCAAGAGAAAGAGGAGCATCAGGAGATCTATCATGCCGAGGCTGCAGCTGTGCAGGTCAGAAGGCAGCCTGCAGCACATGGCGGGACCTGCACTCGAGGCTCTTAGCTGTGGGGAGTCTTCATATGATGACTATTTTTCACCTGATAATCTTAAGGAAAGGAATTCAGAGAATCTTCCTCCCAAATCTCAGCTGCCATCAAACCCTGCTCAGTTCAGCTGCAGAAGTCTTTCTAAAAAGGAGAGAACAAGCATATTTGAAATGTCTGATTTTTCCTGCGTTGGTAAAAAAACCAGAACAGTTGACATTACCAGTTTCACAGCAAAAACCATCTCCAGTCCTCAGAAAACTGCAAATGGAGAAGGCCGTGCAGCTTTGAGTTGCGTGACTTCTGAGGAATCCTCTGCCCCTGAAGAAACCTTAAGGTGTTGTAGACAGGCTGAGGCTCAGCAGAAAGAAGGCACATGCCCAGAGGGCAATGGCTTTTCTTACACCATTGAGGACCCCGCTCTTCCAGAAGGACATGATGGTGATTTAACTCCTTTGGAAGGAATCCTTGAAGAAGTGAAAGAAGCGGTTGGTCTGAAAAGCACACAGGACAAAGGTACCACTTCCAAAATATCAAACTCCTCTGAAGGCGAAGCCTCAAGTGAACATGAGCCACGTTCTGTCGTTGACTGTAGCGTGGAGAGGTCTGCAGAAGAAAAGGAAAACGTGCCCGGAGGATGCAGTGGAAGTATGTGAACCTCCTTTTCCAAGTCATCTTTCTAAATAAACATGTAACAGTGCATCCGTAGTTCAAATTTATCACAGCTTTTTCATAACTTAAATTATTTCCCAGTTTTTACTTAAAGAATATGCATTTGATCATTCCAATGATAAACTCTTTAGGAATAGATAGATGACTTGCTGTCTTGTGGAACTTCTAGACTTACTGATCAAGTCTGTTATGAATCTGTTTCTCCAAGACTTTTCCTTCTTACAGGTCAAAAGGATAAGTAGTCTGTAGTATGAATAACTGAGGGGAGTGAAGTCTTTTTCTTTGTTCCGTTGGAGTCTTGCGCTGCAGCATGTGTAAAGATGCATACAATAAAGGGTTTTTTAAAACCTAGGTTCTTAATAGTGAGGCTATTTAAAGAAAGAAATGAAGGTAGCTTAAGCCATCGATTGTATCAAAGAGGAAGTATGAAAAAGTACATTTAGAAATCCGTTATCAGTATTGATTTTTGAAGAAACTTTGGGCAGTGTTAACTATGAAGAAACATTTTTAAAACATTTTTGCTCATTTGTAACAGGCCTTGTTTGACTTGTACTTATTTGGCTTGAAGCATCACTTGAAAAGATTTATTCCTATTCATAATTTAATTGTAACTCTAATAATAAACTATATCATTGTAGCAAAAGTCACAACAGTAAAACATTTTGCACTTCACAGTTACAAGCACAAATAGGTTCCAGCAACCAAAATTGAAGAAATCTTAAACTTTGACTCTCTTTACCTAAAGATTAGGTTAAAATTTGAGTAAGAACGCATTCACTCTGCATGATTTCTCTGCTCTACAAATGTTTTACCTGCCCCTTTGAAGGTGGAGAAGTCACAGTAGGGTTTGAAATCATCACAGATGTGTTACATACCTTTTCCTTGAGTATACACTCCCCAAAACTGTTTCACAAAAAGAATGAAAATACTTTTGTGTATTTTTAGCCTGCTATTTATATCTTGGTTTTCTGAACATATATTAAATTTGACAAGAAACTGTATTTTATGTTCCATTAGCCTTAGTATATGTTTTCAAAATATTTATTTCAAAATGTTGACTCAAAAGTTAATATAAAACAATAGATGTGTAAAATTCTTTTGGTAGTTAAGAATATCCTGTTCTGAAGTTTACATTCTCCTTCTTTCCAGTTTTCATCTTGTGTATTTTTTAAGCTTTTGAATAATAATGACATGCAAATGTTAATTAAGTGGCAAAAAGCTGGTAGCAAACAGTATGGCATGGCCTAAAATCCCCATGTTGTCGGGAGTGTGCTAGTCCTCAGAAGCAGGTGTGTTTTATGTTCTAGAACACTGCCCCTTGCGTCGACAGCGTCCGGCGGTGGGAGTAAGTAGAAGGGGATGAGGGGCCAGCACTAGTTGACCCATGACACCCTGGTGGAGATGGAGAGGTTTTTTCGCTCAGTGGTGCAGGCTATCAGGCAGGAGTGTCCAGACAGGGCTCTGGTGCAACTGTGTGCCCTAAGTTAAGAGGATCTTCTAGAGTCATCTGCCTTACTTCATGCCATTACAGAGAGATGGGAAATCATTGGGTTCTAGGACATAAAAAGACTTACATGTTGGCTAGCCTAAATCTAACCCTTTTCTTTTATAGTAATAAAGAGTCATCAATGTTTTAAACTGCCCACTGTCAGCCCCCTGGGACTCAGGTAAACCAGTTCTCTTTGGGAATCTGCCTTACAAGATGAAACCATAAGGCCTTCAGTTTCAATGTCAGGGATGCACACTGTATACCTGGTGAAATTGTGGAGGAGTGAAAACTTCTGTACAGCAAACTGTACCTCCAAATCTTTAATGTCGAAATAAAGGGCTTTTTTCCATTTCTGTTTTCAGTTCACTTTTACTTGTTGCCGTTGTCAATATCTAAGATAGAGTGTAAAAAAGGTTTCAAAAACAAGTTACAAAGAGCTTCAGTACATTAGTAGAATGGGAACTGAGGGAGAAACAATTTTGGTTTGGTTTTGTTTTTGTTTTTTGAGACGTAGTCTTGCTCTGTTGGCCAGTTTGGAGTGCAGTGGCACGATTTTGGCTCACTGCAACCTCCGCCTCCCAAGTTTTAGCAATTCTCTGCCTCAGCCTCCCGAGTAGCTGGGATTACAGGCACCCATCACCATGCCCAGCTGATTTTGTTGTATTTTTAGTAGAGACAGGGTTTCACATCTTGGCCATGCTGGTCTTGAACTCCTGAACTAATGATCTACCCACCTCGGCCTCCCAAAGTGTTGGGATTACAGGCGTGAGCCACCACACCCGGCCAACAATTTTGTTTTCTAAAATCTTTAAAATCATTAATTCTTTTCTTTTTTACTTTTTTATTCTCTAATTTTGTAAACAGTACACAGATACATTCCCATTGTAACAAAGATTGCTAAGAAGACTAGAATTTCCATCTCCTCACTGGCCTCTTTTCGTTAGTTCACTTCCTAACTAATGAAAGTCATGGACCCGTTGTGTCTCAGGTGTTCCTCAAGTTTGTGGGGACAGCAGAGAATGAAGCAGCGTGCACCCTCATAGAGGGAGACAGATAGCAAATAAGTGTGTAACAGTGTCAGCAAGCAGTTAATGACAAAAAGAAAAACAATAGTGCATTGGATAGATAAGGTGACCCATGAAGGCTTCCCTGAGAAGGAGACATCCGATCACAGGCTTGGGGAGGGAGAGGGAGCCTGTGACTCTGTTAAAATCCATGTTTCAGCTGGAGGTAACAGCAGGAACAAATGTCCTGATGGAGAAAAATGCTTGCAGGAACAACTGGGAGGCCAGTACAGCAAGGACTTCCTGAGCTGGAGGAAGGAGGTTGGAGTGGGGTAGGAGCCAGAGCTTTGGGACCTTCAGTGTCTGACAAGGTAGGCAGCTGTTTTGTTTTGAAGTGTGATGAGAAGCCACTGGAGCTTTGGAACGGGGGAGCAACCAAATCTGATTTAGGTTTTAAATGTAACCCTGGACACTGGAGAACAGACTGGGTTGGAGTGTTTGTCTGCACGAAGCAGTCACTATCCACAGTTTAATATTTCCTTCCACACATTTCTTGTGTGTGTGTGTGTGTGTGTGTGTGTGTGTGTGTCTACAAGCATACAAATGCAAATAGGTATTTTAAGATAATTTTTTGCATACATAGAATTATATTGCCTTAAAAATTGCTTTTTACAAAAGCAATATGTCATATATTTACATATTGGTACCAGTAAATCTTCATTTTTTAATAGAGTCTATATGTAGGGTCAGCACAATTTTTTTGTAACAGATCAGATAGTAAGTTCGTTAGGCTTTGTGGGCAAAGAGACCAAATAGAGGTATGTGGGTACTAATGTAGATGATTACATAATGAGAAAAAGACATTTTCTACAAAATTTTTATTGACGAAACTCAAATACAATTTTTTTGTAATACAGGTCTATTAATGAGAAAAAAAATTTGTGGGGGGGAATTATAACATTTCATTTAATTGGAGTTCAGACTGAGTGTTCACATCAACATTGATTGCAAATGTTTATTAAGGCTGATATGTAATAAGATAGATTTTACTTATTTCACTTTTGAAAATACCTTTTCCCACAGACAGATACTGTTGATTTGATGTCAGTCCACAAGCAGATAATTTGCATCGAGGATCTTCATAGCTTGGAAAACACTGATGGAATTCTCTTAGATTCTTCTCTCAATGCCTGCCTCTTAGCATGTCCTTATATTGCAGATTTATCACTTGCAATTGAAAAATGGGTTGAAGCTCCTCAATTGTGCAGTCAAATGGGTTTTGAAATAAGAAATTCCGGCCAGGCATGGTGGCTCACGCCTGTAATCCCAGCACTTTGGGAGGCCGAGGTGGGTGGATCACTTGAGGTCAGGAGTTCAAAACCAACCTGAC
Source organism: Piliocolobus tephrosceles (assembly GCF_002776525.5). Classification (NCBI taxonomy): domain Eukaryota; kingdom Metazoa; phylum Chordata; class Mammalia; order Primates; family Cercopithecidae; genus Piliocolobus; species Piliocolobus tephrosceles. The sequence goes on along the minus strand of NC_045440.1, from coordinate 4,950,416 downwards.
CAACATAGTGAAACCCCATTTCTACTAAAATTACAAAATTAGCTGGGTGTGGTGGCACATGCCTGTAATCTCAGCTACTTGGGAGGCTGAGGCAGCAGAATCGCTTGAACCCGGGAGATGGAGGTTGCAGTGAGCCGAGATCGCGCCACTACACTCCAGCCCAGGCAACAAGAGTGAAACTTCGTCTCAAAAAAAAAAAAAAAAAGGAAATTCCCTTTGCTCTTGCACTCAGTCTGTTGTTGTTTTGAGATAGGGTCTCACTCTGTCACCCAAACTGGAGTGCAGTGACATGATCACAGCTCACTGCAGCCTCAGCCTGCTGAAGTTTGGCCTCACGAAATGTGTCCACACACAGCAGATAGTTTGCATCGGAATGGAGATCTCACTTCTTGTTTTAACCTTTGACAGCACAAGAGAGAATTGTTGTTGCTTATTTGTGGAAATGTGTCCCACCTTCCCCTTGGCACTGCCAATCATAGCTCTTCAACCACCGGAAGTCAGTTTGAATTGCCAAGTAGATAAAGCCAATTGGTCATCCTGAACTAGTGCACAGCTTGGCACCTACTTGCTTTTCACTAATGAAGGAAACACAGTGGTCCCACAGGTGCTGTGTGTTCACTAGCAAAAGCAGAAAAGTCCTTCCCACACCCCACTTATCCATGGGTTTGATAGATTTTCTTCTTTGTTGTGTTGATGGATTTTTAACATGTCAGCACCTTGTACACATGTGTTGTGAGCTAATCTGAGCAATTTGGTCATGTCCAACTACCAGGGTCTTGTTCATCGATAATAGTCAGCAGTCGTTGGAGGTTGATGATGGTTAACTACTCTTCTACCATCTCTCTACCTGATCTTGTTGAAGGCAAGTCTCAGAAAGACATTTATTAAACATTTATTGGCAAGCAGTTAGGAAGCGCTCCACAAAAGTGACCAATATGCTAAAGGCCGAGTTCTCTGTCCTTTAGTGGAATGTCCGTACCTTGAAAGGTTTGCCTTGGATACCACCCCCAGGGATACCAGCCGCAACTCATACGAGATGTTTATGCTCTGTTATATGTGGGTATTGGGTCCCCTGCAATATTTAAGTGTTCTTGAATCCATGAATTTAACCAACAAGAAACTATTTCTCACATCCATTATGCTGATTAACAAGCTGATGATATCACTGATGACCACTCATTTTTGTCATCCATTTTGGCTTTTAACAAAGCATCTAATATTGTTCTGGAGGATTTACAGGAGTTGGGGTTTTTTTTTGTTGTTTTGAGATAGGGTCACACTCTGTCACCCAAACTGGACTGCAGTGACATGATCGCAGCTCACTGCAGCCTCAACTTACTGGCCTCAAGCGATCCTCCCACCTCAGCATCCTGAGTAGCTGGGACTACAGATGCAGGCTACCACACCTGGCTATGTTCCCCAGGCTGGTCTCCAATTTCTGAACTCATGCAATCTGTCCGCCTCTGCCTCCCAAAGTGCTGGGATTACAGTTGTGAGCCACTGTGCCCAGCCTATGGTATAATATATTTTGCAAATTCTGAGCATTCCAGAGGAACCGTGAATTACTGTTGTAGCAAATAAATAGATATACATATATTCATTAAGTACATTAAATTGTTGCACTTTTGACTATTCATATACACAAGTGTATTAAGAACCGCCTTTCCCCTAGTCTGCCAGCCCAACTCACTGGGGCTGCAAAATTAAGCAATCCTAGCAACTTGGTGTGGGTTAGTCAGTCTTACCAGAAGGCTATTGACCATTTAACTGTTTGGTTGATTCATTCATTCATTTACGTATTCATTTTTTATCAATCAGATGTTTACTCCATATCTACTATGTCCAATGTATAAACAGTGAGAGGTAAGGTTAATAGAAAGCTCTATCCCCTTGCTTTAAAGAACTTAGCTAAGTAGGGAAGGTACAGTCAAGATCCTTTACACACAAGTATCAGGAAATTCAAAAGTCGGAGCAATTACTTTCAGTGGGAATTAAAACAAATTTACACACATAAAATTGATATTGTAATGATCTCTACAATGATTACAAATGATAAAATTCCACATTATCTATTGAAGAGTGTTGTTTCTGTCTTTTTCAGAGTGAACAAAGTGAACTTGATATTTTAATAGATGAGTATGAGTACAGTCTCTTGTTAGCGGGGTTTTACTTGTGTAGAACCCGTACAACTTGCATATATCCCAAAGGTATCTCTGGAAAGGAATTTTTCCTAGGTGTCTTTTAAGGTTATTTCCAGTCTTAATATTTTGCATGCTACATTGTAAAATAATTTCATATTCAAATTTTTGAAGCTTAGAAGAAATTTCTCATTGGATAATGTTAAGTGTATATTTCTGCATGTTAAAATTATGGATTATTCGGCCTTCAGAAGCCTTCAACCCTTGACTCTTGCATAGTGCCTTGTATGAGTAAATACTAATTGTTTAAATGTATTATTAGTATTAGCATTGTTAGTCTTAATTCTGTATCTTGGAAGTAGGATGTGGAGGAAAATAAATGTGAAAAATAAGAGTTATTTCTTCAGCTTTAGCTCTAGACAAAATTTGACACGAGCCAAGTTTCTCCTATAGTCTTTTCAATGCCCACTTCTTCATCTCTCCCTTTCCTAGTATTTAAGTTACATATGTCCTTATACTGTCTTGGCCTGGTTCTGGCTCCAAAGTGATCATATTAGACATTTTCTTCTCTCTTCCCTGAGTATCAATACTTTTCCTTAATCTTCCTTATCTCTGTTGAGTAGCTGAAGGTTGTGATTTAACTAATTCACACTGAGAGGTGAATGAGTGACCATTTACTAGCTTTCATTGATGTGTTTGCATTTCGTTGGTATTATTAGTCCAAACTAATTTCCAAATGGTGAAATTTCAGATAACTGAAAGATGAAAATGTGGGGGCTGTCAGATTCTTTTCTGTATGTGATCATTTTGTGAAAACGAAGTCAATGAATTGTGTGTGTAATGAGGTTGGGAGGAAAATGAGAGAGGAAGATACATGCTTTCACAGGGAAGTGCTGTGGACCGAATTGTGTCCTCTGACCCCCACATTTATTTACTGAAGTTCTAACCCTCAATGGGATAACATTTGGAGAGGGCGATCTTTGGGAGATAGTTAGGTTTAGATGAGGTCTTTTTTTTTTTTTTTTTTTTTTTTTTTTTTTTTTTTTTTTTTTT